>NC_133026.1:94022500-94331590 GCF_048771995.1 Taeniopygia guttata
TCCAAGATGCCTCAAGAGATTGATTTTGAAGACAGTCAAATCTTATAAATTAATTTTGGTTAAAATTGAAGGCATTCCAACAACTTCCAGTTAAAGATATAAAACGTAAATCAGAATCTATTTTGTACCTTGTTGGGTAACATCCCAATTCTTTTACCAAACCCTGTAGTACTAGGGAAGCAACATTCATTGACAGTTATTTTTCCTCTAAATTTCAAAGTAAAGTTGTTAAAAGCAGCAGGGAAAATCATGGATGAATTAGAAGCTTGATGCAATTCCTACACACAAAGGTTTAAAACAAAAAATGAAACAAATACAAGCATTCTGAATTTTGGATATAAATCCAAAACATCCTACTTCAGCCTACTGACAAAACAACCCAACCACAATTTTAAGTGAGCAAACCTCTCTGTCACTACCAACTACCCACACCAACAGCTCTCATCCTCTTCTTCTCATGGTCACCAAAGTAGAGTTAACTTTTTTGCCATGTTGTTCTACAACTGATGGCATTTTTTAACAGTATCTTTCCCAATCTTCGGGCCAATCCTTCTAAACCATGATGATAAGGACAGACATCCCTTTTTCAGTTGGGATACTGAACTTTAGGACTGCTGCTTGCCTTAGCACACTTAAACACCAATGTTTGCACCATCAGACTACTTCCCAGTAGTCACAATGCCTGCATCCTCAGAAAGGGCTCAAACCACCCTGTGCGGCCAGAGGATGGGCTCAGAGTGAAGTGCCTATGGCTTGGCAGAAGTGCACTTCTTGGACGTCAAGCAATCTACAATAATGTAAAATATTAAAAATGCATATCTGTAAAAGCAGCAGTTATAGGTGCCACACCTCTATGCATCTCAGTAGCTGTCATTTGGAAGTGCATTGAACAGGACTCTTCACAACTCTTTGTATCTCCAAATACAATATACAATGTAAGTATGTCCTTTATACACCTTGTCTCTAAGCACAACTAAATCATTATTATAATCCCAATTAGCATACAAATATAAACACATTGCTAAAAACACATTTTATTAAGAGGAAAAGCTGGTCTTGATAGTTCTGTGTCAATTGTTAACAGCAGTCTCAGAGGAGTCCTTCTACTGCCTGTACAGAAGTCTCCCACCAGCCAACTCCATGGCAGACTTACAGGCCAGGACAGTCTTGCACAACACATCATGGGATCTGTACCAGTTGTTTAAAGGTGATGGGAGCTTTTATGAATAAAAGTAAATTGTTTCCACTACAAGTAGTTTTCTTAAATAGTAAAAAGAGAGACTATGTACTGAAGGTCAGGTTTGCAAATCTAACAAAATGTTAAGACAGCTGAACAAAAATGAAATGCTTCTGTTCAAAACCTCAAATGTTAAGACAGCTGAACAAAAAATGGCAAGATAATGTAACACATGTGTTATGTTATATATTTTTCTATAATTTTCTTGTAATTTTCTTTAAGTATATGCAAGTTTGGAAAGTTGTTATGCAGGTTCACTTTCATTTTTCTTTACTAAAGTAAACATGGACACAAGTATACAATAGGACCAAATGGCAAAATGCAGATAGAGAAACTAAGAATAGCTGGATCTGGAACAGTCATTTCACATGCAATTATCTCTAATCTAAACAGCTGCACCAAACATATATTTTTTGTTTGGACACATCTGTAGACATGATGTGTATAATTAATTGTTCGTTCAAAATGCAATTTCATGATGCATTGATTATTTAGATATAAAAGTTTTAATTCTCAGAGCTGACTAAAAATAGTGATTTTAATTTATTCCTGCTGCCTACAATTACCGACAACCATGTATTTTTAAATATTTCCAGACTATAAAAATTACTAATTTTTGCCACTTGTGTTTATCTGCATTTAGACTTTGATTTGGATAAATTAAGCTCTCAAGTGTTCCTTGCTTTATGAAACTCTGCATGTTGTACACTTCAACACAAATAAATGACTTCTACCATTAGAGGTTTAAATAATGTAATGTATTTCATGCTCAGCCTGAAGCTGGATTCCAATGAAGTTGCTAATGCACGTAATGATTAAGTGTAACTCAAATACTAACTGTGTTGTTGAAAACATGACAGGCAATAATTTGGTCTATTATATTCTGCCATTTAATTCCCTAGTACAGACATTCTCTGACACGTTATGAAGCAATGATTTACAATTATTCAAGCTGCAAAGGTCAGAAAGTGACATTATAATCATCTACACAGAGATCCCTTCTAATGCACAAAAACTAGGTAATACCACACAAAAATAGTTTTACTAGAGTAGCAACTTTCTATTTAAGATTTCTCAGACTGCACA
Source organism: Taeniopygia guttata (assembly GCF_048771995.1). NCBI lineage: Eukaryota > Metazoa > Chordata > Aves > Passeriformes > Estrildidae > Taeniopygia > Taeniopygia guttata. Next base: position 94,024,824 of record NC_133026.1, read on the forward strand.
AATATAAATAATTAATTTACATTACAGTATGTTAAGGCATCCTTGAAAAGCTAATGTTTTTCCTGCTCCTACCAATAAATTTACAAATAAGTCTTTTTTTGCTTGCTGAAGGCAATCTTAAGAGCAGCTTTTCACAAAAAGTAGCCTGTATTAATAGTAATCAGTTAAAAAAACCTGAAAATCTGAAACATTTTTCAGAAACAACAAACAGGAGTACAGCCAATTTTTTTTTTTTTTTATGCAGCTGGTCAAAGCACATCCTTATCTATCAAGAACAAAGATCTATCAGTCACTATGCTCAATACAGGTGAGTAGTTTTGTTTAGACATTCTCCAAGCAACCAGTGTATTGAAAATACTGAACTTTATACGAATTTCTGAATTACTCTTTGCATTAACAACAGCAGCAGAAGTGAGGTTACTTCCATGCTTGGGACACTATAACTGTCCCCAAATCTTATTTATTTGAGGCTTTAAGAAATAACTGAATTTAGCAGAACATTTATCAGAACATCCTACGATATCTCCAGAATTAATCGAGAAAAGGAGTTTCAAAGCAAATAAAGAACTAAGGAGCAGAAAGTAAATAAAGATTAATACCCCCAGCCACCAAAAGACCAAAACAAAGCAAAAAACCCAAACAAACAAAACAACAAAAACAAACAACAACAAAAACGAAAATACCACATCAAAAAATTACAAGAAATAACTACTCCAGCAAAATACAGAAAAAAAAGTAATCTTTTTGACCCCCTTCCAAATTCCTTTCTGTCTAGAAAGGCTTACTTTTGTTCTCAAAACACCTGACTACTATACATTAAATACTGTATGTGTAATAAACATAATAAAGTCATTACTAAAAATGCCCTTTTAATCTGTAGGAAGGTAGCAAAAAAATGTTTACGTGCACGTTTTAAATACTGAATATTTTCCTAACAATCCAAACCTACCTTATACCCATCTTCTTCAATCGATTTTTAAGTGGTCATAAAGGAGAGAGAAAAAAAAAAGAAGGAAGCAGCCACTCTTACTTGAAACATGTAACTACATACCCCAAAATTCTGTTTCTAAAAGCAAAGGCAAGAAAAAGGCAAAGGAATAACAGACATATTTTTAAATCAAACATTGCCTATAAATTCTGTTCAAAATCTCAGTTGCAGAACAATGCATTTTTCATATCCTACCTACAAGATGAAATTTGAAAAGTGCATGATAAGCCTTTTCACAGCATTTCACCAGGCAAATGAAACAAAAATTTTAAATGCTGGGCAACCAAGATTTGCTCACCTAACCCAGAGTGTCAGCCAATTTCAGAGTCAGACTTTCAAAAACAAAAGAAAGTCACACAGAAAATAGACATTACCCCTGAAATAATGGGATATATTTTAAAGCCATGGGTATGGAAAAGAAAACAATTAACACACATCTGTGATAAGGCAATGAGTAGCAGACGGTTTATTCCAAATGTTAAAACATTAGCAGTGTCCAATTTCTGTGTCACGTAGTTTCTGCTGTGCAGCTGAAGAAAAACAAACCCTGAACTTCAATTAAAAAAAATAAAACAACACAGCAAAATTACTGCCTTTTTCAACAACTAGCTGAATTATATATTGTGCACTTTATAGCATGTAAATATGAGGATCATTTGGAAAATGGAGAGCAGCAAAACCTTCCTAAAACAACACCAAAAATATGCTTTTTGCCTTTTTTTTTTTTTGCCATTTTTAAGACCAAAATTTTGAAATAATTTGTCTTTAAAAAAACGTGGTATTTTTGAGACCACACCATGATGTTGCACTGACATTTCACCTTTAAAAAGTGCCCAAGTAGATTCAAAAGCTTTTGAAACACAATTTATCCTCACAACTAGCAGAGGGCTTATTACTGAGAATCTAAAAGTCAGAGGATAGAATATTAACTACTGTAGAAAAGAAAACATAGTGCAGGACCTTCTGTTTGTGACAAAATTACAGAGTTAATGTTCCTGAAAGATCACTTCACCTTTTAAAGCATGATTTTTAAAAAGGTAAAATTTATAGCAATTAAAGCTAATGAAGAAATGCAGCATGAGCTGCTTATGTTCAGGAACTAATAGGTCCACTGAGCATTTCTAAGATTATTTAGCCATCAATGATAATGAATTGACATTGTCAGTGATGTTAATGTACCAATGCTCTATAGTGCCACTAATCCGATAGCCAGTCCTGGCAATTTTATCTTTTTTTATGTTGCTACTTTATTTTTTTAACCAACAAGCTACCCAGTCCTTTCAATTAAAAGAGCACAAATACAGCACAGGCTATTAACACTTTTTTCTCCTCTTCCACATATAAGGTGGCATATTCATTATATGGACTATGGGTCAAACAGCTCTGGTCATTCCTTCTTCAAATCCTGATCACTTCTTCAGGATTGTTAGCTAAAGTGCAAAAATATCTTTTCCAAATAACTCAGTGCTAGTATATGATGGTTAAAATACATTTTTTGCGTACATTAGGTGAAATGTCATGATTATTTAAACAGAGATATAAATCAGATTTTTGTAAGCATGGGGTATTGGGGTCTATGTCTCTTCACCAGTTGTTTTGCCAAATCTAAATAATACAGCTCCATGTTGTTGATTCAAATTGACAATACACAAAAATGGAAAATAAGTACCTGCCTGGCTACCAGGTATGACATGCCAGCAACACAGAGTAAGCAATCAGCTTAGGAAAGTAACTACCATTTAATCCAAAGTTTAAATCATTCATACATGTTTTGCTCTCTATCTTGCATAAAACTATTGTGAATCCCAGCTGAGAATTGTGCAATTTCTGAGACACGTTCTGTCAGACATGTCAATTCTGAAGTGATAGAATAAGTTTTTGAAAAAAGTGAGGCAACATGCCAAATCCTAATAATTTTAATTCTCTTCTTTTTTTGTAAAAGATACTGTATTTGCTGCTTTGAATATTTTTTTTCCTCTCATAATGAAATATTTAAATAATATTATGATTTTGTACTTTAAGTTAAAAGGTAATTGAACGAACAACCAATGTCAAGTTTGTGGACATCTTCTAAGGAAGAGAGTTTACCCTTTGCTAAATACTTCTGTGGATCTGTAGTTTTTAACTATCTTCCACGTCAAGTTCATGGCAATTGATAAAGCACAAACAGCAAATAAGATTTTTAAAACAATATAAAATACCCTACCATATTCATTTTAACTATGCTTCAAAATAAGGAGTAGTACAAGTTATTCTACTACTGATATACAGTGGACTTAAGAATTGGGCTCATACATTTTTATTTCTTATTTCAAGAAGTCAGCAATTAATTTTCTTAAGAGAGTAAACTCATCCAAAGTATCTCATAATGACACATGCAAAATTATGAGAAAAACAGAGAGATGAATCAGTGAAAATCACTCGGCTACATCTTCAGCTGAAGATTCACTTGTCTTCTAAAATGTGTAACTCGTTTTGTCCTGCAGTAGATTGATACACTAAGGCTAAAAAACCTCCTCCTACTGAATATTATCCCCAACCTCACACCACACCATGCATGTGTGCACAGCACCATCTAATTGAACCTGTGCTCTTCTACACATTAGCCATAAGACTGCTATAGCAGGTTACATAGGTTTGCGTAAAATGTTTTTATATGATGCATATATTATTTAATTTCTTCAGCATAATAACATTAAAATATATTTTTAATCAGAACTAGGGTATTAAAATCCAACTTTGAATGTCCTATGATGTACCATATATGCCATGGCATTTTAAAACCTTTTAAACATTTCTGCTAAATTAATTAGTTTTGCATTAAGTAGTCTCAATGCCTCCTATTAAATGCAACACATTTGAAGGACAATTAAACGTTACGAACGATCCTTCTAAGGAAATAACGATTGTTAAAAGAAAAACAAGATTTTTTTGGGTAACAAACAGGAACACAAGAATACGTAAAATACTTCAATTTATTTTAAAAGTCTTATGCCTGCAATATTTTAGATCCGTTTGTTTGAAAAATCTGTCTTCTGTTTTGTTTTCATAAAGAATGAAAACCCTAATGGAGTCCCAAAATCTGTTAATGGTACTAAAATTATAACAGTATAGCATAAGAAAAAACCCCACACAGTAAAGTCTATATTATATATTTTTTATGTCTTTAAATGGAATTTACAGTTCTCCCTGGCAATGTGAATGAACATCCTATAATTTAGTCAATTTACAGATTACAGGTTCAAATTGACCTTGTAGCCCATAAAATTGCTCATCTTCAGTGCAGGATTAGAAGTGGGAAAAGAATGTCATAACTGTATTTAAGGAATTTACCATAACAATGGAAAGGAGGATATGCATGCATAATTTTAGCCACTCTTGCTCACATCACAGTTTTCAATTCTGAAACAATGCATATTCTGTGCTCTTCTCCTGGTTAACCATGGTGGGGACTGTTTCAATTTACTCACCCACAGACATGACACTTGTATTCCCTCATCCCAAGGTGCCTCTTGACATGGTTTCTGGCATCTCCAAGCTGAGCTGTTGCAAAGTGGCATATCTTGCACTTGAATGGCTTTGATCCTAAGTAAAATTTAGCATAAGATATGAGCTGAATTAGAATAAAATATCACCCATGGTTAAAGAAATAAAAATTCCTGAGGAAAAAATAACCTTTTTAAAACCCATCCCACATTTAACCTGTTTGAGATTTTTGCCTAATAAGAAAACTGTCTTGTACATAAATTTACAACTCCCAGGACACAGACAGTATATTCTATACATTATAATATTCTATACATTACTCATTAAAGTTTCCTCAAGTTCAAGATCACAGAAAATACTCTCTTAACTTTTAATCTGTTATTTTTCTTGTCTTTAAAAATCCACAAAATATATTAAAATTACCAGAAAATACAATACATAATGTTTCAACAAGATGGCAAAAGTTGTACTATGCCTTTCCCAATGGCCAAATGCTAAAACTCAGGTAATGGTCTTAAAGTGGACTGGTATTGGTATAACCTGCAAAACATTCTTTTTTTTAAGCAAATATTTTTAAAGTAAAATAATGTTACAAGTCTTCCAACTTTGAATAGATTTCACATTAGCATTGGTATTTCAGATTTGTTCTGTCACACACAGCAAATGATTCATCACCTAGCTATTGTAATGGCATGCAATGTATGAATATACAGTGGATAAAATATTATGCCTTTTTGACTGTTTTATGGTCAAGAATTTATGATTATTCTGCAAACCAGAAGTATTGACATTTTGGCTATTATTTATTTCAAGAAAAAACTTTAATATTAAATGTCTGCAGCAGACCAAAGAACTCTGAAATTATTTCTCCAAAGAAAAAGCATCAACCGATTTCTTGTACCACATCAGTTCAGCAAAAAGTCAAATTATTTGTCTATCTTAATTAATAGTGATCATCTCTCAAGACGGAAAACCCATCTTTTTTACTGGCATAGTTAAATTTGGCAAGTGTCAGTCCCCAGGTTATTACGCAGCAACATCATTCTAGAAGCACTTTCCAATTTTCTGACCACTAAATCCTTAAATCAATAAATCAAAATCAGAGAACTGCAGTTAAAAGTAAGTACAATATGGTCAAAGAGTCTCCATATTATGTTTAGTATATGTTTTGTGAAGTACTTCTTCCAATACAGTTAAGCATAATATGAAATATGTGATCTTTAATAAATATACATAAAGAGCTCTGATAAGAGAATTGTTGCACTATATCATATTTGATCAATGAACCTTTTTACTTTGCCCTTGAAAACAGAATATCCTCCAAGAATCCACTGGTGAAATTGAGGATCTTAGTAAAAAATTTTAGAGTCTTAAATTTCAATTTAATTCCTAAAAGCTAACGAAAAATGAAGCATTTAATTTTAATCTTCTAACTGAAATAAAAAAGTCAACAGTACTAAGCACAGGCAGACAAGGTTGAATATTTCACAGTTCAATGACAATGAAGCCAGATCTCTTAATACTTCCATTTCTACTGTTGGAAGTAGATGTAAAATATATTTAGCACCTCAATGGTTATATCTAGTCAGCTTTATATGTTTAAATGTCAAAAGCAGGTTCAGACTGCAGCTCACAGCAATCACATTCTATCCATCACACTGAAAAAAAACCCCAGTTTATTTAAATGATCCTGATAAAACTGAATTAATCATTAATTTGGTGACATTTCAAATCAACACTGCATTCTACAAAGAGACCAGTGCAAATAAAAAAAAAAAGCCAAAGTTATCTTTGCATTAAAAGACCACTAAAAGTTGATGTTTTAACTTGTGATCTTCAGCTGGACAATTAATAACACAAGGCCACAGGTGAAGAGGATTTTTTTAAAATCTATTGGTGTTTATACTGCTCTTTTTTCTCAACGAATTCAAATACCATGTGGATTCTATCCTATGTTCCCTTAGTTTCTGTCCTACTGATTAAATTGTAAATTCATTCCTCATTCTGTTACTGCAGGTGTCCCACAGGGCTTCCATACAAGACCTTTGCTGTTTTCCATTTACATGACTCCTTTGTGAAGAACTCGGAGTTCAGACCAATCGTGACTACAGTGTGCTGACAATACAGAAATGTATTATTCTGTTGACTGCTCTCATCCAAAAATCACTGAGGCCTTGAGGGCTTTTGATTTTTTTTCTCAGATCCAGAGCTGAATATCTGTTAACATCTCCATTTAAACTCCATGAAAATTCAAGTGCTGGCAGGCTCCAGTCAGTACTTATCACCTGAAACAAAAGCAGTGTATCTCCCTTTTAGGCTGCTGGTGCCAAATTTGTTCCAGTATGTTCTTGGATGGAACAACCCAGAATTTTATACTAAAAATGAAGACATTAGACTACAATTTAAATTAATGGTAGAAAAAAAAAGAATTGTATTTGCCATAAAGCTGTCTGAAACAATGTAAAACATTTAACCATTTCTTAACCATACTTATCACCAACTTCAGTGATTCTCTTACACTGTTTTAAATTGTGATACTACTGGATTCACGTATGGTTTTAAGTTCTCAGAAAAAAATGAGAAAAATACTTTCACTATGACATCATTTCAACCAAATGACTCAAAAAAAAAAAAAAAAAAAAAAGCCAAAAAAAGGCAAAAAGTCTACCAAACTACTTTTCCCACAAGTTAAGGCACAGAAAACAAATGTATGTTTTCTTAAGGTAGCAGAAAACAATAAGGCTCTTAAGAATTGGGAGAACACCAAACCAACCAACCAATAAAAAACAAAACAAAAACAGAACAACAACAAAACAAACAAACAAAAACCAACACCACCACACCAAACAGAAAAAAATACTAAATTTAAGAGTTCACGTCAGGCAGACATAAACCGTTCCACTGTTTTGTAAAAAAAGACCTGAGTCCATAATCCTAGCTTTACATTAGGACAGTAAAGACCCAAAGCTATAAGAAAAAATTCACTGGCACAGCTTTAGGCCAACCAAACGCAACATCACCTGCACCTGTAGACATTGCTTTGCTCCCAGCTCAAGCCCAATACAAAGTGAGCAGAACCATATAAAATGTCATCATACCATTTCCTCCTGTGTTTAGGACATGGGGAGTAATACAGCATACTTGCACTGGGCACAACTGTCACTAACTGAGAAGTCTGATGAGAAAAGAAACAAAGATGATACGGTTGCAGGTGATTTTTCCTCAGATGTTGATTTTTAATTAAGTTTATGGGACCTCCGTCAATTGCAAACTAAAAAGTCTTCCACCTCTACTACTCCTTTTATTTTTCTCTACACTTCCTCATTTTCACCTGTCAACATGTGATGGATTTACTTGTTAGGTCCTCTATAGCAATGCTTTCCTTTCATTTGCAATGTGAAAATCTCCTACATTATTTAATAATATTTTTAAACATTATTTTTCTATTAATGGAAATTATTGTATCTGTATGCAACTTTCTCTTCCCTTCCCTCCACCACCTCAAATCATCACTGATTACTCAATAAAAAAAATGAATGGAGTTGGTGATGGTTACACATGCATACACATGTATAAAAACCTATTTATGCACATCCAGATGCTGATGAAAGATTTTTTTTAAAGCATATAATCAGAACAATAAACGGGAAAATGTGTGGCTGTGCTCTTGTGCACCTGTTGTTACCCTGGAAGAGGTCAGAAGCTGGAGATAGTGGCCTTTGCCTCACCAATGTTACAAGAAGTGTACATACAGTTGGTGCAGTAGGTCATTTCCCTCTGCTACCGCTCCAAATAACCTAAACATATTTGTTTGTTATTAAACTGCATCCACTGTGATACAGATAGGAAGAAAAGGTTCTATAAGAAGAAAACCAGAAACAGAAAAATACAGATTGGAAGAGAAAGCCTTCTTTCCAATAAGTATTAATAAAAAACTCCACGCTACTATTTATGTGAATAAGCAAAGCATAAGAAAACCATGTCATTTAAAGTTGCAGTCAAAAAGAGGGCAGATAAAACTCTGTTCTGTAACCCTCCTATACTTCTACACAAAAAAATTACTTGCAACATTAAATGTATTCTTTCACTGCTTTGCATATTTAGTGCTATCCAAAAGCACAGTAAAAATATACTCGATGATAAGACCTACACACAAGATGTTAAAAAGTACACTAACTTTTACTAAATGCTACAATCAATGAGGTAACTTATGTAAGTAGGGTTGCTTTGTCATATATTGATAGTTACCTCACTTTCACATCCACATTAACTTGATTTTAAATGCAATTAATACATATAGTCAAGGAAGACTAATGGACTACATTCTGCACTTAACCTGGTGGACATTTTCAAATGGCACAAGTGACCAGTGCAAACCTATTTTGCATTGTAAACGACTAAATAAATCTTAATGGATTAAGAATGATCAGCTATCAACACACAAGGGAAATTAAGTGCTGAAATGCCTACATTGATTATTTTAAATTATTAGCCTTACTCTGTTCTTGAATTTGTATGCTTTTAGTGAGCTTTAACACATTTACAAGACTTATTGACTATAATTACAAGAGAATTCAAGTAATGGACACATCAATTATAAGCAACATGTCTTGACCAGACAGTTGCATAAAGAATTCTAAAGAGCTCCATTAGCATCCTCCCCCTTAGTTTTATTCAGTTTTATCTGCTGTAAGAGGGCATATTAAGGGTTTATACAGCTGTTCTGACCATGTGAACATGAGCATCCCTCTAAAGACTTAACACTGCATTCCGAGTTGGGTATTAGCTGAAGCAATACAGATAACTACACTATTGACAGGACAGAAGTAATGCTGAAAGTATAAAGTATGTGAGTTATTGGTATACATGAATATTGCAGTTATAGTAAAATACTTTGAAAGGTTTGAAATACAATGTCTCTGTTCCCCAAGATTAATTTTTAGGATTTGTTGTCCAGTCACGCCCTTGCCTTTTCATAAAAAAAACTTACAAAACTATTTTAGGATTATGCCAGGAATTACCATTCTTTTATGCATCTTTTTTCTTACCTTTTTGTTCTCTTCCTTGTAACCATGCACTAAGTTTCAAATACTGCATGAATTTAAACTATAGCTTCCATAATAAGCCATTATTTAAAAGTACAGTAAAATAAACCTTACAGTTTTAATGAAAATATGTTCATTGAAATGTGAATTTATTATTCAAATCCACTCATAAATTCAACCATGGAGACACCACTTGTCTAAGCAGAGCTCAGTGATTTAGAAAAGCTGTCTATTTAAAATAAAGAATGTATGGCAGGTTTATAGAAACATCGCAGTGAATTTTTACATAAATTTAGAACTGCAGCTTATGCATTTTTCTACAGAAATGTTTTTAAATTTTCCACTTAAAATTAAACATAAAAATGAATTTAAAGTGTGATCAGCACAGAAACTAAATCAGATGCTACATCCCTGTGCAACACATCAGCACTGCTACCACCTTCTAAAAAGGCTGACCAATTCCAACTGCTATAACTTATTTCTACAAAAACCTCTTGTTGTTTCTTATTGGTATTTATTTAGGAGTGATGTAATATCAAATGTCTATTCTGAAACATAATGTAATGCTGAAAGTTTCACTTAATTGAAATGAAATAAACAATCTGGATATTAAACAACTGCACAAAAGATAAAGTTAGAAAGAACAGCTAATTGATCTCTCAAACCACCACTGCTTCATTATTTAAGAACCAACGAATGGTTACAATTTAGATTAAAAGGAAGAAAATCTCTCTATATGAAACAAAAAGCAGAAGGGTGACTGTACTTGAAATGTTCTTACAATTTCTGTCCTTTGACCACTGTATTTTCATACCCTTTTAGATAACTTCGAATTTCATCAAGGGCTTATCAGGCAATAAAAATACCAGTTCCTAAGATATATAAAAGGGCTTAACAAGCAGAAAAAGACAATGGTATAATTCACTGTTTGACAGAGACCAGTTGCAACAACAGCGTTTCCATACCTGTGTGGGTACGGATGTGAGCTAGGAAGGCCATGGAATTGCTACTTCTACACGTCTTCCCACAATACTTGCAGACATTGCCTTGGTTCTCTTCCCTCTCCCTGTTTATCTGCTCAGTGTCTTCAACAATGTATTTATTGACTTCCCGCAGCAGCTCTTCATGTTGCTCTTTGATGTGGAGAAACAAGCTCTGCTCTGAATCGAAGGGCTCTGTGCACTTCAAACACTTAAAGGTTGCGCCTCCTTCGGGCAGCTCCTCCACGCTCGCCTGCTCATTTCGCATGTGCCCAGCACTGGCCAAGTGCTGGTGAAGGTTGCTTTCTGTGTAAAATGATTTTCCACAGAGTAAGCAATGAAAATGCTTTTCTTTTGAAGGATGTTTCATGGCTATGTGAACATTTAGTCCGCTCAAACCATCTGCTAGAAAACCACAGTCATCACAGCGAATACGTGTCGATTCCCCAAGGGAAATTCCTTCTGACTTCTTCTTTTTCCCACCACTTGTTGAAGTGTCTGCTGTCACTGTGAGCTCACTAGCTTTCATTGTCCCTGACATCTGTCCTTCTGCAGAATGGTCAGTGGCCTCCCCATCTTGATGACTTTTTAACCTCACTATAGAAGAATCAAACTTGCCAATGTTTTGCATTGCCTTTCCTTTATCATCAGCACTGATAACTGTTCCTAAAGCCTCATTACTACTTTCTTGCATGCCCTCAGCTGTTGAGCCATCTGCCTCCCAAACATTGTTATTTATAGTTACTTCAGCTTCATGTTGCGCTTCCATAAGGGCTTCTTCCTCCTCCCCAGTAGGATCCTCTCTGAAACTTCTGTCACCATCTAAACTATGTCTATTTTGTACTGCTTCTCCAGTGTTTCCAGCAAAATTTGATTGCTCTACTGCACTACTTGTTTCTGGAAGACTTAGCATAAGTGGGTTATTTTTCTCCAGTGATTTTTTTTTGAGACTGTCTTTGTCTCTACACTCTGCTTCTGGGTTTTCTCTGTTTTCTTCCAAGTTCTCCACACCTTTTTCTGAATTGAAGTTTGTGTTGCTTGATCTATTTTGACTTTCTGCAGTGCAATCATCATCTGAGTTGAGCAGCTCCTGACCATGCTTACTTTTCTGCACCTCACAAGTGTCTGTTTCTTTAACTGATACTTCCTTGACAAGTTCAACAGCTGTATCTTCCTGAGGAGTTTGCTGGAATCCTTCACAATAAGGGTTTCCTCCTCCATTTTTAGACTCCTTATCAAGTTCATGTCCTACTGCATTTTGGGAACTGACATCTTTAGAGATTCTTGGAGATGTATTTTCATTTAAGGCAGTACACTCAGAAAAGCTTTTATTCATATGATCACCTTGTGATGCATCATTGGCACATTTTGTTTCATCTAAAGTAATTTTTGATTCTCCTGCACTGTGATAGTGCTCCTCTTGAGGCAAAACAGTGCCTTCTTTAGTGATACTTGCTGTATTTGCTTCCTCCCCAGAAGAAGAACAAACGTAAGATTCTCTTCTAATTTTGTGTTTCTCTGTTGCTGCATGCCTTATCATCTCTCTGCGAGTAACAGCATAGTAGTCACAAGCCATGCAGTAGTATTCAAATTGTTTTGTATGTTTTCGCTTCACGTGCAGCTCTAAAGAAGCAGCAGAATGAGCAATGAAGCTGCAGTGTACACACTTGTTGTCGTTTGCACCCACGGCTCTTCTCTGGAAGCTTGGGTCACAGTCTTCAGCAGCCCTCACTGGTTCCAGCAACACGTGCTGGTTTGTATTCAATGGGTTCCTACCAGGCTGCAAATCTGGCAGCCTACTGGCATTTGCAGCTTTTAACTCAGCATCTCCTCGCTCAACTTCCTGATTGTCTAAGACAGAATTGTCCAAATCTGATGACTGGCCACCATCCTCAACATGTTCAGGCAAGGCAATCATGGGGCTGTTAATCTTCTTGCTCATGGATTCAAAATTACCTCCTTCAGGGCTAACAATGATTTCCGAGTTCTGTTTTCCACATCCTTCTATTTCAACACGGCTTTTGTGTTTTTTGGTTGCACAGTGACGCTCCATATCTCCTTTGGTGACAGTGTAGTAATTGCAAACCTTACACAAATAGCTGTACTGATGACTGTGCTTTCGCCTGATGTGAACAGTCAAATTCGTAACACTGGAAGCCAAAAGGCCACAATGGGTACATGTCCTAGAAATAGTACCTTTAGGTTTCCCTCCTCTAGATGCATCAGCTAAAATCAATTCATTTTCACCAATCCTTTGCTCAAGTGGAACAAATTCCTTATTTCTCGATGTGTTTTCCACAGAAGAGGATGAAACACCTATAATTTCTTTATCCAACTCTGTATTTCCACTCCCAGCAGTGGAAGTATCCACCACTGATTTAATGCCACCAACACCAACACAAACCTTTACAATACATTCTTCAAAACGTAGTCCAATGTTGTTTTTCCTGGCATTTTCAAGATGCTTGCTTCTTTTGATATGTTTCTCCATTCCTTCTTTGCTCAGTGAGTAGAGATTACATGCTTTGCAAAGGAAGTGATACTCTTGTGCATGTCGGAGTTTTATGTGCCTTGTAAGAACTGTGGAAGATCTTGTCTTATAAAAACACTTTTTACATTGAAATTGCGTTTTATTCAGAACAGAATGCTTTAGTTCATTTCTATGATTTATGAAGGAAGAGTCTGGAGTTTTTGCTTGCATTGACAGTTCCATTTCCTTTGCAAGTCTTAGGTTATTGTTCGATACTGAGTCACTGTAAGGTACCACTTGCAAGGTCTGATTACTGTTACTCAATGGAGTAGCTTGCTGAAATAATGAACCATCATGTTTCTCTTTTTTATGATTTATCAGCTCTTCTTCCAATTGAAAAAAAATAATGCAAGCTGGACAACTATGAGACATATTATGCACTTCACTCATATGGCTTTGAAGGCTGACCACATTCAAGCTGGTAAATGAACAGAGTTGACAATTAAAGCTACAACCACCCATCTGGTGTTTACTCTCCTGACAGTGTTGCTTCATGTCTTCCCTGACTCCAGAGGAATAGCTACACATCTGACAATGAAACAGAATCCTTTTTATATGAAGCTTTGCAATATGGGTTCCCAAACTTTCTTGGTCATGAAAAACATGACCACAATCCATGCAAGTATGAAGAGCACCATCAGCAGCAGTAAGTTTAACTTCAGAATCTTTAGGACCTGCAGCGCTAGAAGAAGGGGTATTTTGATTATATTCAGCAAGATCTTGCATTTCTGCAGTAGTATTACAATTACTTTTAGCATCTGTTTCTAGTTCTGTATGTGACACAGGGCTTGATTCATCATGTTTAAGCTGTGTGCTGGAGATAGACTTCACATGTACTTTCCGAGTTTCAGATTTAGGTCTCTTACTATTCCCCAACAAGCTGTATCTTCTTCTAACCTGCCTTTTTAACCTAGAAGACCTACTCTGTCCAAATGAAGACCTTAACAAGAAAACACTTCTTTTGTGTTTCAGTTTATCAAATCTCCTTGTCCTGTGTAAACTGTTCGATAGCTTTTTGGTAGTTGGAAAGGATTCTGTTTTCTGCAAGATATTTTCTGACGTTCCCAGTATTTCTAGGTTTTCAATATGAACTTTATTATTTCCTTCTGTACCAGAAGAAATCAATGTTTCTTCTGTCATAGTATCTGTTTTTTCAGTGCTAGTGGTATTTGAAGATGGTATCATTTCAACAAGTTCACTGGCATCATTTTGTTTAGACAAGCTTACTTTTGAGCTTTTCAGTGCACTGCAAACACTTAATTCTTTTGCATCAGCAGTTCTTGTCCTTAATTTATTGGTCCCAGGTTTTGCCTTGACATTCCTCTCTTTGGTTGCAGTAGATTGCTGGTTTTTAAAGGATTTTTTTGTCAATATCTGTACAAATCCTCCCCGTGCAGCAAGATTTTGGCGTCGAAGGTGAGTCTTGCCAAGGAAATGAGAATTTAGAAGACTCTCTTCAGCACTCTGAAAACCACAAAGATCACAAGAAAATATCTTGGATTTCTCACAATCTCGCTTAACATGCATATGTGACGCTGGATTACACTCACCTATGCAACTACACTGAGGGTATGTTTGCTCTTTGGATGGTTTAGAGATGCTTTCTTGTTTATGTTTTTCCTTATCAGAGCAGGAAGGTAAACACTGATCACTCATTTTGCCTTTAGGGTTTTTGTCTATGTTTCCAGCTGTACAGACAACACTGATTTCTTCTGAAGAATGTAATTTATCAGAAACAGCAGCTGACATGTCTTGTGAATGTTTATTTTCCTTGTGAATTTTCAATATGGCATCATCAGAAGCACATCTGAAATCATAACGTAGGCACAGGATATCTGAATTAAATAAGTCACTATCAGGACAACTGGTGACTCCTTCCTTCTTTACAGCTCCAGCTATCATACCACATGATTCTCCAGCTAAAACTTTTTGCAGTTTCCTTCCAGTATCTTTCATGTCTTCCGAAGAACTCAGCTTTCTTTTCCTGGAGACATTTTCAGGTTTCTCTGCTTCAATAACATCCAGGTTTGGTGATTCTGACAATGCTGTTTTGTTTGTACCATTCTCTTTTTCTTTCTTTTTGAGGTTCCTGAACACTTCATCTGATGTAAGCCTTGTTTTCTCCTGAGATGAAGAGTCACATCCAGCATTTTCTCCTGATGTATTTCCTAGGGATTCTTCTGTCAACTCAGCTTGTAAATTCTCATCAACATCATCTCTCTTCTTATTTTCATCTCCATCCATTCTTAACAGTGATATTACCAATTTAAGATCATTTGGTTTAGCACCTACAAAACAAAAGAGTTATTGTTAGTCTTTTATGCAAACTTAAAGGTTAAAATAATCAAATTTTAAAAACACCATGCGATATAGAAAATTAAAATCATGGCAGAAAGAAAGACACAATGAAAGATATGAAGTGACAGTTTCACCATGGTATCTAAACCACCTTCTAGTCACAGAGGTCTCATTGTGATGAGCACCATGTGAGCAAACATTTAGATCTCACAGTTTTTATGTACTCAAGTTATCTTCTACATGCTTAAAACTTGGGCAGACAATCATGACCTTTGCTTCTGGAAGTATATTTAGGACCCAAAATACTAACAGCTTCCAGGGAACTGGTCACGGAATATTTGACTTTTCCTGAACTAGAAAATCAGCTTCCCAAATTTAAAAGTTCCTAGGAGAAATCATGACTGCAACAAGCAGCAAAACAAAGCCAGCATAATTGTTAAATATTTTAAGTATGCAACTTGCTTTCCTTCCTCTGCTTAGATTACCTGCTAAAGAGAAAGAGGGAAAACACAAACAGAACCATGTTCTAAAAGAATATGCTGCAAGTATAGCTTCCCATAAGTCCTAAAATATCCTCTAAAACATCATTTCCCAACTGGGAAGGAGGGAGGAAAAGCAAAAAGTCATGAAATAACAGTGCAGAGAAGGGTAGCACCTTTGAGACCCAGCACAAACTCTAACCATTCAAATCCAGTTACCAAAAGCTTTTGCTCAACTGCCCAGTGTGACCCTCCTGCTCTCAAGAAGATGCCGCCACTAGAAAACTGATGCTACCAACACAGTTTATAAAAGGAATGGGAAATCAAATATTGACATTTATTACCTTTTCATTTTGATATGAAGCAACTGAGAATTGAAAATGCATTTCATTTTAACAGATGATTAAATACTAAATGTTTATCTATGTGCTTTACACTATGATTTAAACATCAATTTGCTGCAGATCCAAGTATTCAGTTTTTTTGTTCAGTTACCCATTGAATGAGGCCATGACCACACTTGTAAGTACTTCCTGACAAGATTAAGTAATTGCAATGTTGATACAGATAGCGTAGGATACAAAAAACTATTCAAGTACAAGTTAAAAAAATAATTATGCTTAAATTTGAGAACAAAGTAGGAAAGTATTAAACTGAGAAAATAAATTCAAATCAATTGGACTGATTACCTATGGAAGTAAAAAAGTGTTTTTCTCCTTAAGAATAATTTATGAAAGGTCCCTAAGGAATTGAGGGTACATTAGTCTCATACATTGAACAGTTTTTCAACTGCAGGTCTCTCACTGAGCTGAAGCACTGACCAAACCTATACAAAGCTAGTTATACCTAAATAACAAAAGGATAACCAGGCTCTAGACCACAACAGCCCTTTGGAGGATCATCATATTGTCCCCTAAATATGGCTTTCTGATTCTTATGCACTACTATTTTTGTTTCTTCACAAAACCATGATGGAAACTTATCACAATTAGTCAGAAGGAAAAAAGTTAGGGCTATATTCTCAGGTGGTATAAGTCAGCACACTGTTAGTATGTTCAAAAACACTACAGCAATTAATAGCAGGACCAGATGAAGTCTTTGAAGTGCAAACTTACCCAGAAAAGGTTGGGCACTGCTTGGGATACAAAAGAAAAAGATCACATTAATAATATGTGGTTTAACTGCAGTACAGCTTTATTTATATTATGCAAAATAACAAGTTACTTCAGTGACAGGTGTCATCCTAAACAAGCAACCATGGGTCATTTGCCTTGCTGCACCTCCACAGCAGGTTCCCAGCCCACCACCAATTTTATGGCCTGGGGAAGAGCAGCAGTTTTTCTTTTGCTGTACAAAACTATTTGCAATCTCGAACCAATTCTCCATCTTCTTTATAGGCTACTTCCTTCTCAGACCATAAGACGCAATTTCTCTCCAGCTGCACAGCAGGCTACCTGTGGCAACACATGGTAATGACACACCTTTACCAACTTCATCACTACCACACATCTAAGTTTCCATGAAAAAAGTCTACACCTGCACACCCTTCCCAAAGTTACATTTGCTTCCATCATACTTCCATGTAATCTATTATATATAAATATCACCACATGGGAGTCTGCACCTGCATGAAACCAAAATCCAGAAAGTATTCTCTATGAAAGCAAACAACTATGAGGAAGTTACTGTTGTCTCTCTAAAACTGCCCCTATATTAATTAATCTAAGGAATTAAATAGCCTCCAACTTCTTTTCGCGCTCTCTTAAAGCTGCCTGTAGGACAAGAGTGCATGTTCTGATAGGTACTTAATAGCTACTATCATTACTTTTTGGTGGTGCCATGATCAGCAATTTGTTGAGCTCTGCTCAGTTCTCCACATCTCACAGAAGATCTGGAGCAGTGGACCAAGTCTCTGCTTCTTCCTGCTACAGCCTTTGCTCAGATCACACTGCCATGCCTCTAACACAATTTCAATAGCACATAGCTCAGCCTCCTTGATGGCAGAGTAGTGCCTCACACCCAAATGCAGCTGCGGGCTCCTTCTGGCACAGATATATTGCAGAAATGGCTATCACTACTCAGGCATTCAGCACACCATTAGCTTCTTCTAGACAAAAAGAGCCTGTAGTGCTAGCTCTGCTGTAAGCTTCTCTCCCAAAAGCTCTCTCCCAGATTTGTCACTGCTACTAGGACAATGGGGAAGCACAAGCTGATCATAAATCTGAGAGGTCCTAATCCTCTGTCTGCCTAAACCAATTCACTTCTGCTCTCAACGAAGTCACCACACTAATTAAGGGCCATTCTGCAGATGGTATTGTAATATAGAAGAATCAATGCATTGGAGAAGGCATCAACAGAACTCAAAGTTTGGACAGTTCCAGTGACCACATAAAGTCAAACGGTTTCTTTTGCAAAATAAATCTTGGATCAATCCTTAGTCTGACATAGGGATCATCATCACAAGCAAATTAGCATCTGGAATTTTATTAACCTAATCAAAGAACACACTCTAGATGAAACAAGTAACCCTCTGAAGCCACGGCACCTTAAGCATATGCTTAAATCTAACTCCTACTTTTTAGTGCAATCAAGTAAGCCTCTTGATAGCAATGCAATGATGCCAAACGCGTACAGCAGTATGAATGGGGAAGATCAGCTTCTGAACCATGGATCAAGACTAAAATCAATGCAAGATGTAAACTTTCTTGTGTTTCCTGCTACCTTCATCTTTTAAAGCATCATCTGGAAACATTTTTAGAAGTAACAAGTACTTAAAGTGCAACAATACGTAACCACCTAAACTATTGCATAAATAAACCAAATGTATTTATATAGGCTCCAAGACGGCGCCAATGGTAATGCCAGGTACAGCACAGCAGAAAACTGCAGCACAGGATCAATCCCAAGCTAAGCAGACAGCAGTCAAATCCTCATATTTCCACAGTTTAAAAGCTGGTTCTGTCAAACAGTGCTCTCTTAACATCATATTCGATGTTCAAAATGAAGCTGTTCTAACTCAAAAGTGGGTTGACTTTTTGTAACATAAATCTTTTGTTAATGTTCATATAAATCAAGTATAGCTGAACAGATCCTTAAAAGATATGACCAAAAATTAATTTGCCACATTAGCTTCAGGTTAACAAATTCTTCTGCTTGGAGACAGTCATACATTACCTAATGCATTTTAAGGTTCTTTGCAGTACAGTGCTGTTCCTGAGTTTTGGAAAGAAACCTATTGTGGCATCAAAATTTTAGCTCAGAAAAAGCTGAGCTCAGTAGTTCTATTGTAAATAGGTGCTCAAACATAGTGCTTTTCTTCAATAATTTTCTAAATATCTGAAAGAAGTAAAATATGATTTTAACATCTTCAAAAGCAGCATGTTTGTTACGTATGTTACATCTGCACAGGCCAACTATTCAAATCCTTACAGAATGCATAAGACATACATTTTTAAATTGCAAGGGCATAATATGTAGTATTTTGGCTACATCACATAAACCAATATACCTACAGATTCTCCCCTTTCATCCAGTGGGATTTCCAAATCATCAGAATCATGATGGTTTTTTTTCACTATTTAGACTAATTTAAAAGACATCACACAATCACAATTCACCACCATCTCACTATCTGTAAAGTAGAAAATTCATACAAAAAAAAAAAAAAGAAAAATAGCACTTCTTGAGCAGTCACCACCATTTTTTACCTGATTACAACTCACTTTTGCATTCTTCATACAAAGCTTTTTTGTATATTGACATAGTGTCTGCTACACAAGCATAAGTAATTTGTGGACAGAAGCTGTTTAAGCTGTTTTCTTTAATGAAAATAGAGAATATTGGATTTGAGTGTTCTAATTTTTTACCACTGATCCAAAAAAACAGTATATAATGTCTTACTATGCCAAAAGGTGGAGACATTGCAGGTAAGCTTTAAGTGTAAGATCTGCACTGCTCTAATCCTCAGATGAAATTTAGAAAGTAGTACTCTTAAATTAAGATCAAAAGGACAACTAAATTAGCAACTATTGATAAACCTGTAGTAAACTTCAAAATTACTTCACTTGATGGTCAATACAATTTTATTTACTTCTCTTTTTGGTCATGTGCCAAGAGAAGGGGTAGAGTTGTGTACAGAAGGACACAAAAAAAGTTTATTTACAAGTACTAACTTTACTGGGGTTTTTTTGTGTTTTTTTTTTTAAATGCTAATCCTGGCATTAGAATTTCCAGAGCACTTCTCAGTTACAGTACTATCATCTCCAAGTATTTAATGCCCAATCTGCAGTGTTTGTAAAGGATGCGACATATGGAAAACAGTTTCTTTTTTTTCCAGAATTCCCCTTTTCAGATAATTAATTCTTTCAATGAAATCATGGATACAATAAAGCAAAATCATTTTAATGAGCTCCTTAAATAGTCTACACAAAACTGCATGCTAACAACTCATCTCAACATATGACCTTTGTGTCAAATAAGCATCTTCTCAGGGGCATATCATCCTTCCTAAATTAAATAATATGTCTGTCTTATGGCCTTACAAAGTTATCTCATTTCCTTCAGAAAGACTAATCTAAGCTAACAGTCTCCTCAGTAATGGAATACAGGAGACAATATGGTTGTCAATTCAAATGGAACAAAGATCACCTTTCTTTTGAGTAAAATTTGATTATATCCACTACAAACATTTGTTTTCCCTTGTAGCTCAAAAATGCTGGACTTAGAGCTTTGCATCATGAGCATGGTTTTCACATAAAGCCACCACTTTCCTAGGACATCAGAATCTCCACAGGAGACTTCTAAATAAGCTGCAGACTTCCAAGACTAAAGATTTTGAAATTTCCACACAGATCTATCCAGAACAGTTCAAGTGAAAAAATGAAAAGCCCCCTGATAGTCATCCCCTGTGTATCACTGAAAATGGGGAGTTATCTACATCCATTAATTTCATTTTCTTACAGCCACCAGAAAAAACTGTAACGGCATGACAAGGAAATGCACCTGCAATACTACCCACATCCCGCTTGCTTCTGCATCCAAACCACTCAGAGTCCTTCCAGGTGGGCAGAAATTGGCAAGACAAAGGCTCCCTAGTTCGTCATCCACTCATTTCAGAAAGAGCCAAATGCTGCTAAATGCAGCAGGGACCACTGGTTAGATCAGCTTTGAAGAGGAAGTCAAAAAAGACACACAGAGATATACACTCATTTCAAGTGCAGTCAGAATCTATAGGAATGTACGTGCAAGACAGAGAATTAGAGGAAATGCACTAGTATCTCCTAAAAATTGTTATATAAACTCCAGATTTTCAGGTTTTGAAAATTCAATGTGGTCTATATATTTTGAATTTTAAAATCAAAGAATTTAGTTTCCTGAACAACACATACATGTAATAATAGCAATAAAAACATTCAATTGAAACTTCTGAGGATGCAAGAAAGACTGAATTCATACAACACTGTGATATTTATGGATGAAAAGCAATTTCTAAGTATTTGCAAAACACTTCATTTTTGAGGGTTTATCAGATCCAGGAAAGAAATTTCCAGGAATTAAGTACCATTTTCCACATACACTAGTATGTTCTGTGGTTTGTGGGAATTCTCTAAATGACATGCTTTCATGCAAGATACAATTCTCACCAAGTACACCAATTAAAAAAAGAGAGAAGCAAAAAGTAAAATGCAATTTGAATCCCTTTGTACTGTTGGCTGTAGTACCTCTTATGTACAGTGGATCACACCAAAATTCATCAGAGAAATACATAGACACTATCACTGACACCTGAAAAAAATGTTGAAATCTTAACTTTTTCCTGAACTTTGGCAACAAAACATAAAAGCAAGTTGTAATGGCTGCTACTTGTAAATTAGCTCTTGTAAATTTTACCCTAGACACCTGGTCCTAAGAAGCCCTATTTCCTCCTTTAAAAACACAGGAATTATTAATTTCCTAGAAGACTACTCTGGTGTTAAATATTTGTGAAGACCTGCTAAATTTCCATCAACTTTTTCTCAAAATTAAATCCAAAAGACAAAAAAAGGATGGCTTTGTTGGCCCCTTGCTTAAAACTACTATTTCATACAGAAAGCAACATGAGGCCCCTATCATCACAGCCTGGACATATTTGTCATCTACTACTACTGTATTTATCACTAGTGAAATTATCAAAAGAATACATGCAGCAATGGGTGTATTTATGGGCATGCTTCTCACTCTTGTGCACCCTGTTTTCCTTATCTGCTGCCTCTTCAAGACGCTCAATTGAAAAGAGCTGCACGAAGTTTTGGCTGAACAGGTAACATAAAAACTTTGGATTTTTTGTGTGATAGGTTAACAAAGTTTCCAGAAAATACAAAGTGTACATATGCTTCTAAAAAAAAAGGGGACGTTAATAAAAATAAAAGCATTCTGATGACCCCTGGTGGCCACTACATACAAGGAAGTAATTGCACCCCATCTGAGAAAAGCAGAACAGAAGAGAGTTACATATTCTATTGGTAGGCATAGATAAAGAAATGACAGCTGATATTATTCAATTTGTATATTTATTAGAATTTACATATTTACATGTCTGTCTATATCAAACTACTGTATTACGGTAGACACACAGACATACTCAAAAATTTAACTATTAGAAACAAATCTTCTTTTTCTCTTCAATGAAATAGAAGTGAGCACACTGGAAGTATTTCAACTCAATCCTAAAAGATATACAAAATTAACTTTTTTCAGTTTTGATTTTCCAGTTGGGTTGCTCACATAAAAGAGAGGGTGTTGAGGAGAAGCACAGTGGAAGCAGAAGGCTGCCTCACACCAGGGTGCACTCAGAAGGGTTCTATGCAATAGATGATGTCCTAAATCCCTCCAGCACAGGCAGTTCTCCAGCACACTTTAGCAAAGTAAACAAACCAGCCTTTCCTTCTTTATATTTATATATTTATATTGGACTTCTACCAAAAAGAAATGAATATCCATCATTAGGAATCAGTATAAAAAGGTGATAGCTGTACACAGACCTCAGCTAAGGAGAGGGTAAACCCTTAACACACAAGTGAAAAGCTGCATGACAAATCACAACTTTTTATCTTAATACTTTCCTGTAATACATGCAAGCAATCACAACAGGGCTGCCATGTCCTCTGCAACAGAGAGAGGGATTTTTTCCCCCAATAACTTAGAGATCCTGACTGTGACTTAAACCATGCATAGCTGTGCAAAGCCTGATTCCTCCAGAAGTAACCATTACCTGCGTTCAGGTGAACAAACCCATGCTTCAGCTATAGTCATTGCAGAACTTGTAATGCTACATAGTTTTGTACTCAATTCACCTTAAATTTCCACCTGTGACACATCTGTCTGTGTCAAGAGATAGAAACCAATACAAGATGGCAATGGGAGGAGTACCAGTGATGGTGGCAATGTGAGCCCAAGTACTGGCAATATGGGATGATACAAAAATTATTCATGACTTCTGTGATAGCAGTCAAGGGATACTACTATCCCTTCCCCATCCTCAAGCCCTTCACTAGAAGAACTAAGCCTCCTGCACTTCAGCTGAGGACCAAAACGAGGCTGAAGGCCAAGCAAGCTCCCACTTCTCCCCAGCAGAACACACTCTTGGTCAGCAAGTGCAGAGTGAAAGTGAATGAGGGAGGAGGCATGGCTGTCCCAGAGAGAGAGGCCAGAGGATGCCAGAGCAGCTTCCATCTCCTGTTGCAGCCCATATAATAAAACCACTTCTTCCCAGAATGGGTCCTAGGCAGATAGAACTGAAGGAGGGAAGGAATTGAAGACAAGGAACAGGCCCTTGCTGATACCACCATCACTTGTAAAATAAAACCCTTTACTAGTCCAAAGCATTCACACTTACTGATAGTTTGGCAACAAATACCATGAAGGTTTCAAATCTGCGGCTAGTTAACAGTATCCATTTTCTCCATGTCTATTCGTTTCAAATAAAACAAATTTGGTGCTTGCTTAAATCAGTCCCTCAAACTCAGCTCTTTTCCAGAGCCAGCAATATGCCTAAGCACGTGCACAGTGATCTGTGTAAGGCACACATGCTCAACTGCATTCCCAAACAAGGAATCACCTGACAACTTTTTCACCTCTCCTGCGGGAGTGGTGCATGGAGTGTAGCAAGAGGGAACAGCTGCACTGGGGACCACTTCCCTAATACCTAAAAAAATTATGAAGCTTCACTCTGCTCTAAGAGCTGCACCTTGCTAACTGGGTATGTTAAGCGTACAAAACCCTTTCCCTATTTTGAAGCACACTGTTTAACAGCTACACAAGACTGCAACGCATTTCCTTCTGTTGACGGCTTTTTAAATCAAACTCCAATCTCCAGTCAGCACCACAATATCAAACAGCTCCCTGGGAAATATCAGCAATGGAGCCCAAGGTGTGGGGAGTCTCTCCCTCCCACCAGAGCCCAGCAGCCACACAGAGCCACTGCTAACCCCACTATCATCTGGTGTGATCAAGGTGGCAACACAGCCCTCCTCTTCCGCAGACTAGGAAGATATGCCTGGTGACCTTGGGCATGGCCTTCTGCTCCTGGAGGCACTCCTGGGCAAGGAGTACAGATGCTGCTGGACCCTGCCCAGGTACAGCTCCGGGGCATCACAGAAGGTCATGGAAGGACTATGCAGTGCTTGCCTGGGCAAGGGGACCTTGGGAGTTGGGGCAGAACTGGAACTTGGTTGCAGAGACTCTGTATTTCCTCGATACATCATCGCTTCTTCTCTCAGGGATGCTTTAGGAGACTGTTATTACTAAAAATGCTACTAATTCCCTGAAAAACACCAAGTTGAAATCAATCCCACAAACTTTCCCAAGATCAATAGGTCTTAACAAACACAGAAAACATACACAGTAGCAACCACGGGCAAGTACCAGGAGACCAAGCTAGAGTAATAAATTGCACCTGCTCCAACACTTTCCTGGCAGGAAAAAATTGACAAATCACTAAGCAGCTCAAACACCCACAGGATGTGAGGGACCACAAGATGGGTGACCCACGTGGTGACTTTCCAAAGCAAAGCACAGCCAAGACACAATGCCAGATCTGCCTCCCACAGAAGGGCAGAGTTTTAGCAGCTCTCAGTTGATGGAGCAGCCCAGACCACAGAGTCAGTCCCTCTGACTGAGCAATGTGTGCACAGAAAGTGACTGCAGGTTCAAGGGGATGCTTCCTACAGTAAAGGGTCCTGGTACAGCCTGTTTATCTCTCAGAGGATAAAAAGAATAGTCATTTGTTTCATTCATCAACAGTCATTTTCCTAGTACTCGCCCTGGGAAAAACTTTTACAAGTTAACTCTTTTCCTCGCTGTTATCATCAATGGAAAAGAGACAACAGTGTCAAATTAAACCTTACAGTTAACAGAGCAAAAATGTTGGTTTATGTCTTTTACAGTGAAACCTAACATTAAGTGTGCTGTTCCATCATGAATTTTCCAGAAGATTTGAGCATCACTTCCTATTTTTCACCCAAGAGCTATGATTCAGACTTTCACTTTCTGGTAAATTTCATGAGTATTTGATAATCAAATGCAACTTCTGCTTTGTCAGCTAAGCAGCCTTCCTCATCCTAAAGCACCAAATTCTTTTTACATGAAACAGGAAAGGAATTCTCTTCTAACAGTGATCCTGCAATTCCATTTTACAATTTAAAATACAATTCCATTTTGCAAGTTAAAATTTTGGAGAAAACGCACCACTTTCCCAGGAGTTTATATCTGATATTATTTCCATATACTAAACAATACAGACGATTTTACTGGTTGAATCCCTGTAACAGCACAAATCATAGCAATGTAAATATGCAAAGGATCTTATTACAACCATTACACTTTTCTCATCAATCTTGTTCTGTATTGCTGTGTTAACGACATCTAAGTATTCTTAGGTGCATGTACAATAGAAAAAATAAATTAATATCCCTTTTAATGAATTTCTTACAAAATTTTCCCTCTCCCCAGATCATAGAATTGTTTAGGTTGGGAAAGACCACGTTCATCAAGTGGAACTGTTAACCCAGCACTGCCAAGTTCACCACTAAACCATGTCAAGTGCCAGATTCACATGTCTTTTAAATACCTCCTGGGATGCTAAACTCCACCACTTACATGGGGAGCCTGTGTCAGGGCTTGAGAACCCTTTCAGTACAGGAATTTTTTGTAAATCCAGTCTAAACCTCCCCCAGTGCAACTTGAGGCCATTAACACTTGTCCTGTCACTTGTTACTTGGGAGAAGAGACCAACCCCCACCTGGCGACAACTTCCTTTCAGGTACTTGTAGAGAGTGTTCTGATTCCCCTGTGTCGCCTTTCCTCAGGCTATACAACCCCAGCTCCTCATAAGACTTGTGCTCCAGACCCTTCTCCCTTGCCCTTCTCTGGACACACTCCAGCACCTCAATGTCTTTGTTGATGTGAGTGGACCAAACCTGAGCACAGGATTCAAGGCGCAGCCTCACCAGTGCTGAGTACAGAAGGACAACTCCTGCCCTGCTCCTACTGGCCACACCATTGCTGATACAGGCCTGGAAGCCATCGGCCTCCTTGGCCACCTGGGCACACCCTGGCTCTTGTTCAGCCACTGTCGATCAGCACTCCCAGCACTCCTGCTTTTCCACCAGCAGCTTTCCAGCCACTCTGCCCCTAGCCTGTGGCGCTGCCTGGGATTTTTCATGACCCAAGAGCAGGACCTGACACTTGGCAGTCTTGAACCTGCCAAAATGGCCCCAACCCATTGATCCAGCCTGTCCAGATCCCTCTGCGGAGCCTTCCTGCCCTCCAGCACACCAACACTCCATCCAATTTGGTGTTGTCTGCAAAATGACTCAGAATGCACCCAATCCTCTTGTACAGATCATTGATAAAGATATTAAACAGAACCAGCCCAGTACTGAGCCCTGGAGAACACCACTTGTGACTGGCCATCAGCTGGACGTAATTCCATTCTTGGGCCCTGCCATCAAGACGGCTTTTTACCCAGGCATTTTCATGCCACTATCTGTGTTTAAAATACTCAAATACCTATTAACATCTAAATTCAACTGAATTCACTAGGAATAGGACATTTGAAAATCAAGATATTTCTTTAGGTGATTAAAAAAGATTTGTAAAGTAATGCCATATATCCAGATTTCACTATTTTATCTACAAAACTCGTTATTCAGAATTTTGAAAACTCAACAATTAACAATACTTAGTTGCATTAATAACTCACTCTCCAGAATGCTTCAAAAGAAAAATTAAATTATATTAGATTATTTTTAATAACTTGTAGCATTTAAAAGTGCCCAGTTATAAATTAAAGGACTACAGAATAAAGGTAGCAAATGCACACATTCAATGCTATTAAAAGGCAGACACATGAGATCTCATGTATCTTGTGCCATTTGTAAAAAGATTGTTTTATTATCAGTGTAACTAATCACAATGAAGACATCTCTTACAATCAAAGACATTATAATGAATTTTCTTTACAGCTACGGAGAAATGGGATTTGCTGTTCCATATCAAACTAGAACAGGCTGTATAAATTCTTCTTCATATTTATTATTAAATGTAACTTTTATCTATAAAATCAGCCATGAAATATTAAAAACTGAAACAACAGAATTTATATCCTTTACTTAATTTAGTTTAAATGGTCTATTCACTAAAGAGAGGGGGAAAAAAGGTTATATATGTATTATATAATGTGCCCTCCCCTCTCCCTCATAAATGTTTCCATTATAAACCATCTAGTTTTTGGAATTTATAACTCAGCTGTAAAAATCCACTTCATATGTAAAAGTTGGTATACTTTTCCTTTTACGAATTAAAAAAAAAAATCTGTTTCAGAAGGAAGGCAAGAAAGAATGTGAGAGAAGGGGGA
The DNA here is from genome assembly GCF_048771995.1 of Taeniopygia guttata. Classification (NCBI taxonomy): domain Eukaryota; kingdom Metazoa; phylum Chordata; class Aves; order Passeriformes; family Estrildidae; genus Taeniopygia; species Taeniopygia guttata. The sequence goes on from NC_133026.1 coordinate 94,052,523, forward strand.
AAGCAATTAGACTGAGAATTTTAACTCTAGGCCAGTTTAATCAGTAAATCAGTAGGTACAAGCCATCTGTTGTAATACAGAGCCATCTTCCCACCCCATCTCCTGAAGAACCATTGGGAGACGGTCAGCTGGCTGCACTAGAGCCCCTGGGCACATGGGAGCCAGGTACTGGCCTCCAGCTGCTGCTGACCTGTCAGGTTTGGCTGTCTTATCCTACTGCTATCTCCTGAAGTCAGCTGTACAACCAGAAACTGGACAAATGGAAAATAAGTGAGAATAGCAAAGAGAACTAAAATTACCTGTGTCAGAGAAGAGACAAGACAAAGCACATTAGCACATCTCAAAAATGACAAATAGACAAAAGTCAATTAAAAAACAGTTCTCACAATTAAAAGATACAAGACTTGAGAATTCAGGAACTGGAGACTGGACAACATAAAATGCAATGAAAACGGAACAGAAAAATAAGGGCAGATAAAAACCATCAGAAGTTTCATTCACAAGGATTAAAAGAGTCTTATTTAAGACAGCAAATTCCCACAAAACAATTCATACATAACATGGCAGATTCCAAACTGAAGCATGAAATACAGCAACAAGAGACAAGCAACTTATGTAAGGTGCAAGCTACAACCTACACTATTTCCTGCTTGCAATATCTTACTTTCAGCTTTTTCCTGGAGCACAACAGCGAAATGTACCTTTATTTTCAGAGTCCCCAATTTACAGTCTGAAAGGAATAGAAAGAAGAAGCAAAGGAGTAAAACCTTGCATTGGTTCTCATAGTGCAGCTGGTGAGCTGCATGAGCCTGGCAGGAGCAACAATCAAGCTACACCAGGCCCACAATGTCTCAGGACCACCAGGGAAGCTGGCAAAGACCTGAAGCCCAGAGATGCTCCCATGTGCCCCAGGTGATGCTACACTATTGCTTAAAGGAAACCACCAAGGCCATGTGTTCAAATGTAACTTTTATTTAGTCTTCAGCTAAATTTATTCATCAGAAAAGTCTCTCTCTTGGCAATTCTTCAACTACAGCCCATGTGGACTATGTATATATATTGCAACAAATTCCCACAACAATACAAATAAGTAATGTTTCTAAATTCATTGGTTCTCTACAGTGATTCAGGCTTGAAGGCAGTCACAGTTTAAAAAAAAAAAAAAACTTCATGGGGAGATCTTTAGTGGACTAGATTAATCTGGCAGCAGAGGATATTTCCAAAATATGCATAAAAAACCAAACACAGTAGAAAGATATTACCTACACACCCTCCTGCTACACACTCAAAAAAGGTCCATGAGCATAAAGAACTACAAAGTATGAATTTTAGGGATCTACTAGACATTGATATCATTCATTATTTTGATATAGCTTGATTTGCAATAGAGATAAATAATGAGGAACAAGAGAAGGAATGAGAAGATTAGTGCTCTAAGGCAAATATATCCTTAAAATTCCAGACTCAAAGAGCAAAGGCTGCAAATGCAATATCAGTTACCAGTGTATAGAATTTATGTCAGATCACCAACAGGAAAAAAGAAGGGAAAGGAACAGCTGAACCAAGCAGCAAGGATCCTCTAAAGGATCAGATGGTCCCATGGCAAAAAATCTGCACTCAATTCCCAAAATTCAACAGCCCAAAATCACTCATGTCTGTATCTACCTGGTATGTTAGCCACTACTGTACTGCTCAATGTCAAGATTTAAAATGCCTGGACCAGAAAGTGAGACATGGAGTTTTAGGTACTGATATCTCACATCCAATTCAGAGAGGGAAGAAAAAAAACCAGTTCCTTCTCAACCAGTATAAGACAGCCCCTAAGAGAGAGAAAAAACAGTGAGCACAAGTCCTAAGCCCAGAAAATGAGAGCTGCTAAATATGGTAACCAGGAGAAAAGACAGACTCTGAAGAGCTGCTACCATATCATTTACTGCTCACAAACCTGAGAAGTCTCATTCTTGTACCGAGGGCACACCTGCAGTGTGAGCACCCCAAAGCAGGCACCCAAGCAAAGCCTCCTACTCCTCCAAACTTACTGCAGCTGCTCCATAATTTGGTGTCTACCAGTACCAAAAACAAAGCCAGTTCAGGCCTGCATGTCTCATGCAGGTACTAGGAATTTTTTATGAAGAGTCACTAAAATCCACATTCACTCCAGGAATAGTTTTATACTTCATGTCAAAAGATGTACAGACTATGAGATTATTTCATTTGAATTCACAGTATTTATTAGAATTTATGATCAAAATGTATTCCTTACAAAAATATGTATTGAACAAACAAGAGAAAACATTTATTAATTGTTCTACCTGGCAGTTCTTATTGGGTGGAAGGTCATCAAAATCACTGGGACTGCTTTCAAGAACCTTTCAAACACTTCTAGAAGCAAAACCACAACAGTACGGTTTTTAAAAATAAAGCATATTTTACCAAGTACTAAAATTTGGAGGAATACTGTCCTCAAAATGGGCTTTTAAATTACCCCTATTTTGAATGACTGGCATGACTGTATTAGCCACACATTTTAACATTGCTTGATCCAGTCAGCTCACTAAACCATTAAAAATATATACATGACTGAGCTTCAGTTTGACCTGCAGTGACTCCTATATGCACTCTCAAAATTAACACAAGCACTGAATGCTACTAATCTTCAACTTGTAATAACTGATCAAAGAGTACTGCCCTGTAATTCACTACAAACTAAAATCATAGCACTGAACTGTGCATTTTCAAACAAGTGGTTTATAGCTCTAGATTTAAAATGCAAAGTTTACATTATATTTAATAATTAAAATGCATGCTGTGTTATGGTTACATTTGGTGACTGGATTAGTAGTACTCCAACTGAGTTAAACAATGCCTTTTTCCTATTATAGTTCATATTACCATATTGTCTATTTGTTTAAGAAAAGGAAGAAAAAAAGCACAGCAAGCAAGAAGGAATAAAAAAGAAATATGAATATCAAACATAATGAAAGACAGTGAGAACCAAGACAGCAAGAAGACCTGGTATCAGCAAAAATACACTAGCTGAAAGCAGAAAAGCTGAAATACCTGTGCATTTAAAGTATGAAAACTTTTAATAAAAAGAATATTCTCCCTTTGTCAATAAGGGTTCTCATTCAAAGTAAAGGGAATAAAGATCAGTTTGTTTTCCTAGATGCAGTTGCTACAAATTGAGGGAATACAGACATCACTGTCAAAGAGCAGACTCTTTCAGGCTGTCAACTTCTTAATCAGGGTCTGACTTCACTGGAAAGTGTGAAATTATGTAATTATTTATGCTTTGCAATTCTGATGGTTTAAACAAATCCAGCACTATGAACACCATCTTTTATAATGCAAAATTCCTACTGCGATTTTTATCTTCGGGAATATACCTTTTCTTTTTTTCCTGTGCTTTCTAGGTGGTTTATTCAAACAAAATTTAAATATTATGTGAAGCATTTATTTTCTCCTAAAACAGATCCCACAGAGCTTAGAAACATAACTTACAAGGATGAAAAGTAATTGAAAAATAAAATAAAACTCAAATCATGGCCACAGTGACATCAACTGAAGTTTTCTCAGTACTGTCAGCTATATTGCGACCCAAAACTCTCTTAATGGCAAGACTAAAGATCTTCGAGTACTTATAACAAATGTATAAATAAAATATTATTTTACCCCATAAAAAGACATACTCCTTATATTCCTGCACTTTCATGCAATATTTAGGTATAAACTTCAGAGTTTAACTTTGCTTTCATTTCAATTATATTTTAATTATCTTGGTACCAGCAGCAGATACAAAGACAAGCTTGTGTGCCTGAAAGCGGGCCTACTTCTCCCTCTATTGTAGATGGTGTAACATATTGCCTCTGCCTGTAAGTCATCGCCTCAGAAACCCATCCCCCTAGCATACAAAATACGAAGATAGGCATTATCTCAAATAAAAGTTTATTTAACACTCCCCCCCAAAATACCCTGTACTGAAATCAGCAACATCTAAATTCATGATGATGGGAATGACGAAGCCGAGAAAGCACTCCTGCAAGTCAACCTCCACCAGCAAAGTTCAGCATGTTATTTTTCTGGAAATGGAACCTGAATAACCTGACCAAAGGTAGCAAAATGCACAGTCAGGTTTTCACTTGTCCTCTCCAAACAACACCTTCGGTAACCAAGGAAGGATTTTTGAGGTTTGGCGGAAGGGGTTCCTTGTATCTCACCAAATGTCTGCTCCAGAGCAGCTGAAGGTCAATGCTAGACCTTTGTCAACTTTCCTCTTCAGTCTCTTCCCTTCCCTCCTCAGGTTGCCATCCTTCTTGCAAACTTGCTGGGTGACACAAAGGAAAGCAGACAGGGAACAAAGCCTATATAGAACCCTCTGCAGATACCAGAGGCACTCACAAAGAAGTCAAAGCAATACTTGTTCAAGAATTTCTGAGCTACCTACATTTAGAATGGCACTCACATTCACAAGTCTGCATTTTTGACACTCAAAAGTCTAATGAGAAACAACTAAAGAAAAAAAGGGTAGTTTTTTCATATAACATATCTGCCAAGTTCCCAGTACCAACAAGTAACAACAATGTATTGTAAAACCTCTGCTTAAGAGCCAACCTGTTTTTTGAGGTACAATTTGGACAAAAAAAAAATTAAAAATCCAATTTTATTTCTTTGGTTTTGTATGCAAAAATTATGAAATGGAGAGCCTATGTCAGGTTCTGATTTTGATCATTTTGACTCAAATTGAAAAAATTCTGTTAAAGTAAATGGAAATATTCTGATTTATAGTCAGGTAAATAACATCAAATTCTAGACCCAGGTTTTCTTTCCTTCCTGATTACATTACATTAATGTACACTCAAAACAAAGCAACTACTGCTATCCCTGTTGGTTTTTTCAGAAGAATAACTTATCTGATAAAAAATACTACCTGGACATAAACATGAAGTCACAGGGGTTCTTCACATGTCTGCAATCTATCTGAAGCCTTGCAACAAAGAGGGTTTTAGCAGTATCATAGTATGTGGACACCAACATATAATCCTAAATATAGGGCAGAAGTCAGCCTGCTTCTGTGAGGACCTATATGCCATAGTTTCTCCCTAAAATACTTCTTATTAACCTGATATATATATATGAGACAGCAAAAAACACAACAGTATTCTTACACGGAATGTACCAGAAAAAGGCTCAACAACTAAATATTGCATACTCACATTCTTGCTAAAAGGTTTGACATAGAATTCATTGCCATATTATTCCTAATTAGCAGTTTAAGCTTGTTAACAAGAACAGTTTATTTAAGGTAAACAGAAATTATCTTTCCATTGTGTAGGTAGGACTTGTAAATAGGACAGCTCATAAATTCTAAGATAAGAGCAACTAGGAAGCTATTCATTAAGGCTTGGGTTATAAATTCAAAACATGAAGCATAACATGCTTAAAGAAGGTTTTATTTTTAAAAGCATTCATTAGGCTCTCATCTTCAAGCCTCAGACTTGTAAATAATTTAAAATGAAAATGCGAACAACAGGCAGGAAAACAAAACAAATGCAATTCAAATCAGTCCATTGTTGTACCAATAAAACTCAGAACAATAGAAACTAAGTTGACAGATTTTGAAGACAACATCCAGAAAGCATCTTTATGTACTGTATCTTTGAACTTACATATTGTGCTAGAATTGACTCCAATAAAAAAAAAAAAAAAAAAAAAAAAACAACAAAACAAATTATCTCTATCTTGCAACAGCCAGGCTTTGCCCAGTAAGGGATATACATGCTGAACTAGTAATTTTTGGTATTCACCGCACTTTATTCTGGAGATGCCAAAGCAAACAAACAAGCTACATTTTATCAATGCTTTTAGATTTTATATTTATCCATTCTGACTTTTCAGAAATGTATATCCTATTAACAATTTATATGACATAATGCAAGAATAATCTTCCCTTTAAAGATTAAGATAAACCTCAGTTTGCCTCACATGGGGAGCATGCAAAGAAACAGTCTTTACTTCACAGGCATTGAAAACTAAAAGTGAAGAAAACAAAAGTAACACATCAAACAAAAAAACAAAACACAAGGATCACTGCTGTCCTCACTGCGTATTCAGTGTCCCAAATCCAATGTCAATACATCCCTGCAGAAAGCACATTACACACCAAGGAACCATGGAAAGTGCAACATTTTGCCTTCACTGAATGTATGGATCTTGTTATCCTTTTCTCAAGGACTTGGAACAATCCAACTTAAATATTCAATGTAATTTAAACATTCAGTGTTAGACAAGCATGCAACAGGAATTTCTTTCTCCATGGTGGAAGACCACATGGCATTGCAAAATGCAGAAGTGCCATATTCCCATGCCATGGCTCTTGTGCAGAAAGATGTGCATAGATGCTGGCTATCCCAGGAACGTTAAGACATGCTCCTCAGGTTTTCACTTACTGACTGCACAACATGCATCAGGAAACCTGACATATGTCAGTCACACAGGATTTCCTGCAGGGCTGCAGAATATTGAGCAGGAAACCCTGACACATCCAGTGAGCTCTGGGCATACAGCAGGATGAGACTTAGCTACAGCACACATAGCCAGCCTTCCAGAGGCACCAACCCTCCAGGCACTACAAGAGCAGCAAGTCTGATGCTTCCAAATATGAACCAAGATGGAAAGGTGACCCCTGTTCCTACTTCTCCCTCCAACACAGAAGTGGGCAATGCCAACATGCTAGACACCACCAGTGCAGATAAAGTAAGTCTCCTCCTGATTAGGAATGCTACAGCCAACTCTGCATGGACTATCTCATGTTCACAGCAAATGTTTACAGCAAACATTTAAATAAATCCAATCTAACCCGCTGAATGGAAACAGCAAAGGTCACAGGCTCTTCCAGAGTGACCCAAGCTTGAAAACCCCACTAAAGAGCTCGCTCGCACACATAAAGCCATACCAGAGCTCTTGAGGCCATCCAAATGGCAACACAACAATGTGTCTTTGATTAAGTCAGATTTCCTCTCAGGATCTCCACAAACTTCTCTGGAATATTCTCAAACTTCTTGCTGGAATGTTTCCTACAGAAAAGATTATATACCAGGTAACTGTATGGATTCCATTAAAGAAAAATCACATGAAACAATGATTTTCATAGGAAATTATGACTTAGTATTACTATTCCACTAACTTTTGTTACCCCTTGTAATTCCAGTGGATTTTAACATTTATATGTATTTTTTATGTCTTGCTACCTACATTTTTGAACACTTTTGAAATTCCTAAGATGGGGCTAAGGACAGTAAAACTTTATAACTACAGCAAGAGAAAGTAACAGCTAGAAAAGCATCTATATATGCACTTGTAGCAAAGTATAACCTATAGATATGAATACATTCAGATCTATACACTGAAATACTGTGTACTCTAACTCTGTACACCTCCCTCTGGGCCACTGCATACGTCACACACATGTAACAACTTTTATGTCTGGACTCAGAAAGACAGAGGCAATTAAAATTTATGCCTGCACCACTAAGGATCAAAAAAACCTAAGAACATTCACAGCCTCACAGCCCACTTAAACAAAACCCATACAGACAGTAGCTCAGTAGTAGGCCAGACCACAGAGAAGAAAGGTCAGCCTGTTGTAGAACAAGCAACAAAACAAAACAAAGCAGAAGAAATTTAGCAATCAACAGCTCTGCTAACACAGGACTGGAAAGCAGTCATAATCATGCAAATAAGCATTTTACTTTTAGAACACCATTAGTGCCTGTTTCTAAAAGGCACTTAGGTCATTTCTTTGTAAGGACGTGTGTGAATTGGGTGGTATGTACTGCAATGTTCTTTTCCATACTGAGGAAAAAAAGATAGCTAGGTTTCTTTCTGCTATAAAGTTATAGATTGCTGACATAAGTTTGGGATACAACTGTCTTTCATATTCACGTGTTGAAGAACTGAGATTAAGTAAAATATGAAAACTTCCACATATATTTAACATAAACACCTACAACAGGCTACAGACTGTTCTGTAACTATTGACTCTTCTCTGGCAGATGGCAGAAACGGCACTAATGGCATTCACAACTGCAGAACAGGAAGGCATGTTTTAAACATACAGCTCCTTTCTGCAAAGCAAAAAGTTGTCTTTGGAACTTCTGCAGGTGAGAAACTGGAAATTACAGGAACATCTTTTTACATTTGTTGCTTCTTCAGTAGTTTTATACACACATGTTAATAAACAATCTCAGTTTATATGTTAACACAGCCCTTAATGACAAAACTAAAATTTAAATTACAGTTTAGAAATATGTACAGGCATATTTAAACTTTCATACATGTTTGTGTAACCATGTAAGAATGTCCACTGCAAAAGCAAACAGACCAAAGATAAAACCACTCTAATGTTACTGGAAAGATTTTGCATGAATTTTGACACCATGGGCCAGGCAAGATTTAAGCAGTTTGCAGTGCCAGGTCCCATGCAACCCTACTCCTAATACATTCTCTCCAAGACATCCACGGATAACCCTATGCCTGTCAGCACTAAACATTGTACTTGCCTGAGAGAAGTCGGCCTCTTCTTCCAGGCAGCCAGCAACAGGACAAGAGAACACAACTCTTCAGCTGCACCAAGGAGAGTTTAGGCTGCATATGAGGAAGAGTTTCTTCACACATGATTAGCCACTGGAATGGACTGCCCAGGGAGGTGATGGAGTCACTGTCCCTGGAGGTGTTTAAGGAAACACCAAACTCAGCACTTAAGTGCCATGGTCTAACTGACATGGTGGTGTTGGGTCAGAGCTTGGACTTGATCTCAAAGATTTTTTGAGAAAGAACACTAGTTGATTCTGTGACTACTAGTGAGGCACAGTGCTCATTTCCTTTATGTCTTTGTGTCCACCTTTGTGTCTTTCTGTCATTGCTTCTGCTCTTTCCACTCCTGGTGCACAGGAGGAGCAGGGCCTCCACGCCTTGGCTGCTGCAGGCCAAGGCTGCTGAGTGATGCAGCAGCACCTCAGGCAGTGGTGGCAGCCCTGGGTGGCTGTGTTACTCCAAGGTGGCAAGGCCAACACAAAGCAAGACCTTTCTGGGGTAGAAAAATAACTATGAAAGCTCAGCTGGGCAGCTGCTGATAATCGGTCAAAGTGAAAGCACCATTTCCATTTGACTCCACACACACCACAGAGCACAGGGGAGAGACCACTCTGCCACATAGCTGCTTTTGAGAACAGCTAAAGAAACACAGCCACTACATCTGTTCAATCACATCATCTTGTCTTTCTCCCCAAGCTTTCAAAACAGTAAGTTATACTCCAGATTTCAATCTAAAAGGTCAACTTTTTAGTACCTTTAACAGCACCATAATACCAAGGCATTAATTTCAATGAATGACTAGATCAAGTGTATCTGAAACCAGTATTTTTATTTGACTGGTGGGATCATGCATCCAACGAAACCTTTCTGTTTTCCAGAAAAAGAGAGTATTTAAATTCTAAATCACATTAGGAAATTCAAACATATGAGCCACTGAACAATTCCAGTTCAACCCCGTTTCATGTGCCAGTCTGTCTGTCAATTCCATCTCATGCACAAAACCCCAACACTCAACACATTCAAAAAATTAAAAAAAAAAAAAAGGCAAAGCAAAGCCACCTCATTCTAACGTTGTGCACACTAACAAGAAAATGCTGTTTTTCACTACAAAAGTTTGGGTTTAATGGAATACTGCGACTGACAACTTCACACACATTCTATCTCCAAGTAATGTTTTTCTATAGAGACAACACAGGTTAAGTTTTAAAAGCATTTCTAACAAAGAAAACTCTCATGCAAATAAATTAGAAATCTTTGATGCTGTTACTATATAATAGTTCCTACAGAAGAATGATAGTAAAAGATTTAACTCAAGTCATTTGAATTATATTTCCCAAAATGCTAATAAAACTGACATGTTTGAACATACTGAAAAAGTCACAGTCCATCATCATCCTGTCACATCAGTGCATTTAACTTTTTCTAGAATGTATGGATTATACAATTACTGCCAGGCTCCATATTTTATATATAAAAGCTACAATCTGATTATATGTCCATGCTGAAATAATTTATGAAATAAGGATGGAATGACTGCAATGTTACTTATATGATGCATGTAACTTGCTGTGAATAGTGTAGGAGATTGCAAGAGAGACCCAACTAAAGCCTGTAATGGTCTTCATCTTTCATGAAGAGGTGTGACCTGGGAAAAATATAGATCCCAACATCCAAAGCTCCAGGCTCATACAAACATCTTGATTACTCATGTTCTGATACGGGAATGGAAAATTTACAGTCTTCACATGCCACACTTTTGGGGTACTGAGGTGAGAATTGCAGGGAATTACATCCAGTGTTTAATTTGTATGTTAATCTGTTATGGTTTTTCACCACCAGAAAACCCACTACTGCCACTCTTACCCTTGCACTTTCAGATTTCCATTATTTATTAATCCCTAGGTGTTATCCTTAGTATCATATGGATGAGCACGAGCATGTGCTGCATCAGTACAACTACCCAAAGAAGCAAAGAGGGCACAGGAAAAGAGAAACAAAACCTTTCACTTTATAAATTCTAAGATCACTACTAGCTACAGCATTCAGATCACAAATGTTTTTTCCTTCCACCAATACTACATTTAATATTAATACTGTGTCCACAAGCCACACCGGTTACTTGAAGGAGCAACAGTAAACCTTTAAAACCAACTCAAACTAAAGACAGAACACAGACTCATAGGAAGGTTTGGGTTGGAAGGGACCTTAAAGATCACCTAGTTCCTCTTCTGCAAGAGCCAGTTGCTCAGAGCCCCATCCAGCCTGGCCTTGGAACAGTTACAGGGATGGGACATCCACAACCTCTCTGGGCAACCTGTGCCAGTGGCTTTCAACCTTCACACTGAACAATTTCTTCTATATAAAGGACATATAGATGATAAACTAAAACCAGTATGTGGCCTTTAAGGGGTAGGTTAACAATCTTTCCTACTGAAGACACACACACACCCTCAGAAGTGTATTAACATTCCTATGTTGTTTATGGGAACTTGCTTTCCATGCCACAATCTGACAGGTTCCCTAAGGGTCTACTTTGACTCCTTAGATCTGACAAAACCACTTTGAAAATCATAAGACTGTGAGAGCACAGGAGGTACTCATGATTCAAGAGCCCAAGCTCCTGAGGAGGGCAGTAAATAAACCAAGGGTCTGAAGCACAAATCCTATGAGAAATGGCTGAGGGAGCTGGGATTGATTAGGCTGGAGGAGGCCCAAGGGAGACCTTATCATTCTCTACAACCACGTGAAGCATGGTGAGGCCAGGTGTGAGTCAGCATCTTCTCCCAGGCAACCAGCGATAGCTTGAGAGAACAAAAGCCTTGAGCTACACCAGATGAAGTTCAGGCTGGACATCAGGAAGAATTCTGTCAATGAACGTGTGATTAGACGTTCGAATGGACTGCCCAGGGAAGCAACAGTCGCTGCCCTTGGAGATATTTAATGAAAGACAGGATGTGGCACACAGTGCTATCTGTTGACAAAATGGTGTTCAACATATCAGGGGTCTTTTCAAAACTACTTCTGTAATTCTGTGACTGCTCTGCCTGGCGACTGAAGCAGAATAAAGGGAAAGCAGCTACAACCTCCCCTTATCCCTTATAAGAGCCACATACAGAGCTCCTGCAGTTACGTGTGTCGTCCCTCACTGTAAACCGCTGCACTACTCAAAGCTCATTGTACGGCAACCTTCGGAAAATGAAGGGGAAATACGAAGGAGGTTCGGGCGCCTGAAACCACTCAGGGCAGCGCCATGCCCCACACGCCGACACTGCCGAGCGCCCTGCCCGGACCGGCCCCGCCCCGCCGCGCCCGCGCAGCCGCCACGGCGCGAACAGTCCCGGCTCGGCGGCTCGGCGGCGGCGCCGCCCGGGGCCGTGCCTGCGGGCCGGCGGGCACCGCCGTGGCCCGCTGTCTCCTCAGGCCACAGCCCCGGCCAGCCGGGCCCCGCGCAGCGCGCCGGCCCTCGGGAGCAGGGCGCAGGAGGGACACGGGGAACAGGGGAGGAGTCCGGAGCAGGCGCCAGCCGGAACCGCGCAACGCGGTGGCGGCTCACACGAGCCCCCACTCTGCCCGGTTCCCTCGCTCTCTCCCTCCCTCCGTCCGTCTCAGCTGCCCTCTCCCCTCCCTGCCGCCGCCCGCCTGCGGCACAGCGGACGGGAAGACCCCCACGGCCCCGGGGCCGGCTGCGGCAGCCAATGAGCGCAAGAGGCGCTCTTCCCGCCCTCGGCGCCCCGGCCAATCGGCGAGCAGCTTGCGAGCAAGCAGGCACGGGATTGGCTCGGCCGATGCACCACAACCCGCTCGCCCGCCCACCCAGAGGGAAAAAAAAAAAAAAAACGACGGCAGCGCAGAGGCCCAAAAAGCCCGAGGGGAGACGGCGACGCGGCAACCCCGTGAGCCCCCCGCGCGAGGGCCCAGGCAGCGGCTCGCCTCGCGCCGCTGGGCGGCGAGACGGGCCGGCCGCGCCGCGGCGGGCAGCGCTTACCGCGCGGGGGGAGCCCAGCGCCTCCGCTTGTGCTGAGCCGTGTCACCAGTGGCGCGCCGTAGATCCGCCGCGCTGCGTCACGCCCGGCGCGCGGGGGGGCGGGGGCGAGGCGCGCTGACGTGCGCGGCGGCGCCGGCGGGGCGGGAGCCGGTGCGGCGGCGCCGCTCGTGCCGCCGCGGGCGCGAGGGACCGCGCGTCCAACGGCCGCCGCCGCGCGCGCACGCACGCACGCAGGCGCGCTCCGGCGCCATCTTGCCCTGCCCCGGCAGCGTCCCCGGCCGCTGCTGCCCCCCACATCCCCCTGTCGGAAGGGATGGTTCCAGAGGGAAGGACTGAGCCCCAAGGGTTTTCCCGGGATGCCTGCCGGACGAGAGCAGACGGCGCTGGCAGGAGCCAGCGGGTGCGGGTTTGGGGCTTCCCGAAGCCGCCCGACCTGCCGGGGGCCTCTGTCCCTAGGGCAGCCCCCGCGCTGGGCCGCGCCGGGGTAACCACAGGGCCGTGCATAAAGCTGTGCTTCGCAGTCTCACCCTGCGTCGCACTGCAGCGAAAGTTGGATCTGGTCCTGGGGAAACCTGTTCTGGAGGAGGAGGGGGAACCCAGTCCTTGGCACACAGCCCGCGGCCGTTCACAAGGGTTATCAGTCGAAAGGTGTCGGCGGTCCAGTGTATTAAAATACCTTTCAGGGTGTGCAGTTCGAGACAGAAACAGTTGAAAAAGGCAAGAGAGAGGCAATTTGTAAACTCATGAAGAAATCGTGGTGATGAAACCCTAAGTGTTCTTTCCCTCTTCTTAAGCCCATGAAAGTATAATAGCAAAAAAGCAACACCTAAAGAGTCTTCAGAAGCCTGTGGTGAAATGCAGTTGCTTTTTTGCAGTGTGTTTTGATGTTTAAAATGCAGGTTTCCCATTTATCTCCTGATTACACAACATTTTTTAGTAGACAGGATCTTAGTTAAACAGCTTTTAGCATTCTTCAAGGCCCTGACATAGAGACACAAGGAGAGAGCACCTCTTCGGGAATAGGTTTGCAGTTCATTGACTTTCCAGTCACACAGTGTGCACGAGATTACCAACTAGAAGTGACAACTTACCATGCTATTCAGCCAGTTAGTCACTGGCTGATCTGCTCAATTTATGGCACAGCAATGCCAATTCTCTCGTGGGTTGTAAAGACTGCAAGAATGGATTGAAAACAAATCAGTTGCTGTGGCCTGAGCCCTTCATTGAAGCAAAGTGAACTTTACCAGTGTCTTGGGAAATATCTGAAATAAATGAACAAATTTTAAAACAGTAAAGTACCACACAGGACGTTGTTGAGAGAGGGCTATCTCCTTGTCCTGTACCGAAGGGTTGTAGTACAGAATTTAATTGTTCTGTGTATCATAGGAAATCCACACAGAATATGGCTAAATTTGCAGTAAAGATATTGGGATTTTAGATACATATTTATATTTTATAATTTGAGAGTCTACAGGAGCCGCTGGCAGTTGTAAGACTAATACAATTACGAACAATCTGATTGTTTTGGATCTGATCTGATTTGTTTTTCAGCATGGAGAAAAGAGGTAAAACAACCTTTTGATGTCCTTTAAGCTTAGTTTTGCTGCAGTTTACAGGTTCCGTTCATATGCCTTAAAAGATTTGTAGGTTTGGGTCTCTAGTAACACCAAGTGAGCCTGCCTGGTCCATCATTGTTTCATCATTTGCTTACTGAGAGGAAACAAGGGAAAAGAAGATGCGACCATGCAAGCTGGAGGCGTCTCTAACAAAATGAAGAGAGGCAGCATATTTTAGGAATAGCCTGAAGAGGGAGCCATTGGTATGGGACAAGTAGCAACTAAGGCCGAATCACTGTTAATCGAAGAAAAATCACACCTGTACCAAAAATAATTAATTTAATTTTGCAATTATAGGCTGTATTTATTAAATGTTTACATTCATACATTTAATGTTCTGGCTTAGGTATATAGAGAATTCTAAAGTTGTGCTGAAAAGTGGTTCTGTGTTCTGAAATAGTTATGCTAATAAAAATATATTAAATGCAAGCTGAATAAGTCAATGAGTAATTAACAATAATTAATAGATTATGTTATCAATGGATTGTAAACATAGACTATATTTATTTTCTAACAGAATATGACACTAGGAATTATTTTGCAGTTGCTATATTTCTACCACACCAAAATACTGATTTCGCTAGAATTGCTAGTCATTCCAAGAGTAGTACCAGCTCTTTACCTAGTTGTAACATAAAATTCTCCCTACCTTTCCTATGTAATATTCTGTGTTCTCTCCTGTACAGAAAACACACGTAGCTTTGTGATTACTACTACCAGAAGTCAGATATTGAGCAGGATAAAGGCAGTCACCATAATCCGACTGAATCACGGGATTTCCCATCAGATTTGTTTCAAATAAGTAACCCAATGACTCAGTGGTGATCTCATAGGTAGAATGTTGCTGGCACACCCTCCGAAGGACATCATGGTATCCGTAGGATATCAAGTTATCAGCATCAATCCATAAGGGTTCCTTAACTACCATTGGTTTTTGACTGAGTAGCAAATTTTTTAAGAAGAGTTGCATATATCTTTATTCTGCAGTTCCAACCCCTAAGAAAACATGAAACAAAAATTAGGATGTAAAAACCGAGAACCTTTAGTGTCAATTCCCTATACATATATGTTGCCTGTTGCCGTGTCCACCCGATGTCCACTTTAGTCTGTCCGACCAGCGATGAACGGCAGACAGCGGGGAGCACTCCCATGTGCCTCTGGGAGGTCGGGGGAGCGACTAGGGTCAAGTGCTGGCACAGGTGACCATAATGGGAGAGACAGCCGATGATTGAAAAAGAAAAGGGTGACTCTCTTCTGGGGCAAAGTCCAAGGGTTTATTGAGAACTCCTAAGAGTTCCAAACCTTACGGGAGCCAACAGACAAGCGCACCAAGGGGCAATGTGCAACTGTTTATAAACGTGGGTGGCAAGAGGGGAAGGGATCACCCTTCAACCAATAAGGGGGTTTGGGGGAGTGGAAGTTGGGGAAACAGATGGATTCAAGGGCCAACAAAGGGGAACCAGAGGAGGGACCCCTGATCCTCGCCCAATCACTTGATGCCCTGAGTAGAAGGTTCTGGAGGAGTGGGTGGGGAGTCGAGTGATGGATAAGGCACCAGGGAGAGGACAGGGGGATAACACAGCATTTTTCAGGGGTGCATAAGAGGGGAGAGGGTGCTTGGCATAGGAGGAGGAGGAGGGGAATGACATATAAGGAAAGGGGTAGTTTTAGGGCAGAACTGTTGGGAAAAATAGGGGGTACAGGAATAAACCATTAGAACACAGGCACACAATACGAAAACACAATACAACACAGATATAAACATATGTCTCTATATCTCCCCTTTTTTAATGCAAGTTATTTTACCCATTTTTCAAGATGTGGGATTCAGGGAGAAAAGTGTAATATTCCAGTTTGACTGACCTGCTGCTGCACACTGTTCAAACTGGTGGAATTTGGTTGAGTCAGCATCCTTGCAGGCATTTAAAGGATGTGTAGATGTGGCACTTAAGGACTTACGGTTTAGTAGTGGACTTGGCAGTGCTGGGGTAATTGTTGGACTTGAGAGGAAAGTTAATATCTTTACAAACAATTTGATGGGTGAAGAAGGTATGGATGTTAACATCTTTGAAATGGGTTTTAATGTCTCGTCTGACTTTGGGCGGCAGGTTTGTTGCAGAGCCCAGGCAGTTCTGCTCCTGAAACAGATAAGAGTCTGCACAAGCCTGAGTTTCTGAGCTTTGGGGTAAAATAGTTGGTTCAAGGAGGGAATATGTGATAGGTGGTTCAGGAATGCTGTACCTTCCTAGTGCCTCAGCCAATGGGGAAAGGAATTTGGGCAACATACGGGCAGGAATTTGGGATAAAAGGAGGCTGTGCTCTCTGAAACCAAGAGAAAGAGAAAGCCACATGGGTGTGTGTCTCAGTTGAGTCCATTTATTCAAATAAAGTTGCAGGACTCATCTGTCTCCTTTTTGAGCATAAACCTGCAGCGGCGATTGTGGATTTTCCTGACGGACTCGATAAAGGTCTTTTTTAGCAGTGGACAATTTCAATGAACAATTCTATGAATTGGCCGTGGTCCTGTGATCCTGGTCTCTCGCTGGTGCAGCACTGCTGTGATCCAGGGCTCAGCTGGTTCTGGCACTGCCTCGGCCGAACGGCAGCCTGGGCAGAACATAGGTGGCTTCTGGCAGGCTCGGCAGGGTCACAGAGGGACCAGGGCACTGCCAGTGCCACATGAGCACGGATGGGCTGGCTGAGGCCAAGTGGCTGCAGCTGTGATGTGGTTTTATGGGGAGCTGCCCCTGTGGAGGGAACCATGGCGGCAGTTCAGTGCCCACTGCCCCTGGTGTCCAAAGGGATGGAGAGCAAGCCTGCAGAGCCCCGCTCCGCAGCTGGGCATCCATGACAGCTCTACCAATTCAACCAGCGGAGGAGTGACCACATCAGGGCACGGCTGCACCTTTATGCCAGCGAGGTCACGCTGCCTGTGGCACCCGCCGCCACGCTTTCATTAAAAGCTGCACCTCCTGATTCACTTCATGTTACCTGCTGGGTTCGTTGCACAGTCGTGCCAAGGAACTTACTTGAAGTACAATAGTTAACCATTTTTACATAATCAAAATGCTTGCACACTGCTAGGTACCTTTTGTTAAATTTTTTTCTTGTGATATAAAGAACCTTATGCAGGCAGGTAAAAATGTAGTAAAAATTTCATGGTTTCCCAACCTTTCCTGCTCTTGTAAGTGCAATATAAATGTTTGAGAAAAATAAGGAAAGCACCCGATCTTTAATGGAACACTTACAAAGGATTTGTTTGAATTTCTTATAATTATGTAAAATCTAGGCAGAAAAAACAATTTTTGAGCAGCTTGAAGTAATTGCAAGGGTTTATTTAAGTTAAAATACTTTTCTAGAGTTTAAGTTTACAGATAGAAGTTGCAAGAATATGAAGAAAAACAAGATGCTGCTTGAAGTTCCCCCCCCCCCCCCCCAACAAAAGAAAGAGCGACTGCAAATCCTTTCATTTGGCCCTGGAGCATGCATCATCCAGGCCTAGTCTTGCCAGTAGTATTAAAGGCTATCTATTCAGCCTACAACACAGAAGAATAGGGGCCATGGATGTCTATCTGCATGTGCACAGACAGGTATCTTCACAGAGGCATTTAAAAAGTCACATGTGTTTTCATCAGATCCTGAATAATCTGAGTTATGTTTCTCTAGAGTCAGTTTACAATCCAGCTGAGGAGTGGTAAGAGAACTGTGTAACATCCATGAGTTGTAAAAGTCCAGAACAGTAGTCATATAGCTGTATGCTCAGTGTCACAGTAGCCAACATCTCAAAAATAAATAGTAAAAAATGGTCATAGAAGGCAGTTGTATATAAGCACCAACAACTAAACTGTTTTGCATACACAATACAAATCATGCAGGCAGGAAACCTCACTTATGTCTCTGTGCATGCAGCTTTCTAGCTACAAACATCAATATCAATATACCAATAAATCAGATGTGGGTTTTTTTCCTATGCTGACAAATAACTGAAATTACTTGAAGCACTCAGGCAGAAATTTTACACATGGACATTATCTTTAAGTCTTCAGATGGTTCCCTCCAGAAAATCCTGTGTTAAGATACATCAGTGCCTATAGAGAACTGCAGGTGAATATCCTTTTTCCTGTACCCATACACTTTGGTGTGCCCTTTATAAGGGTGACTTAGGAAAGGCACCACTGACTGCCACTGCTAGCTTGTTCACCAGGAGTGAAGCTAGCACAGCATCTGTCATGGTTTTGTTTGCTTGTTAGTTTGTTTAAAATGGACTTTTCATTCCACCGTTTTTCAATAAAAAGTGGACTATATATAAATTTCGGTGTCCAGTAGCCCTCAAAAAAGGCAGCTTTAGAAAGGATGTACTTCCAGGATTTTATTGGTCCTCACACTGGGATTAAATGAAACTTTATCTTTTGAAGTCGTCACTGGAATGTTAGGGTTGCTGCCAAATTGAGGATGTTAACCCTGCCTTATGAAATTTAATGCTTTGTCAGGAAGGCAACAGTGCACAGCAGACAAGTAAAGCAGTACTAACTCTTGAATTTCTAATTGTAAAAAAAAGAGTGATGCAAACCTAGATGTATTTCGTATGAGGGCTCTGCCATTGCTTGTTTCTTCACACCAGAAGAATATATGTCAGGAGTGTGTCATGTTGAATATTTTCAGTTTTCTATTACAGAGATTTTACAGTTTCAATTCTAAGCTCCCCTTCAGTTCCACAAATAAAATGATTAGCATGATATTTGAATTATTCTTACAGATATTAAAAAAAAAAAAAAAAAAGAAAACAGAAAGTTGAAATTGCATTGGAAGGACGGGGAACATGCAATTGGCCAAAACATCATGTTACTTCACAGTGAGAGATAATCAAAATTATTTTGAGACAGGTAGCAAAATCAGCATTATCCACACATACATCCACAGCATCTGATTTCATTTAACTACACATATGTTTAAGTCTGTCTGGAGGCCAACTCTGCCAAACCTCCAAGGATTTAGTTTTCTTGTACTGTGAATTTCTAATAAAAATTATTTAATTTTAATAATAATCTATTGCAGTAAAATGAGAGTCATTTATTACCCTGTATTGTCTGTTATGTGTGAAGATGTACAGCTTGCCAGAATTTACAGCTCTGCAACTGTATAATTAATCTCTTGCAAACTCACAAAGCAAGTTTCTCACATAGACATATATCTCAAATAGAAACATAAAGTACATTATGCATCAATACATAAAAATTTAATGTGGCAGCAGATCAGAAAATAATATGCAAAAAAAATTTTGCTACATAAAATAGAGATTTAATTCTTATTTGTCGTCTTCACTAAGTCAACCTGTTATCCACCTGGCACATGCATCCTAGTCCTGTTAGAACTATATCCACTGAAATAAGAATGTGTTTATACTGTTAGCACCAAAGGAAGAATTTTCTGATTACACACTGAAATTCTCAAACGCTCATCAAGTAAGTAATGTGACCATTTTCCTTTGCTGTTGGGAGGCACCTTATGCAGGGTGGACTTTGGACCTTAAGCAAAGCTTTGTTGGGCTTTTTTTCCCTCTCAAGAGTAAAGTTGCTTAGCAAAAATAATCCAAATTTCACAGCTGTGGAAGTGTGTTTGCACTTTCACTTATCTCTTTAAGTCCACAAATACACAGCTGTTGCTCCTGCCTTGAGGATAAGTGAATGTGGCATGTTTCACTCAAAGAACCCCAGTGAAATTGCATAACAATATACAAGCACATTTTCAGATAGTATTTACAATTCTTAAAACTCTGTGAGAGCAGATAAAGTAACTAGGAACTATTCCCCATGGTCTTCCATCCAAACAACTCATTCCATGTGACAACCAGCTGAAAACGGGGAGCTGCTGATCCTCCCATTACAACAGACAGTGACTTACCTCCTCAGAAAGTAGTGGAAATGCCAAATGAATTCTAAGTGACTTCAGGAAGAAGACTCACACTGATTCAAGTTCACAGCTGAAAAAAAAAAAAAAATGATAAGAGGTTTCAAGATTGCATACCACCATGTTTGTCTTGCTAGCAGATATTTTTGAATGCCCTGGTCTACTTTTATGTAATCTAGTGTAGCAGCATTGCAGAAAAACCTTTGCTATATATTTGTCAAAATTATCTGCAACATGGAGGTGTTCTTCATACACTGTTCTGAAGAATGCAAGTAAGAAGATTACTGAAATATTTGGCAGTAGAGCAAACCAGACAAATATGCACTCTGTTAACAAGGAGCTGTTCATATTTTTCTATTAATATATTTGTTTAAAATATTTAATGACATACCTCCTAATGGGAATGATGTCTCCAGCTCCAAATACAGATATACATGGAGTTGGACTCAATGATCCTTATGGGTCCCTTCCAATTCTAGATATTCTATGATACAAGGTATAAACATGAAAATCAGTTAAGCTTCACCTTGGAGCAATAAGTATTTAACTTTACATGTTACTTGCAGCTGGAATGTTCCAGCAGAAACAAGGGAACTCATGGGTCTCACTGGCACCAGCCACTGTGGCATGGGCCTCTGTGTCACAGGTAAAGGCACAGTTGCACAATCTTCCCTGTCCAAACATGGACTATGAACATCCTTAACTAGCAAGGCATTTTATAACATTTTGTGATACAAGCCAAATGCAGTACTCTGAAAGAAATAACTAGCAGGAGTCAAAGTTAAACTTATTGGGAGTAGTGTTACTGAAAAGGAAAACCATAACTACATGAGTAAGCCTAATTTCCACTTTCACAGGCTAAGCAAATGATAACCTGATTAGTTCTCAGTCTCAGGAGGCTGCTTATCTCTCTATACCTTCAGCTTCTATTGTCAGCATTTTATTCTCCATGATTTTAGTTGACACACTTTTCAGTCTTCTCTTTTGAAACCTTACTTAAGGATTAAAAACTATGTTTATCTAATATAAAAATGCCACTTTCACACTTAAACCCACTGATTTTAAATGGAAATTAAAATGTTGTAATTTATTCTTTCACATTAATAGTCAATAGAAAAATACAATCCTATTCTTGAGTGTTCAATTCCCTACAACACAGATGTACAGCCTACAAAAAAAAAGGAAAACTTGGGACAAGTCTTCCTCTACCAGGGAGACAGGCAGGACTTGACCAGCTATGTATGGGCACCTAGTACTGTTAGGTGTGCTCTGGGGTCTGTGAAACACTGGCACAGGTTGCCCGGATCACCATCCCATGACACATTTGAGGTCAGCTTGGATGGTGCTCAGAGCAACCTGATCTACTTGATCCTGCTCATTTCAGTGGGCTTGGACTAGATGATTTCCAAAGGTCTCTTCCAGCCCAAACAATTCTGTAATCCTTAAGGTCCCTTCCAACCTAAATCCTTCTATTATCCTACGATCCAGTTCTTGCTATCTGTATAGATAATATACCTGAATCAGAATAGACAAGATTTTTTCTTTTTTAAAGCAATAACTGGATTAGATCTTGGAAGTGTACATATATATACAGCTATATACATGCATATGTAGACATACAAATTGTACATATGATTTCTATAGTTAGTTGGTCACAATATGAGAATATCTAATATACTCTGGCATGGGATATGGCACATCTAGAATAGCGTTTACTCATTAGAATACTAGCTAACTTAGAATAAGGAAGCTAATTTTAATCCTATTTCTAACACTAGTATTGTAGAGTTATCTTTAATTTACTGTGGCAACATACAGCTGTTAGTGCAACCAAGAAGAAACATTTCTAGAAATGTTGCATAACACTACAGACCTTAGAAAAAATGCATACCGTTTCTTTTTTCCACAAGGCTGATGAGATGCTGCATAATATTAAAAAACAAAAGAAAATAGAGGGTGGATACTCATTCTTGATCTAAGAAGGAAAGAGTAGCTCTCAATACCCATGTGGGCAGGAGCTGCTTTCCCAATGCTTTCTTTCTTTCATGGAGAAAAGAATCTGAAGTTTTATGCTCTTTCTCTCCTCTGGGACTGAAGGAGGCATGGAAATGGTCTGCATCATTCAGTGGCCCCACTGTTTCACTCACATAGATTTAACTTGACAGTAAGTGACCACTTCAGAGCAGAACCTTATTTGAGTGAACTGCTCTGAGAGTATCTGTATTTATAAAATGGTGCTCTTTTTTGGCTCTATTTTATTTGGCATTCCAAAGAGCAACAGTGAAAAATAAATAAGCCCATCTTCCATTCCAATTTCATAATGTAGAACACATAGACGGCATATTATAGTGGTCTTTCAGAGCAGTCATGTTCCTAAAACACAGTCTCCCTCCCTCTTTCATGAAGAAACCTGCCACCTCCGTCTCAGCAACTTACCCTCTTCTGCCAAAAGGGTAATATTTATGCACAGAGATTTCTTTCCATTATGTTTTAAGCTAATTGGGGAATGGTTCTTTACAGGACTAAAACTTTGTCTTAATGATCCTTGTGGGTCTCTTCTAACTTGGCATATTCTGTGAGTCTGTGTGATTCTGTAACTTGGAAAACCACTGCAGACTCAGAGATTGCAATGTTTTATGTCAGGCATATGTCTTGAAATATTTCAGCAAAATTCCCTTGTGTACCTCTATAGTGTGATAGCTTTTAAGCATGGACCAATCTGCCCTGAGTCCTGTGCAGACACTGGAGTACTCGCCCCTGCAACATTCATTAATTACTGTGTTGGTTCCTAAATGCTTTCAACAGGTGAAGGGACCTGAGTGTCATAGAGTATTATTTGCAAGTTGAAGATACGCAAACCAGTGGTCTTTGATGCTTTTGGTCCTTGTCCTCGAGTACACTGCAGTTCTGCAGTCAGCAGTGCCAAGTCAGACTGAGCTGAATCCTCCTTTTCCCCTTGAACACTGTCAGCACCCAGAGCCAGAATCCTTACTCAGCTCTTACAGCTGAACTGGGGGCCTCATGGTCTCAGGTAGGGCTAAAGATGGGTGTTTATTGAGAATTTATGAGTATTCCCTTCTATTGACTCTGCGTCTACATCTTTGTTCTTGCAGATTTTTGCAGGGAGGTAAGGAGGATCCAAAGTACTCTATGTAATTTACTTAATGTAATTTTTTTAAACAGTGGGGATAACACTACTGGTTCCGTTGGTTTGGTTGTGTGTGAATTAATTGTGTTAGAGTAAAAATCACATTTTAAAGTTTAAAAAAATCTAGATTTGAATGACAAGCTTTGTGCTGGATGTTTTGCTTGAACAACAAACAGCTCTCAACTAATTGGTTTTTATTTCAAAATATATAATTTGCCTTTGACTTAGTTATTAATGTAAACTGATGCTTTAAAAGCAATTAAGAACCAGTTGCTAATTGGGTGGAAAAAACCCTTCTGATAACAGGCTTCGGCCAAAAGAGATGTTTACAAAAATTTCTTTCTAGTGTATGGAAAGAAAGTCACATGAAGAAAGCATTATTAAATGAGTCTTAAAACTGCTCACAGCATAGTAAGAGGTGATTTGGATGAGAGGGAAGGCAGAATCCAGACCTGGAAATGTTTATTTATTGTTGTAGTTCTACTTACCTCAGTGATTATACCCATAAATAGATAATAATATAGGCAAATCTTCACATCAAACTCAACAAGAACATTTCACTGCACTTCCTATTTAAAACCTTCAGTTAAGGACAAGGAAAGAAATTAATTTGATAGTAGATCTTTCTTCAAAGAATTACATAAGTGTAATTTTGTATATAGTTAGGTGGAAATTACAGTGCGTATTGCTTATATTCAGAAACTGGAATGTGAGCTGAGCAGGATGAAGAGTGATACTACAAAACAGAAATAAAGTCATTTTGATAAAATGGATTAATAAATTCCCTTTGTCTTGAAGTTTAAAACTAAAATGTAACATGTTCCATTCAGCAAGAATGAATTATCCCTTATCTTATTTTACACCACTAGGGATAAGATCACTTGATGGATCATATAACAAATGCATGCCATTTAGTAGTATGCCAGGAAATGGCACAGCATTTATTTTTTTCCCCCACCAATTCACAGCCACTGAATATGTGATTTATATGTTTGATATAAGTTCAAAAATTTAAGAAAGTGCTTTGCTGATTTTCTTGATATGATCTGTCAGCTGATAGTCTCTGTGTGGGAAGTTTCATCTAAGTTCCAATGTAGCTTTTCTATCTCCAGGAAAAAAGCTGCAAACAATTTGGTTCCTTCAATATAGTTGTGTCTGTGAAGAAGGAAAGAAACACAATGAAGACTTGTCGGGCTGTCCTGCTCTTAAAATTAGGAGCGTAGTCCAGTGAAGTTTTATGAGTCTTCAGAGGAATCTGCAATGTTGGTTATATGTTTCAATACTGAAATGTTTCAATATTTCAATACTGAATTGTTCAATGTTTCAATACTGAAAATTACCCAGTACACAGAAGTGCTGGACATCTTTTAATTTGATACTCCTCTGGATTTACTTCAGAAAACTTTTTCCAGGTTTACATACCCAAATTGGTATTACCTGTAGCAAGCAGCATTGAGGCTTTAATGAGGGGAGACAAAAAGTAATTTGAGAATTATTGTGACAAGTTTAAGCTATTTTTAATATAATTATGCTAGTTTTTGTACCTGGATGATAAATTAATCTTTATAGCCATTTATACTGAAAACCACCAAAATCCTCACATAACCATGAGTATCTGTGACTGGCGCACTTCAAAACAGATGCTGTGATAGAAGAGTGCCCATTCACACCATCATCTTTCAGACCAGAGGCAAATTTCATTGCTAGAGAAATTAAAATTGCCAGTGCAATGAATTTAAGGACTGAGTAGACACCCAGAGAAAAGTGTATAATGGTATGGATTAGTCTAGGAATTTTGCTTAGCACAGCAACTAGTGTGCTGGAGATAGTAGGGCTGCCCAATGCACAGCAAAGCTTCCCATCTGGGCATGCTCATTCATGGGCACCAAGGGACTTCAATTTTCCCCCTTCTCTAATAGTAGAAAAAGAAAATGAAAGAAACCTCTTATTTTCTCGTTCTGGGAATGCTCCCCATCATCAGCCGCTCCAATTGGAAGAATCGTCACACTTTTCTGTGTCACAGTCTGAAACATTCTGGCAACAGGAATTGTTGAACCATCACAGATGAAATCTGGATCTTCTCCAAAAACTGAAATACATGGGAAAAATTAATTAATAAATAGGTGTAATCCAGGTGATTTTTTATGCTATCATAGATTTAAGCAAAGAGCTGATACTAAGAGCTTCTGAGTAGAAATGGGTTTGAGTGTGTAGCCAATTGATGTCACAAATCAGCTCTGCTTCATAAACCTCTGGTTTCGTATCAATACAAAAATAAATAAATGAGACTTTTTGGCTACTCCTGTAAAGCATATCAAAATTTAACTAGGTATAGAAGATGCTGATGAGTTATTCTGTCAGAATCAATGAGATTTATAAGAGTAAGAGGCTGCAGCACTGAATTGGGAAATCTGTTTTGCCCTATTGTTGAGCACCAATATCCCTGAACACTTACAGACACACTAACAACTGGGGAAGAAAAAAAAAAAAAAAGGAAAAAAGGATCACACCTGGTTTTATTGCCCTTCTTGCTGCTTTATATAGTAGATCATTAGCATCAGCAAGCCAGGGCTTTGCACCCAAAGGCATGGACACTTTCAGTTTGTTTGGACTGTTCCTCTTGGAAAAGACACCCTCCAAGTGTTCCACCACCTGTAGGCAAAATACTTTTCAAAAAAGCTTTCATCTTGCAACTCAAGCTTATACCCACATTCCTCCTTCTCTTGGAAAGAACTAAGTGCTAAAAACATTCTGTTTACTACAAGTCTAGGTTTGTAAGGTAATAAGAGAGACTTAGTTTACACAATAGTGGCCAAAGAAAAGATTTGTCTCTTACCTGTTCTTTCACAACCAAAAGGTCCATGTGGGGGACATGATGGATTGAGAATTTGCCAATTACTTTTGCTGGAATGACTGTTTTAATGCCTGGTTCATGGAAAGATCCTACAATCCTATGAATAGAGAGAGAGGGGTAATATCATAGGTGTAGGAGTATTTCTTCCTTAAAAAAAAAAAAAATTCAAAATGTAAGAGATTGATATAAACAAGCCCCAATTTATATAAACAAGCTTTTTCCATCTTAAAATTGTATTTGAAGACCTGTATTTTAAAGGTATTTGATTTTTTTATTTAAACCCATGCATGTGTATTTTCATTTAAAAAATACTACTACTTTCAGTCATAAAAAGATTTGGATGGTAACGGTTTCTCATGAAAAATAAGAAAAATAGAGTATTGTTTCTAAAATCTTCAAAGTAAATTTTCCTAGTGCAAAGTAGTATCAGAACAACTTCTGATCTGACTGCCTTTTTATCCTGAACTTGTCACTAGAAAAACCACAAAGCGAGATACATCCCAGATGATACCAGCGAAGAAATTCTACCAATGAACACTAAAATGCACATAGGAAAGATT
This sequence comes from Taeniopygia guttata, assembly GCF_048771995.1. NCBI lineage: Eukaryota > Metazoa > Chordata > Aves > Passeriformes > Estrildidae > Taeniopygia > Taeniopygia guttata. The sequence goes on from NC_133026.1 coordinate 94,079,185, forward strand.
ATAATTTTCAGTAACTAAGTTTTTCTGGAGAAAATGCAGAGGGGAAACAAAATGTAATTATTATTCTAAGGAAAATAGGAGAAATATATAAATTATAAACTGGTCTTCATGCAGAACCTCAGGGTGCTGCTGCTTTCCTTCAGTTTTACGAGACTAGCCCTTTATCTATACATAAAATTAGCTTAAATTCATCCTCATACAGGTAAAGCATCGAAACTCAGATAGTATAGTTACATTATACTTTTTTTATTACTGATTCTAACATTCTAGCTTTAGGTAATTTGAAAGCTTTCTCACAGAAATAAAAGCATCCATGTTAGCAGAACCTATACCACAATAAATATGTTTGTGATAAAAAATTAATCAACTCCTTTCTCCTAGATGCCACTCTTGTGCAGAGAAATATTTCCAAGCCAGACCTTACCTGCTGTTTTTTTATTTAGGATATAATTTTTAATTGCTGGTAAGGAGAGTCTTGTAGCTTTGGATGCTTTTTATGGCAGGCTTGGCAGACATCAAAATCTGTATTAAATAAAAAAAACACCCAAAACATATCTGCCTAAGACTGCCTCCCATTTTTTCAGAGCTGAATACAACTTCTTTCCTACTATGTAACCTAAATGTAGGCATTTTAATGCATGTTTTATTTGGTTGATTATGCTTAAGGGGGGAGAAGGAGTAGGCAAGGAAGGGAAACTTACACTGTTAGTTTTGCATAATTGTTTTTAATTGATTATTCATATTTCTGATCAATTTCCCCAGATGCAGTGCCTTACATTTTTGGCAGACTAGTTTCATTTACCTTTTACTTCTCAGGGCTCGTTTATTTTATTTTGAGCTTATCATTGACTGAAAATATATTTCAGTTTGGCTTTATATATAAATGCTACAAATAGATTATTTTAATTCCTTCTGCTGAGTATTCATACAAATTTTATATTACCTTGGTGCCATAGAGGAATTTTTTCACACCACAGTTATTTCTATGTTCCTCTAGATCAAATTCAATAGATTAATATAATTTCTTTTCCTCCTCTGTCAGGGCAGCAACACTGTCGTAGATTCCAGGGATCTGAATATAATCTGTGGAATCCACAAGGCTGTCTGCAAAGTAAGATACAGAAATAGGGAACCTATTTCTTCCCCTTGGCAATCATAATACCTTCTCCCTTCTATCTAGCTCTTTACCAAATTAGGAACAACTCTTTGCATATGTCAAGTTGCTTCCCCTAACTTGATATATTTGCATATTTATTAAGAAAACCATTGAGCTGCTGTTTGTATGTAGTGTGTGATGTGTCAGCTCAGCTTCTGACATGGAAACATCATCCTACTGGGATACAAAGCAGCATTAAAAAGTCAGGTTTTGCTATGTGTGCATGTATTAAAGTTGCCTGTAATCCTTAAATGTTCTTAATTTATGTGTAACTGACATCAGCTTAACATGTCTGAAGTCCTGGCCTTACTGGGGACATTCCCTTCCTCAGCTGCCGCCACCATAGCTGTGTTGAGGTTTGGAAATCTGGGGATGTTGCTTCCATGAGACTTGCCTTACAAGAGTTAAACACGGCCCTGCCCTTCATTAGGCTGATATGGGCAGCTCCCCCCCGCTGCTCCTGGGCAGTGATGTGTGTTCTTACCCAGCAGTGGCTCATGAATGATGCCTCCAAAAGTTCCAGAGTGAATCAGGTCCTTGCTGCCACACCCAACCTGTACCAAAACCACTGGTTACTTGTAAACACTCGCTACCTTACTCTTCTGTGAGTTTTTGTTTTCCACAGTGACTGGTGGTACCATTTTTTTAAACAAGATCACAAATAAACAGTAAATGATTTTTTTTTTTTCTGATCCTTAAATGGAAAATATCATGTCAGGAACAATCTGCTTTGGCAGAGAAGATGGAGCTCTGTTGTCAACCACCAAGAGAGAGAAATTCAGCTGTCCGTAGCACTCACAGATTTGAGAGCAAGGGTCCCCCTCCACTCCGTCTTTTGCTTCAGTAAGATTAAAGACATCATACATTAAACATTTGCATATTATTACTGTTTCTAACACTGGAGAATAAATTCTTCAAGTTGTCTACCCTTTTTATTTAATGCAAAATCTTCTCTAAAAAAGGCAAAAAAATAATCTTGTTTGATATTAAGAATATATGTCCAATCTTAATTCAAGATTGAAACAAATAAAAATTTATAACTCTCTTGAATAACAAGTCGTTAGAATAGAGGCATTTGAGTTATTAAATGGGTTGTTTTTCCAGACACATTTTCATACTTGAGTTTATCATAAAATATTTTCCTGCAAAGAACTTGTTTATTCTTCTCAAAACCTCATTACAGCTAACTGTCTACTAGCAGGGAGAGATCATTTTTGATGTTTTAATAGCATCATTTTTCTTAGCCAAGACTTAGAAGAATTGAATCAAGACTGCCAAGGCTCTTTCAGTTTAAAAAAAAATCATTCTTTTTCAGACATAAAGGTTAATGCAGATTTTTCTTTAGTTCTCAAGTTCTTTAATCTTCTCTCTGAATTCCTTTTATGCTTGCTTCATCAGGAAGCATTTCAGATGAGAAATTTCTGCTCTTTATTTCACAGTAGCTCACATTACCAGCTAAATATAGCATGTTGGCTACAGTGGACTTTTATTTACACCTGCCAATGTTTACAAAAATTTTGTGTGGCTTTTAAACACAGAGATCCAACCAAACTGAGTCCCTTTAGGCTGATTTATTGTACTAAGCAGTATCTTCTGCAAAAGGGCAGAGCAGCAGAATTATGGTTTTAGAGAGAGTTGGAAAGGCAGGTGTAGGGATTGGTGGCCACAAGAACAGAGTTGATGTGCAGAGGGGAGGATGAGAAGAGACTAGCAGAGTGGCAGGAGAGTAATGAGATAGGAAAGGGATCAAGGGAAGAAATGACTGAAGAGAAGTTATTGGAAGTAAATAAGGCTAATGGAACTGAAATGAGGAGGTAAATCTGCAGAAGACAAAAGGGATGCAGAAGAAAGCTCTGTACTTGTAAATATTAAGCTTTCCTTCAGTCTTTCTCTGCGTGCAGACGTGAGTACAGCTACATCACTGCTGTCTGTCAGAGGCTCTGTTGGAATGAATTTGTGTCCTTGAGCTCCACTAAGAAGCAGGCATTTCCCTGACTCCCATAGGTAAGGGCAGGCTTCTTGTTGCTGAGCCACAGGTTCTCTGAAATTACAATATAATCAACATCAGAGAAAAAAGCCCTGGTTTTCTTCATCATCTCTAGCTCCAAGGATCCTGCTTCTTCCATGCTTTCAATTACAAACTTGAAGTTCACTGGCGCAGCCTACATAAAAATTAGAAAAGTTTGAGTAAGAAACAAGCATTTAATTTTTTTTTTCCAAAAAGCTTTAAAATTAAGAGCAGACTGGCTTGCTGTACAAATTGTGTTAGGATAAGAAAGATGATGGATGAGTGCATAGGATATATAGCTTGCTACATTAGAGAAGCCAGTGACAGACACATATAGGCTCCCAGAAAAACTTGTTCTTTTCCTCATGTTTTTATCTACTTTTCATTTTTAAAGGACAATGTGATGTCTTTTTTTCTTCTTTGTGCTTTCAGAAAACTTGCTGAAATATCTCATTAAATGGACGTTCTGTCAGTGCTATTCAATATTCTAAATGCTTTGGAAATTCTAACTGTCTAATAGCAATTGCATTTCCAAAGAAAATTTCCTGCCTCTTACATTCCACTGTTACTGCCCATGTGGGAGCCACTGGCTGTGGTTTTCCCAATGTTGTCTATCAACAGACTTACATGGTGATAAAGAATGTCGCCAGTGACTCTACTCTTATTTATCTTTTTAACACTCCTATTTATCTTTTTAACACTGATGAATTTGCAAGGCTGCTGGTTGATAATGATGCATTTCCAAAAATAATTAGGAGAACTTTTATTATGGAATAGTGGGAGTTGAAAATGCTGACACACCCCATACGGGACATAAATTTCAACTTAGTTTCCTGTTGAAATTCATTTTCTCATTAGAGGTTTTAGGATCTTTTCTCTTTTGATTTGATGCTCAGATTAAAGACAAGAACGAATATGTAAAATAAAATGAACTTGCATCATGGATGGGTTCACTGATAGATCATCAGCTGGCCACAGAAATTTTAGAAACAAACTGTTAATGAATATTATTTGATGGTCTGTGCTGTTTTCTAAAAAAAGGCTTCAAATGACAAAAAATCCTTTCTGCTTGTTTGTTAAAATGTCAAGATAGCTATTAATGATTTGAAAAAACTAGAAAGATGTCAAACCCATAACCATATCCACTTACAACAACTACTCTTTAGGCAAATAATGTGTGTTTTCTAGGGTTTAAGAGAGACCAAGGTCAATTCAGTACTATGGATGCAAGAAAAACATGTTTTCCAGAAGGCTGTAAGGGGACTTTAAAAAAATCAAGACTTAATGCTCAGTTTGTGCCATAACGTCATACAAGAGACAGAAAACTTTCTCATCACACTACCAGGATATGTAATGCAAACTCAGCTTAAAGGATGTTAGTTAACAAGCCTAAAATATATTTTTGGTTTACTTTTACTTTGTGGGTAAGACTACTCCAAAATTATTAAATTATTTGAAGATGGCTATGTTGGTCATTGTAGTAATTTAGGGGCAAATGTCTGACCTCAGAAATCTGTCAGATTCTGAGTGATTGGTTGCATTCACCAAATTTGAATTTGGTGAATGCACCATTCAAAGTATTTGCTTTGATAAATCTGATCTGTTGGTGACATAACAGCCCATTCTGGATGAACATTTTTAGATGCTTATTCTCTTCACACAGATATATAAATTGCAGGTATCTTGTAGACAGAGAAAACCAAAGATCAGCAAATATGAGTCTTCACCAGCATTCTGTAATGTCTACTATTTTATCATTTTAAAAGCTCTCAAGAGAGCAGAACAATTATCAGAGCTGTGTAATGTATGTAATACATATTGAATGCTTCCCTGTGAGTTTTTCTCTGCAGGGCAATGGTAGCAAGACTGTATTTACATTGCAGACAGACTGTATGAAACAGAAATGCTCAAAGACAAACTCTTACTGGAGTGGGACTAGTGCCCTAAGTGTTGCATCAGAAATAGTTAATATTTCAAATTGTATATAGTCTGTCTGCTGGGACAGAGAGGTATGATCTTACTCAGGAATGTAAATACATATAATAAAAAATAACAACAAATAATAATAAATAGCAAAAATTAGCAATAATAATAAAGAAGTCATCATTGATACCTACTAATTTCACAGCTCTTAAATGTTTCCACTGTATTTATCCAGGCTAGGACTGGTCCCTTATTGTCTGTTGCTCCACACCCATAGAGGTTTCCTTAAAAAGAAAAGAGGAAAGTTTTTAAGAAACCTTTGAATTTTCCCTCATCACTTCAATGTAATTGGCAAATTTGAGTTGCCACAGAAGCTTTAGTGATGGAGCGAAAAAGCGTCAAAAGTGTCAGGATTTCACTGGCTCATTTTAAATAAGGTGATGAGTGTTCAGGTGCTTCCCAAGGGACTGATACACTTTTTGTCCCACTCTTTCCTTCCTTTTATATGCATAATTTTGTTGTTTCTGCTACATGCCAATTTTTGAGCTTCACATTTCTTCTCAGGAGCTGTTTGTTCATACCAGATATGCCTGGAGGGTTTGCACAATATGCATCATTCAGACCAGGTAACAAGCAGCAAAAACCTTACAGATAAATGCCATGGCAGAAATATGAAGTTACAAGTCTAAGTATTTAATTTCTTTTTCGACTGCACATCATGTACAGCTATCACTGTACATGAACTGAACTCTATGCCTGTGTATAAACTTCTGTAGCAATCCCCACTGGATATACATTGGAATAAGGTAGAAGAATTATGCCAGTAAGGCTGTTGGGAATTGATCCCAGATAATGAGAAAGGGCAACTAAGTGGTTATAACCTGAGAATCAGGATTTCTGAGGTCTTACTTATCTGCTGGCCCTCTATCCATTGTTTTTGTTCCTTCAGTCAGCTAGCTGTGCTGGAAGGATAATTACATTAAGAGGTTCTCACATTCTTCCACCACAAATGCTAATATTTACACACCAAATATTAGGCAGTCACTGATGGATCTCACTAGTCACAGAACAGTCATCAAAGCTGAAAGCTGCTGGACATGTCCCAAAGATTTCCACAGAAGTCCTCATGCTTTGGTTAAGTAGACGGGAACCCTTCTCCCACTCAGAACCTCAGTCATGTATTCAAATAATGGTACAAAACTTATGAGAAGATCGATTTCAGTCAGTGTGTAGGGGTCAGTGTTCCAGCCAACTTCCTTCTTGGCAGGCTGCAAATCCACATGACTGTAGAAACATGCAGTGGGGTTTTGTGGGTCCTTCCCCAGTTCTCCAAGAATCACAGAAGGCAGTGAGAGGACTCGGCCATCAGGCAGCTGTGGAGAAAGGGTAGAAAAAGGCAACTAAGGAAAACCAAACCTTCTAAAACTTACAAATGGGCAAAAAAATCTGGAATTCTCAGTATTGAAAATACTTCTACACTCAATTGACTTTGATTTGATTAGGTGCACAAATCTGGGTGAATCCAGTTCTAACCTATTCAGAGAAACTAAGATCTTTCTCCTCAACCGTTTATTTCCTGCTGGACTTTGTAGAAGTCTTCAAACATTTTACTGTCATAAATGTCCTCCTCACTAAGCTCTCACTTCCCAGCACTGTAGAAGACAGAGGTAACCTTGTGCTGTGGACTCTGTTGGGACACTGAAATAGTCAAAAGCCACACAAATTAATGTGGGGTTTTATTTCACCACAGACAGTGGGCAGGAGGCCTGTAAGTTCAAACATAGAATCTGAAAAAATTGTTGCTGGCAGGAGGAAGCAGCTATGTCAGACTGTCTTAAAAACAGGTTAGGGTTAATCCTCTAATGTGTCTCTGTGCAGAACAGAGCTCCACATGGCCCAATTGCATTCTCTGCAACTGTCAAATGACACAAACTGAAATACTGAAGTGTTGCTGTACTTCAGGAGCCTTGTGCTAAGAGTCAGAATCCTCACCAAAAGCAGCAGAGGAAAGAAAAGAGAATCACTATTACTGAGCTTTTGAATTCCTGTTAGATTAGGAATGTAACAGCCCAGGACAGGAAAGAGCCCATGGCTACAGTAAGGTAAGTTAATTAGAGACTGAGGTTTTTCAGAGATTAATTCTTTCCTATTGCTTTCCAACAATGAAAAAAAATAGTTTGGATCTTTTGTCAAAAGCTCTGAAAACCGAAGATGATGCTCTAGGTAGCTAACCCTTTCTGTCTGACAACACTTTCCTTATAAGAGCAACCTCCCTCATTAAGTAAGTTCAGTGACAAATGATCCATTAGTTCTCATGCTTCATTAGAGACAAAAATTTTAAAATGAGCCCCAGTAAAAAAGCTCAGCCCTTTTACTTTTGCAAACTTCTTCCCTCCAGTTAAAAGCATCAAACTCCCTTCTATGCACAGAACATCAATTTGCATTTGGATTGCCTGTGTGGTTCCCAGTGTGCTCTCAGCTCTCAGACCTGATTTCAGCATGTATCATGCAGGCACAGAACTATTGATAAATTTGTCACCAGCTTTCAAAAAATAACAATATGTCATAACATACATGTACATAGCACTGAATGCAATAGGTAGACCTATGGGTAGATATGAGGTTTTAAGTCCAAGAATCAGATAAGCACCTGATGCGACCCCAGGTTTACTAAATTAACAGTGGCTCCCAGTGTTGCAAGTCTGTCTGCTGCCAGTGCCATCATTCACATTACTTCTTTCCTCACGTGTTTGAACAGAATTGCTTTCCACAGCCACCCATTCCTTCAGACCCTGCAAAGGAAGAAATGTGCAATTAGGTGACCCAGAATGTTGTTGTCCTTGGCCCTTGTATCAGAAATCTCATACTGGAAGATTATTTCCTCTCTGTATCATCACAGCATTATCACGGATGCAATAAGCTTTCAGGATAGAGAAGAATCACTTAGGCGTCTCCCCAGGGTTGAGATTCCTGATTTTCTAAACAGGGAGGTTGCTCACATTTAGGCATTCACATTGTCAATCCTGGATCTAAAATCCAGTGGAAAATGAGGTAGACTAGATGCTGACTAGTTTACATTATAGAAATTGCATTATGTACAACTTACCTTGGTGATTCTCATGAGGATTCAGAAGTGCTCATGGATTCAAAGCATAACTGATACTGAAATTTATGTTTCTGTCTTTTCACAGAGCTAACAAAAATGAAAGCACAAACCAGCATGGGACCAAGATTCCTCTCCTTGTGAAGATCAAACCTACAAACATCAGTTCTGAAGCACAGAGAGTGAGCATCCTATCTGGCTAGCATGCCCCATGCAAGTGCATTTTGGCCTAGTGAAGCCTCTATCTGAACACACTCAAAGGATGTTCACAACCCTCTCTTTTGTGGAAGTCCATGCAAGTCCCTCCTTCATCCCACAGGTCCCCAGCAGTCTGGCCTCTTACAACCTTGCTGTGTGATGTGCATATTGCACTCCTGATGCCAGACCTGAAACTCTGCTCATTACCTTTGTGATGGGTACTCCTGCCAGCGGAGCCCAGGCCTCTGGGGCACCATTATTTCACTGCAATATAGCTCCTACCTTGATGAAATCACTTTGATGTGCATCAACGTACTGGAAGATCTCCATCTCCAGTGCTGAAGAGGATGAGGAGGACATTACTGCCTTAGAGAGCAGCACAGGGCTGAAATGGATGCTATCTGAAATTTAAGGATAAAGTTCAACATTACAGACATCCTGCAATATACATTTCTTTTCAGCACTAGAAAGCAGAGACATTCACAATGTGCTGAACTTATTTAAGTCTCGTTTAATCTCCTCAAGCCAGGTGAAAGTATACTCATTTTATCACATAAAAATTTCAATTGATTCATAGTCAAGTTGCTGAAAGGAAAATTGAAAAAAATGACCAAAAGAGTGAATATCTTTATTGTCAGCTTTATAAATAACTCAGGGGCAACATTTTCTAAAGAAACATTTTTGCATCCGTTTTTCAGTATACAAGCATCAAATTGTATGTTCTGGGAAGACAACCCTGGGGCAAGACTTGCAGACACCAACAGCCTAGAGGACTCATCTTTCTTTTTCTTCATTTCAAGAATCATAGAATATCCTGAAATTGAAGTGATCCACACAGACCTTTGAGTCCAGGTCCTGGGCCTGCACAGCACAATTCCAAGAATGCCACCATGTGCCTGAGAGCATTGTTGTCCTCAACTCTGTCAGTCTTCCTGCTGTGACCATTTCCCTGGGGAGCCTTCCAGTGCCCAGCCACTCTCTGGGTGAAGAACCTTTTCCTGATATCCTGCCTAAACCTCTCCTGACTCAACTTCAGGCCATTCCCTCAGGTCCTGTCACTGGTGACCACAGAGAAGAGGTCAATGCCTGCCCCTCCTCTTCCGCTCATGAGGAAGTTGTAACTGCAATGAGGTTTCCCTTCAGTCTCCTCTTCTCCCGGCTGAACAGACCAAGTGCCCTCAGCTGCTCCTCATACGGCTTCTCCTCAAGGCCCTTCACCATCTTCACAGTCCTCCTTTGGATGCTCTGTAATGGCTTAATATCTTTCTTAAATTGTGGCACCCAGAACTTTCCCCAGCACTCGAGGTGAGGCCACTCCTGTGCAAAACAGAGCAGAATCCCCTCCCTTGCCCAGATGGTGATGCTGCACCCCAGGACATGATTTTCCCCCGAGACTGCCAGAAGAAGGCAGAAAAATGGATTCACTGACAGACATTCCATATTTTACATGAATAAGGGAAAACAAGCATGACTGTTTTTCGAATATTCGAATATTTTCGAATACTGGGGAGTATTCGAAAACAAATAGCTTTTGTGGTTGATTAAGAGCAGTGACACTACTGAAACACTTGATAAGTGCAGAATTCATTTACTACCTGCAAACCTCTCTGCCATTTTTTTTTCTTTTGACAAGATAAGGTTTTAAAGTGTGTTTGTCTTATTCCTCCAGTTTTCCTTTCATGTTTGCTTGAAGCAGTTGCTGTAGTGTCTTGAATTGGTATTAGCAGAGTAATCCTTGGATGACTAAATACTTTGTTGGGCTAAATTCAGAGCAGCTGCTGTATCAGGCTGTGATAGGATGGACCTCAAGGTCAAAACCCAATGCTCTTCTGAAGATATTCTGTAATGGTAACAAAAGGTATAGTTGCAGATCTATTCATAACTCCTTAACTTTGATGCATTGCTAAGATGATAGGCTATGGTAATATTAATAATTTCAATTATGTTTCTCTGACAGAGAAGGAAGATTGAAAACTCAAGCATGATGAACAAGATGAGACAAACATTGTTCACTTTGGCTGGAGAGCCTGGCTGTATGAAGGATGGGCCCCATTTTCCAACCTTCCCACAGAAGCAAGGTTACAAGGTTTGCTTCACTTCCTGAAGCTTTGAGAAGGACTCTCACAGTAGATATAGTTCCCAGCGTCCAGTTCCTGACATCTCTTTACACTGGAAACACTGGTATTGAAAGAGACCAAATGCTGATTTTGCAGGGGAGTGAAGAAGCAAAGCATTGTTTTGGAGAAGACTTGTTAACCAAGCCAAGAAAGTCCAAATTTGGAGGTGTTTTTTAGGATGGAGAGATTAAATTTAGCCATATTATTTAAATACATAAATATTTTAAAATATTAAACCCCAACCTTGAGTGATGGTCAAAGTACTATTTTCTTCTCACATTGTTTTCTCCATAAAACAAGAAACCCTACCTCCAAGAGGTGGATCTAATCAACAATGCCCTTCAAATATATTCATCACTGCAGCAGCAATTTGTCCTAAAGCAAAAGTGATTATTACAGAAATTTTTGAAGTAAACATGGAAAAAATCTGGACACGTTAGATGAGATAAAGCCACTTCTGGGATTTAGCAACAAAGACATGGTAGAGAATGAGGTTTTGATAATTTAGGTTACAGTTGCCTTTGGATTCAGCTTCTGCAGGTAAGGCTTAAGAACAGGAATTCTGCAACAAGCACCCTAAACTTAAAACTCCCGTTCTGGCTATTTCTTCCAGCATTGGACTGTGAAAGTGGCTGCAAATATTTGTGAGCTGAAGCCCATTTTACAGATGGCAATAGGAAGTCAGAGTGTGGAGCATGGTCAGGAGGACTTCCAGGCTGCACAGGACAGAGGAGAGAAGACCATGAGCCTCAGACTGGGGTGGTGGTAACAGGACCCTGAGTTTCCTGGCATGGACAAGACAATGGCATTTGCTGAGGCAGTGCCTGGGCAGATACAGGAGGGCATCTGAGCCAAGACATTGCAGATCACATTCAAAAGGGGCTCAGGGTTCTTGGAGATGATCAGCATTAGGTAAAAGCTGAGCACAGAGGATATACATTGTTTTCTTCTCTTTTTGACACTGTGCACTTTTGGGGGACCAGGCAATGGCTCTGCTTGTGCTGTGTTGCTGAGTCTCACTGTAGCCAGCATTGTGTCCCAGGAGAGCAAAGTTTACCTTCAGGCTGGTGCTTTTGACTAATAAAGTGTATTCCACCTGGGAGCTGGGTCTCACAGAGGGGAGCTGGTTCCCACATGAGCCTAGGAGAGGATGGGACCATAATGGGTGTGTTTGTCAGGGGCTCTAGAAAAGTGCAAGGCACTGCACCCCCAGGAGAAAGTGATAGGAATAGGAATGGTACAGGAAGCATTAATCTGAAAGTGGGATGAAACCTAGTTTTGCCATGGTCAAGACATCCCAGGATTTCAATCAGCTGTTCATCTACAGAGACATCAGGGCCATTATCTTCCTTTACCATGAAGCTGGCTGGATGCCTCAGTTTGACATTTATTTCACTCATTTTTCTACCTTGTAATTTCCAAACCTCAATTTGGAAAACATTTACAACAAGGCCACTAAATGCACCCCTTCATTTAACCTTACTGTAGAAAACTAGACAGGCTTCTCAGGTTCACTTACGTAAAAAATAGATCTTTTGGTTATGCCATGCTTGAACAAGATCATAGCAGAGGCTGGAACACAGCTGCTAGAAGCACCAAGCTCATGCAATGGGTTTAAATATCAGTGGCTCCATCACATATGACTTCCTCTCCCTCTAATCAAATCTTTGATATTGCTGTATTCTATGCATTTTCATACTAAAAAAAAATTAGTATATATATATATATAAAAGTCACCTTATGGTCACTTGAATAAATACATGACTTGAATAAATACATACCTTTTAATGTTGGAAGCACAAAAAGACTGAGTGGTTTTACAGAGGATGTGTGCTTCGGTGCTGACATCTTTCTCTTTTTGTCTCAGTTACGTGCAAATGACCTGGAAAGAGGCAGACAAGAGACATAGGTCTTTGTCATGTTTCATTCGCATTTAACTGTTTAAGAAAATGAAACAAGGAAGCTAAAATGCTGTGAAGGGAAAAAAAAAAAAAAAACCAAACAAAAAAACAACAAACCAAGCAAAATATCCTAGGGAAATTTGGAATTATTCTGTGATATTTTTGAAACAGACCAAACTTCAAGAAAAGATCATAAAATATCACAAAAATACTCTCATTAAAGTAAGGAAGAGTGGCAAAGATTGGAAAATTAATGTAAGGAGATAGAAAGTAGCAGAGTACACAAAATATAAATAATTCAAACAAGAAATTAGGTAAAGCTATGTTTTCCTGTAGTAGAAGGAGGGAGGGAGGGGAGTAGCTGGTGGAACTTCATATTAATGTACTACTAACACACAAAGTGTTGTTCAGGAGCATTTGGATAGCAACTGGAAGAGCTCATGTCAAAAAAAGTCAGTTTAATAAAGCTGTAGAAAGATTTCAGGCAAGGCTAAAATATCTCAGTGTCATGAGGAGGGGAAAATTATTTGAAAGAATGATACATTCAGGGGCGGGTAGAAAACAAAGACTTCAGTGTTCAATGTCAAGTGTATTTTATTTGATGTCATTTAAAGGAGCAGTTGCTGCTCTATTGAAAAATGTAGTATGCCTATTTTTAGAAATAATGCATGGCACTCAGTTATGCTCTTTCTCTTCCTTTGTTCCTTAGTAGTAAGAACATTTTTGTCTCACTTCCTCTCATGTCGTTAAGCACTGTTAAAAGAAAACTTAGTGTTTTTCTTTGGTGATTTAACAAGAAATCCAAGTTGATTCTTTAACTAGGATGATTCTTTGTTGAAATATCAACTAAACTTACAAACATCTGAGAAGTAGCTCCTGAACAGTCTTTGAAGGCCTCCTTGTCTCTCCTGAAGCGTGTACTTCATGCACTTCCCTCTCTGCGACACAGCATTTCAGGTGGGTGCAGGGAGGAGGGTGCCAGTGAAAACTGAACACTGCGTTGCAAACACCCCAGAGAAAAACAGTCAGGACTCATCTGGTTTGCAAATAACAAAGTACATTTGACATTAAAGGAGATAAAGATGTTTATGGCAGTCGGAACTAATTTACCTAATCAATGGTGGACTCCATTGAAAGGAACATTCTCTCTAAGCAATCACTAACAAGGAAGGTAACTGAGATAATAGGTTTATTTTTTAACTTCCTTTAACAATACCCATTGATAAGTAGCATACCTTTGGTAGAAGCAGGCAATCAAGCCACAGTCACCTCTCCAGCTGAGTGAGACCCTTGGAGGAGGATGACAGCTTTTGGCATGGCAGTTCTTAAGCCCAGCCCTGACCCCATGCAGCCGCTGTTGTCATGAGGACCAGCAGATACAGAGATCCAGACACCTGCAGGGGAGCAAATGCCAGCTCACAGCACCTGACTGCATTTGAAGATTACTAAATAAGTATCATCCAAATCAAAAGACTGTGTAACAGCAATGAAAATATCTGGTGGGAAGCATAGGCAAGGTCTGCACTTGCAGGCAGGGGACACTGCGACACCCAGTGCTATTTCCAGCAGTCAAAGTGTTGCAATATCAATTGCCCAAATGGTGTTTTGGAGAACGCAATGACCAGCCCTGCCTATGCTCAAGCCAAGTCTTCAGTGAAAAAGGTGAGACGCTGTTTATCAGTTCTGTTTTGCTGTAATACAGATGATATTTCAAAAGAATGTCCTTATCTCTAGGTGCTCTTTGCAGCTGCCTTTGTTGCTGATGATTGGACCCTGAACTGGAAAGGTCTCTTCTTTCACCTGCAGAACAGGGGCATTTTATTTCAATTTTAATGATAAGTTCTGCAGTTAATGAAGAGATAATTTTAAGTTAAAGATTAATTTTGGCCGTAGATGCTCACTTCTCCCTCTCTATCATACCATAATCAAATCAGGATAGCCAAAACAGTAACACATCAAGTCATGAGAAATTATCCTATCTCCTTTTTCCTCCTGGAATTCCAATATCCCAACAGGAAGCCCAGTGCCAGAAAGCACTTTAATATTGCTGATAAGTGTTGCTGCTTTACAGTAGTATGCTGGAGGACTGAGAGAAAATAGGTGGACTGTGCTTTGTCTTGAAAAGTGGGAAAAAAAGGGATACATTTCTGTTAACACAAAGCCCCTCTCCCAGGAAGGAGTATTGCCCTTTGTGCCCAGTGAGGAGAAGTAATTCGCTATTTATCTAAGAAAATTTTCTGCTGATTTGTTTGCAATCAGATAAATGTGGGTATAATAGTATTCTTCCTGGAAAGACAGCTCTGCTGGCTGTTGCTCTTTTCATGGCAAAAAAATGTTCATAGGAAAGAGCTGTGGGATATGCAGTGTTTGTACTTAGATGTGGATAGCCTCAGCATCTTCTTGCTGCCACATCTTTCACAGCAGAAAGGAGAACTGCGGGACATGTAGTAGATTTAAGGTGCTTGTATCTACATACAAAATTCTACCCTTAAAGTCCGCTGCCCATTTTGAAAGAACCTCTATTGACATGGTCAAATTCAGTAATAAGCGTAATAAGTAATAAGGGTTGTCCAGGACCTGTCTCAGAGCCTTACAAAGACCTTTCATTTTTTTAAGTACTTGTTCTTCACTTGATTAATGTGTAAAACCTCATTTGCAAATGAAATGCAAAATTTTGGGGGGGGATTCAATGTTTGTTTTAGTTTATTTAAAATAATTTTATTTTTGCATTAATCCTGCCTTCATTTATCTTAGTTTTAAGTGTTTCACATTGGAGTTATTCCTGAGTTAGAATAGTACATGTCAGATTAAAAATAGATCTACTGTATCTACTTGATCCATTCAACTATTTGTCTAATTATCACATAATACTACTGAGGAACTATACTACCATGGGGAAAAAAACTATTATTACTTTATAGCTTAGCATTTCATTGTTAATTGTCCTTTATTTTATAACCTATAACTTGTAACAAGGTTTAAGGTCCACAGTATAAGAAACTTGTTTTGTTATGGTCCTTATTCCATTTATGGGATATCATAAACTTTGCCAACATTGTTTAGAAGGATTTTAAATGTAGGCAGGTTTATCTCTTTAATAAAAACACTCTTTGATGGTAGCTTATTAACTACAAGAAATGAAAGAACCAACTCAAATAGTTTAGTTGAATATTCTCTTTGGGATACAGTAAGTATTTAAGCAGGAGGAAATAGACTGATTAAAAGAAAGTAAGAGCAGAACTGAAACAATAGGATAAAGGTAAAGCATCACTGGCTGTTTATCTTGCTATTTGAGAATGTAAACAATCTAGGGCAGAGATGGTCCCCTGCTTTGTGTTTCCATTACTACCTCAGGGCAAAGTGTAGCACTTCAGCAGAATTAGCATGTTTTTATTGTTACCTTAATTAAAAAGGTATTTTAAATAATTACAATCCTAAGTTTGAATGAGCAAATATGTAAGAAAGCAATATGTAAGGAGCAATATTTCATTGACAGAAAAAGGATATGATGGTTTTCAATGCTTCCTGTCACTCTATAAGCAGCTATCTCTAGTTCAAGACAGCTATTTTTCATTTCTTAAAAACGTAGTGCAGAAAAGCCAGAATGTTACTGTCACGTCATAGTCAGTGGTGCCTGGTTATTATTGTAGCTTACTGTCATTTCTCAATATACTCCCTTAATATAACTTATCATTGCATCCCGGAAGTGTTTGCGTGGAATGGAGAGGCCCTTTCACACAATTCCCCAAATCTCCCTTCCCTACAGATATTTCTACTTCCCTGTGCAGTAGCAGCAGCAAGCCTTTCCACCTCTTGGCTCCTTCCCACTTCACACTGCAGTTAGAAGAGTATTTCCCAGGCACCATCCTTCAAGATAACCACAACTGATGCCAAACCACAACTTGAGCAACATTGTCCACTGTGAGAGCTTATCAACAGTGGGGTGAGATTGTGCTGGTAAAGAGGAAAAGATCCCCAAGACCCTGACTTAGGAGTTATTACCTGGATGTCCATAATCACACCTGGGTATGTAAGTGGAAGGAGATTGACTTAGAAAAGGTCCCCTTACCCAGGCAGGAGATTCTTCACAAGGATAGGTGGCTGCAGACTGTCCTCTGTACAGAGCAATGACGCCCAGCACCTTCCAGGAGCAAGGCCACAAAGGTTTGAGGTACTGTGTGAAGGAGGAGCAATAACATGGAGCCCTCTCACCACCTCGTGGCTCATTCAGCAACCTCTCTGTACCCAGGGCTCCAAGCACTCAGGTTTTAAGTGATAAGAGAAACAAACAAGTTCTTGTCCAGTGCCAATTCCAGTACATTGCTCTGAGTTCTGAGATAGCAGACTGTCCTATTTTTCCAAAATCAACATTGTAAATTCATTTGGTTTAATAATTAAGCAATTTTTTTTTCAGATATTAATCACACTGCAATGATGGCAGTGGTTATTTCCACCTTGATATCCTTCAGACAGCTTTTCTCAGCCCAAGTAGCATAGCTGTTGCTCAGGGATGATTAATGGCCTCCTTTCAGGTGAGACTTTTATCCAGCTGATAACTCATAGTCATTTCCAAACAGACACACCAGAGACTGGCTTTTTGGGCTCACAGAGTAAAGCTGACACTAACTGTGCAGCACTTCGTTTATGGAGCTCTTCCAACCACCTCCTCCCACCTTTCTGTGAGGTCCAGGAATTGGCAGGGTCAGGGCACCAGTCACTGAGGTGGTGTCCTTCAAGGCATGGTGTCCTTCCAGGCACACGTCCAGAGCACCACAAAGTTAACTCAGTTTGTCACTTCGCTGACTTCTGCATCTCAGCCAGGTGTCCCAGGAGTGACAGTCTCCCAAGAAAGGCTTAGGAGTGTTTTTCCATTGCAGTCTGCCTGTCATTGAAGTCTCTTTGGGAGAAGGCCAAAGCAAGCTAAGGTTCTTCTCTTGACAAACACAAGCTCTTTTAAGTCTAAATTAAAAAAAAAAAAAGCTTAAATATAAGCTTTCTTAAGCTTAAATATCTGAAAAATAAAAGAACCCACTGTTTATACATATATGACTATATATACACACACTCAAACTAATGTTGCCTCTTGCTAACAGATGTTACAACTGCAAAGCTTTTGTGACTGTGACCTCCTTAAGGAGGAGTGTGAGCTACTTTATAGCACATCTCTTCTGTTGAAATGCCACTGCCTATAACAAGGGTACAGCACCCTCCTCAGCAGCTGAAATGGCCATTGAACCAGGGCTCTGCACCTTGTGCCAGCCATGGGCCTTTCTGTGAAAAATGCAACAGCACCTCAACAAAAACAGATAATTACAAGACTGGAGCATTTGGTTAGACAACTGGTTCCTATCCGGACATCTTAATTAAACACCTGCACCCAGGCACTGAGCCTGCTAACAACCGAGACAGATGCATGACTAGTGGATCAGAATCTTTAACTGAGTTGCTATAAACGTAATTACAACTTCTCTGGAAAGTAGTTCTCTACTCATTCCACTCTTTCCCTACAGACAAGTATTTTTGCTCTCTTTGTTACAGTCTTTTCAAGCAGAGAAGTTTGTCATATATTCAAAGGCCTTTCAACAAAACTATAGCATGTGCTTTGACATGGCTTAAAAGGCAATGATGGCTTTTCATTTTCAGTACTATAGAAAATCAAACATTTAGAACTAATTTTTTTATAAAGCTCCTAGCTTCTTAGAAGATGAGAGTTCTGCAAATTACTGGTTTGGATATAAGCCATTAATCCCACACTCTGAGTGTCTAAATCCTTATTTAAATTATGAAATTTTGGTTGAAATATTTGAGATAGTTCATGAAGATACATAAAGTTTGTACCCTATCACTCACTGCACTTCAGAGGGAATTAAGTTTTATTGTAACTAAAATAGAGAAAGAGGGGAAGTCCCATGGCAATATTTAAAAACGCATTTAAGTCATTAGCTATGAAATGTCAAGCACACAAACAGCTGTTAAAAGAGCAGCTCCACCATGTGCTCCTGTCCTCATGCCTGGAAGCCAATCTTTGAGCAGAGCACAGCAAGACCGGGAAGAAAAGCATCTTCTCTGTTGCCATTGAGCAAGAAATTAACAGATTCACCAGAAAGCTGGTTTGCACAACAGCAGCTTTAATGGGGAAAACTCTCCTCTTTTATAGACAGCTTTGACACATTCTACTTGATTGGCTAATTAACAAAAACATCTTTCTCACAAACAGACCTTGAGAAGAAAGAAAAACAGAGTAGGAAAACACCACCTGCAAGTTGTTTATATTAACAAGTTATCATTGTTTCTCTACAACGCCTTAAAAAGTCTCTTTCTCACAAGTCCACTGTGAGAAAATTAATCTCGTTTTCTCACTTTCTGACCAAGCTGTCGCATCTACATCTTCTCCCTATTTGCAACACTCAATGTACCCTTTCCTACAAGATGGGAAAGTGGAAGGCTGGGGAGGGAATGGTATCTTGGATACATCTTGCCTGAGTCACAAGACTTTAGGTGCTGCAGATGAGCAACTATGACAGGCTTTAGCTTCAACTATTTTTAGTGAGAGTTTCCTGACCAGGCCCCTAAAATACAAGGGTATCATCACCCACCTTAGAAAGGAGGTGCTGGGCTGTGCACACCATGCTGGGTTGAGCTTTAGGGCAGCACTTGGCTTGCAGAGCTGGTGACAGCAAGAAACCACATCCAGTGCATTGCTACAGGCACTGCTCCAAGCTCCCCAAACATTCCAAAGGCTCATTCCAAACTGATCATCATCCAAAGCCCTCCCTAGTGCTGTTGGGAAGCCTAAACAAACAACACCAGGTTTTCAAACTCTGACTCTTAATCACAAACCTCACCAGTCTGACACACCCATTGCTTTTGTTTCTCATTCATTTGTGCAACCCCATTATAATCTTTTGACTGTTTCTCCTGTGCTGGACAGTCAGTGGTAGAGCTGGATAACCTTTTATCACACAATCATTTAGGTTGGAAAATATATTTAAGTTCAACAGTAAATCTCAATCTATAACATGCAATTGCATAGAAACTGCCCATAAAGAAACACTTAAAATTAAGACAAAGCATTTTTTTTCATTTCTTCTCAATATGGAAAACCCACAATACACATGTTCTTTTGCTATGCCCCCTAGTTAGAATACAAAAAAAAAAAAAAAGAGCGCCTTTTTTTTTTCCTCATAAAGAGTTTTCAAAGAGCCACATTTCAAGGAAAAAAAAAAAAAAGCCTGAAGTAGTGTGACTGATTGCTTTTGAATTATCTCAGCATGGTGTAATCTTGTCTGAAGTTTTCATTTGTTCCTGTGACTAGTAATTGGGCCCTAAACTGAATACCAGATTTAGCAGGATCAAGCTCTCAAATTCAGAGCACTGCAAAAACACAAAGAGAATTTTTGATCTTTAAACTGAAAGATAAATGGATGCTATCCATGTGACATGTGACACATCAAGTACTGAAAATAAGGGGGCTGGGGAGCAGGCTTTTTGTTATTTGGTGTGTTCCTTTGCTAATAGTAAGATCTAAGTCGCTCTTAGCTTCTGCCATCTTGAAAACTCTGAATATTGACACATCTGTGAAAAATGAGTGACAGACCAAGCTTATAAACTTATGCATTATTTGCCAATATATCTATATTTCCTGAAGTAACCAATTCTGCTTAAACACAGACTACAAAAGAGCCTTTTATACCATTTTGCTGTTGGTTAGTTTTGAGTTGCAGATTAACTTGATAGGTTTAAAGGACTCAAGATAACATATTAATTTCCATCAAGAGAGAGAAGATTATATTTGTAACAGACTGATTGCAATCTGTATTTTTACATTATAATCTTATGCAGTGTGTGAAATTAAAATTTACTATCAGAGTCTTATAAAGCAAACAAGTTTCTGAATATTTCACAATTTCAATTCACTATGACCTCTACTTTTAATTTATACCCAAACCTTAAGAACCAGCCTCTCAGCTTCACAGAGCACTTTATCATTTTATCAAACAAATTCTTTCTATTCAGCAATGGAAAATAAAACTAATGGTGTACCAGAATTATAATTACTTTTGATGAGCACAGATTCTAGTAATTCAAATTCAAAATCAAACAAGTGCATGTATCTAAATGTACAGATTATCAAACACTTCTGGATGCATTAGCCTTATTTCTCTGTTGATGTGTATGTATACAAGTGTGTGAAAAGACAGCTGTATTACAGACTGCATACTAGTGAAAAAAACCCTATTTTTCTACTTAAGCCCCCTTTTTAATTTTTAGCACTATGTCTAATTATATTCAGAATCCTTCTACATCTGTAAGGACTGCTGGCCTATTAGTGGTGGCAGGGAATGCGTCATTAAAATTTTCTTCCACATAAATCAAATTATTGGAAGAACCTAGATGAGCATTTATTACTGAGGCACACTCAACTCCCTCTAATGAGGTCAGAGAAGCTGAACTTATTTTGCATTTGGAAGAGATAATGCTAATCAGCACAGCTTCAAGGTGACTGCTGTGTCCCAGTAAATCTGTGTCATATTTGCACATAGATAGATGTGGAACTACAGCACATTAAGAGAATGAAATGTATCATCTTAATTATTAATATTTTATGTTGATGACTCAATTACCTGTCATATCGTATAGGAACAATTTCACACAGTGGGAGATGTAATACAGCATAGTTTTCTGTTAATTTAATACTAAGTTTATCTTGTGTTCTGATTTTCCATGGGGAAAAAAACCCACACAGATGTGTTTGCTACATTTTCATCTATTTCTATTTTAAACCAGTCAATGCATGAACTTAACAGCAGTTAAAAACAAAATTTTATTATGCCATTTCTCAAATCCCTTTCTCAAAACTCATGAACTTAAAAAAATATTTCTGAACTGGTCTCGAGGTATTTAAATTTCATCTATGAGTATCAGACAGCTCCAAGGAAAGCTTCCAAAAATTATATGCAGTTCTACAAGCTCTAAATTCATAGCTGGCCAAATTCTATTAAATATAATTGACAGATAAGTGCAAAGGAACATTAGCAGACTAGATACTGGAAGCTAATGATTTCTGCTGCTCTATTCTCCAGGACCATGTATTTATACATTCACTTTTACCTCTCTCATGAAGCCCTTTAGCTCATTTCAGAGGCCCATTCTCTACCTGTGTTTCTCCCAAGCCTGTCCACATTCAAGGTATCTTTATTCACAACTATATACTGAAATTCTGTTGTCAAGCAACAGAATTGGTAGCCCTGTGTGCCTCAGCTCCTGATGCAGTCTTCTTCCTTCTTGATTTGTATTCCTGAATCCATCTGCTCAGAATTAAAACTGCCTTAAACTAATCACAAGCAGCACTGCCTCTCCTTGTACAAAAGTTTAGGATATGGTTGGCAACACATTACAGGATATTTTGGAAATATTAACAAGATTCAAAGCTGTGCAGAAATAAATCTTTTGCTTTCTTTGTATTAATTCTCTGTTTGACAACCATTTCCTAAAAATGACACGCAGACTCTACGTATTTTGAATCTCTGTTGTATTCTTGCAGCTTTGAACTACAGCCAAGTGTTAAATACAATAGAAGAAAAACTGAAAGAGATATGCCTGGAACCATTTCCAATTCATTTTTTCTGATGCTTTTAACTTCTGGCATTTCCACAAATTGAAAAGTTCCAGTGGATTTGCAGATATAGCTGCTCTTCTAGCCAAATTTTAACTGGTTGCTATTAACTCATATAGTAAAGGGGTTAAAGGAGAGAAATTTGGAAACAAAAAGTTACCGTCTCCCACTCTATTTAGTGTTCTTATAATGGTACACCGACTTCCAAAAACTGAAAACTATTGCAGAGGCAACTACAGAGTAAAATTGAAGGTCATTTCCTCCTAGCAGCTCCCATGTTAGAACTACATTTTTTGTACAAAAAGCAGAAGAGACTCAATCCAGTCAACATGTAACTACCACATTGTACATCAAAAGCCTAGTGATATTCCTAGGAAACTCCATGGGTTCCCCTCGCAGGATTAGTTTCCCCTCATGTGAACAACAGGAGTTTTTCCTGAGAAAGCAGAAACAGCAGCAACAGCAGAGAATATGTGAGGCAGCAAAGGGCAGGTATTCTGTACTCTGCTTGCACTATTAAAAATCCATCAAAAGAAACATAATTTTTACATTTAAAAGGTTTCTAATGATGCTCTGCTAAACAGTTGAAAATGAAAGAGAAAAAATTTGTCAACCTGTTACTAATACAGCAAGATAGTCTAAACCAACACCTTATTAAAGACATATTTATAAATAAATAGACATTTTACAGCATTCCAGTTTTCAAAAGTCTTTTGCAGCCATTGTACTACTTTAACATTTAGTTTAGTTATATTGTTTCTTTCTAGAAGTCTAAGGAAGAGTTTAATAGGTGTTCTTGAAATTAAGCAGCAGAATCTCAAAATTCTACCTCCGAGCATTGAAAACAGTCCAAGGCAATACGGCATTTATTCTCAAATCTAACACTGACTCCACTATTCACTACACCAACATTAAATCTACTAAGTACTTCAGAAGCATTGTATTTAATTTCATCATATATCTTTCCATCTATGTTGGAATTCAGGAACTGGCTACAATTTTGCATAGCTTAACAGCTCATATTTGCAATTCCATAATTTACTCTGTCCAAAATAGCTAGTAAACAGCCCTCCAAAGGTTCACCTTTACATGAATACATTTAGCATTTTTAGGCATGTTTTTAATTCTATTCACACATAGGCAGTAGCAGCAGCCTTCGAAAAACCCTACCTTAAATATTATTCATACACACTGCTTATGAGAAAGCTCTTTCAATACAGACCAGTGGACTGTCACTGACAACTGTGGGGCACACATTTTCACAAGCAACAGCCAACACAGAAGCATCTCTAATAATTGAACATATTTCACTTTCAAATATTTTGGCATTTTGTGCAGTGGGTCAAATTTGTGCAGTGTTGCAACAGCATGAGGGATTGACTCTGGTTGGACTTCAAGTGGCCAGCAACACTGCTCTATTACTCCATTCCTCACCTGGATAGGGGAGAGAAAATACAATGAAAGAGTCATGGGCAGAGGTAAGGGCAGGGAGACATCACTCACCAGGTACCATCATGGGCAAAACAGACTGGACTTGGATAAAATAATTTATGACCAATCAAATAAGAGTATGATAATGAGAAATAAAAGCAATCCGTGAAACATCTTCCTCTGATCCCTTCTTCCTTCCCAGGCTTAACTTGATTCCCAATTCTCTATCTCCTTTACTCCAGAGGTGCAGGGAGACAGTCAGCTCATCACATCTTGGTTCTCAGTGGGCTGAGGAGCACAGCCTGTCTCACCATGATCTGGACCCTGGGCTGCAGGAGAGTCTCAGCTCTGACACCTGGAGCACCTCGCCCCCTCCATCACCAACCTGGGTGTCCGCAGGGCTGCTTCTCTTCTGTATTCTCACTCCTCTCTTCTCTGGCTGCAATTACTCCTCCACAGTTACTTCTTTCCCTTCTTAGTTATGTTGTCCCAAAGGCTCTACCACTGTCACTGATGGGCTCAGCCTCGGCCAGTGGTGGGTCTGTCTTGGAGCCATCTGGCATTGGCTCTGTTGGACATGGAAGCTTCTGGCAGCTCCTCACAGCAGCCATTCCCACAGCCCTGCCCAGAACCCTCCGCACAACCCCAGTACACAGAGAGCCTGAAGAGTGACTCCATGGTGGTTATCCCAGTGGAATTATACAGGACAGCTGCCTTTGCAAAGGCAAGCACAGCACAGTAGTGGTGACAAAAAAAGCTGCTCAACTGTGCATTTGTCAAGCTAAAGGGCAGAAACATAAGAGGCCTGCAAGCTGCCTCTCTGTGACTGAAAATAAAAAGCCTGCACAGAGAGAACACTGCATACTGCTGCTTGAGCATCAGCAGGCCTATTTCATTAGCATGCACATTAAATTTTCCTCAAGAAATCTCAGAATCACTAAGGGTATGCAAAATGAATAGAAAAATTAATATTTAAAAGTACTAGAAAAACATGTCTCAGCATTCAGGGCTTGTCATAACCTAACTTCACAATGTAAAACTGTATGATCAAGCTAACAAGGGACTAGAATCAAAATGACCCATTAAACTTTCCTGGGCAGCCTAAGAAGATTCTCTGAAGAGTGATTTAAAGCCCTTGTATAACTTTATTAATTATCAGGAAGGCAATTTATTCAGATGAACACCTCATAATTTAAATGCATATAACACATTAACCTATTATACTTTAATTGAATGAGTTCAGATAACACAAAAAGTGGTAATGTTTTTGAGCTAATAACTATTAGCTCAAAAACATTATCACTTTTTGTATTATCCGACCAGAATGAACAAACTGGAATACTTTATCTATATTAGCTCTATGTTATCTCTACTCTTCACACTGCTTCAAGGTCAATATTACAGAGCTGAAACTCAAGTTTTGATTTAGTTAGTGCATGCAAACTCATTATGGGCAAACCAAAGTCTGCTTTGCAAGTTAAAAACAGTTTCAAATTAGGAAACATTGCACTGGATGAGCCTAAGACATATTACATCATAGTTGAGAATTAGGGCTGTGTTTTAATGTGCATGCTTGTGTTTCCCAGAACACAAAAAAATAAAGAAAAATCACATTTTAAATGCCACTTAGGGCTTATTTAGGGATAATAGCTTGTAATAACTCTATTTACTCTTGTAAGTGCATATTCCATATCAAGATACATTGCCATGGATTTTACAAAGACACAAGCCATCTAGTGAGCAATGAGGGCACAAGTCCACATTCTCAGTTATGCAGTAGATGCACCCTGAGAACAAATCCATGTTGTAGATCTTTCTCCCTTCTTGGAGTGAGAGAACTGGAAGTACAAGGAAACTAGACTTGCTGACGGCTGCATGCCACTGATCAAGAGATGTCCCAATGTCAAACTCAACAGGTAAAGCAATGCTGTGAAGTTCTGTGTTGGAAGTGCCAAGTGGCCTTTGTACACCCAGCAGACAGGCGTGTCAGACTCTGGGCTTCACTGATGCATTTTGGTTTTCATGATCAGCTCACAATTTGTCATGTCAGATACTTCTGAATAACAGTGCTGTTGTTCAAACAACTTAGGCTAAGCAAACTCTTAACACCATGTACAAGCATTCATGGATGCCAGGTCTGAACATAGCTAACACAAAATAAACATTCACTCCTCAGTGTTTGTGTTCAGTGCTCACAAGAACTGACACAGGACAGTCTGACTGTACTCCAGTGCCAAGTGCAAGGGTTAATGGTACCATTTATCTCCAGCCATCAACTTCAATGACAAACCAAAGAAACCAAAATAAGTCTTCAGTGACACCAGAAGACTCCCTAGCCCAACAGCTCTCCACCATAAAGTATCCAGATCAAGCAACAGCAAAAACCAGGTAGAAAAGATTTTTCCACCTGCTGCCCATCAAAGGGGGAATCATCCTATGCTGCTGACCTATGTCAGGACACAGGACTGTACCATGCTTTCAGAGCAAAGCACCACCACTTGAAACCTCTACCTACTTTAGGCTGCCAGTGCTGGTCACAAAACTCGGAAGCAGGAAGCCCAACCCAGTTCAGATAGCAATCATTTAAGAGGTTTGTTTTTTCCAGAGTTTGACATAATAACAAAAGTATTAGAGTTTAACGTATCCAGTAGACAGCTTGAAGTGGATGTCAGTAGTTACTGCAACAAGCGAGCTCTTCTCTCCCTTTTTATGCCTACAAATTCCATTTGCTCCCTTACAGTATTACCAGTTATACTACAGTGTGATGACCTGGTTTACAGAGCCAAAATTAAACATTTTGAGCTAATTTTCTCAGAGAGGAGCTGGAGTTTGCAACATCAGCTTCAAGTGAAAAAATTCTTACAGAGCCAGAGCCCAGGAATAAAAATTTGAATTCCCCACAAGATATAGCCTGTGTAGCCATGTTGCTCAACTGCCTTTATAGCCACAGAAGTGTCCCTCCCAAGTTCCCAAAATTGCTTTCCAACCCAAGCCATTATTTAAACCTTAGTAACCAAGAGGCAAACTACAGCATGATTATTTATTATTCTTTTTTGGTAGTACAAAGGCAGCTTTACAAAAATGGCCAGTAGTCACTACCACAGTGAAATCTGTTACAACCTGATTCCCTGTAAATTAAAACCTGCAGGCAGGCATCAACTGTAAGAGAAACTGCTCTTCCAAATCACTCAATCAGCAAAGGCAGATGTCTCAGTACAGCTTCGGCACATTCCAGTGTCGGTCCACAATCTTGACTACTTGTTTCCAGGACATATCCAGGATTAAGAACCTTAAATTGGCTGGAACTTCTGCCACTGCTTTGGCTGCCTAAACTGCTGAGAGTAAACCATTCCTCTTCATTTACAGGAGAAGTAGATGAATGCAGCAAACTGAAGCAATAGAGGGATGAAGATGCAGTTCAGGACTGCTGACCTGTTAAGGAACAGTCTGTTTGTATAAAGTAAGCATTTAGAGAAGCATTTTTGGTGTATCACGTTGTTTGTCAAGTGAATTGCCCCTTTCCATCTCCCCAGCCAAAGGAGTGGAGTGTTGATAGAAAAGGGGAACCATGTTAAGACTTGGTAATTGATGACATTTTGCAAGAAAATTCAGACTTCCAATCTATAAACCAGAAGGTGAAGTGTCTAACTTAGTCCTTCAGCTGGGAAACTTCATAGAGGTATGCACCAAGCATCTTCACCCCCTGGATGTAGTTGTACCTGAAAAGAAGACAGTTTCCTTTAGCAGTGTCTTCACTGAGCTTTATTTCTAGCAGATGTCCTATTTGCAAAGCCCACACATCAGTCCTAGGTACATGATAAACTCAAGGGGAATTGCTGCTGCAGGCAACAGGCACAATTCCCCAAACCCCTACATCTTCCCTGGCAAGACAAACATCAGTCTTGGGGGAGAGGGTAGCTAAGCTTAGAGACCAAAATATAAAACCTGCTTCTGGTTTCAAGTGTATCAATATAGAAATCAAGATTGAGCTACCAACTAGTTACCCAACAAGTCAGTCTTTCTCTGCTGGGGAGGATGGCATTTTCCATCCACAGAATTAAACAAAAGCAAGAGCTCAATTCTTGGTGTTTTTTGTAATACATACCAAGACACCCTAACAGAGGAAGATATTCTCTTACCTATTTAGTTTTTCATTTTGAGAGTGAGCGCCATCATCTGCAGCTCCAACAGGAAGCAGCATGACATTCTTGCCTGTGGCTTCTTGAAAAGTAAGGGTAACAGGAATGCTTCCTCCCTCCCTTGTCAGGTCTGGTTCAACTCCAAAAACTAGAAAAGTGATACTCTAGTCAGTTTGAAGTCTGTGTTTTTTCCCACAAACCCTCACTTTAGCCTTCACGCACCCATCTGTACCAGGTATTGGCCAAATCAGCCAGACTGCAAAGGCCACATAACTCTGGAGCTTCTCCCCACAGATGTAGCACCGGAATATTGTTGCTGTCAGAGTTCAGTTACCCACCAACACTTCATCTGAATGCCTATCTGTACTCCAACACAAGTTAGAGTTGCTCTAGCTGCCCAATACAATCTAGCAAAACTGACTAAGAGGGGTGCTGTGACCAAACTTCATTGAATTTGGCTTAGCAGGTGATCCAAACCAACAGTCTCATCCTTATGCAAAAGCAACACCACACCAACAAACTTGTCCCAGAACAGTAAAAATTTTGGTATCAAGTATCTTTCCCATACCACAGATTTTCATTTAAACATTGCACATGACATGCTTCCTCACTTAGTGAGCCGAAGTTATTAAACATGAAGGCAGAACAATTAATATTCAGAACATGACCTCCTCAGTGTTTCTTGAGGTGCTGGAACAAGAAACTTTTAATCCTAACAGTGCCCAGTGAAAAGCCCACTGACCTGTCTTCATGGCCCTCCTACCAGCCATGTAGTGGGGGTGGTTGAAGTCTGACACCCAGGGTTTTCCACCATGGCCTAAGTACACTTTGAATTTGTTGGGACTCTGCAGTTCTGCAAACTTTTTGTTCAAGTAGTCTTCAACCTGTAAGAAAGATTGAATGATCTTATCTACTGTTAGCATTTGTATGAGCACTGTCAAAGTTCATATTCTAAAAGCACCCTAGAGACTTGCAGATCACTAAAACTGCACAGCAAAACTTTTCCTATTGCTCTTATTTTGTAGTATTCCAATGATTCTCCACTCTGAAGTCAGAATATCTTCTTTAGGCAAAATAACAGTGTATTGCAGAACAATTAGCCAGTATGTCAAGCACTGCTGCTTTTGAATACGCATTTCTGGCAGTCCAAGTGCCCTACAATTCAGTTAGCATTTACTCCTAAGCCCCTTTGAGTTTAGAGAAACTGAGTAATGGAACCACTACAGACCAGTGGGGCACCACAGGATTCCCTCAGTTATCTCATGTTGAGGTGCAGGATGGGGAAGATAGCAGGAAAGCAAATGAACAGAACTGCTTTAGAAAACAGAATAACTCTTTCCCCAAAGCAAGGTGAACAGAAGTTTAGAGACATTTGTCTGGATAGCAACAATCCATCTCAACATACATTCTTTGTGACTTCCTCAGGAGTCATGTTTGGCACAAGCCTGATTGAGAACTTGCCAATCACTTTCCTAGGAATCACAGTCTTGGCACCAGAGGCTGAGAAAGCTCCTTCAATTCCATGGAGAGACAAGGAAGGGTATCTCCACCTGTGCATAAGGATCTCTCTCTGCAGAAGCAAAGAGAAAGATGCAAAGTTACACAGAGCTCCCTAAACTAACAATTTCTTCAACCTAATAATGAATTTGCAAGAAATATCACTTTTCCCCATGCAGAAACACAGCTCATTGAAGAAAATTCAGAAGCCATTACTCCCATTAAGCACACATTTTGACAACACAGCTGGGTTCTCAGCACCTTAAGAGACTTGGCAGTTCTAGTCTGGCTCTCTCCTAGCTCTGTGGAACTTATGGGACATGACTAGTCTGATTCTGATAAGGACACAAGAAGAATTTATAAGGTGCTCAAGCACAGTTTGTAGGGAACATTGAAAGCTTTGATTCCCACTGCCTCAGGACAGGCAGGTGCTTTCATCACCAAGACACTGCTTAAGTTCATATTTTCTAAAAGCCTCACCACTGCTCAAACTGAGGCTTATAGTGTGCTTTTCTTTATATCATCAGCTGTATTAAAAAGCCTGAACTCCAGGTTAATTAAACTGACCACCACTGCCTTCCTGCATTTCCTCTCTGAACAGTGAGCACCACTGTTCACTACATTGGATCCTGAATTCAGCGCAGTTGTTGAGCTGCCCTGAGCAGACACAGGTTTCCAGCATGAACCTCACAGCAGAAATGCAGGACACTTAAAAATTTTGTGTCCTTTATGTTACAAATTGTTCTTTTTTCCAGGTACAACCTGCCTCCAATCTTCTCTCAAAGCAAACGTAGCTGTCACAGTTCAAATGTCTCAAGCACATTTGCTTCTCACCTGGAAGTTAGAGTCATCTCTCCCTAGCCCTAAAGCCCTTCCTGCACACACGCAGCTTAGAAGTCCTTTAGCTGGAATTTCTGTTGAGCCAAGACTGAACAGCTTCAGTTCAGTATCACAAAGAACATCTTGCCAGCTCCTCCTTATATCCAAGCTATAATTCATTCATTACTTTAAAGGACAAGGCTAAGCAAGGAAGCCTGTGTGCTCCCACAGTTAATATAAACCTGAGCATGTGAAGACAAGGCTGAGGATATAAATTGTTACTTATACCTATTTGAGTTAAGTTTGAAATCTCCTGACAGTACTAGGACAGAAGACAGACCTGAACATGTAAACTTGCCTTTTACAACACCTGTGTCTGCTTTTTATGACAGGAGATATATTTACATCTAGGGTTTTAAAATTAGTATGTAATACCTGTACCTTGTAAGATTCAATGCTGTTAAAAGCATTCATTTGGAGAGCACCCAGGATGAAGATTTAACTTTAGACATGAGTTTATTGAGATTGTTCAAAGATTTGGGCTGCCTGGCTCATGATTACAAACCAGTCCTTGTTTGCCAGATCTAGGAACATGTTCAGCATATCAGCCTTGAATTCAGCAAAGCTAGGTTTCAAGCTCCTTTTTCACCTAAGGAGTAATCATCAGCTTTATTTCTGATAACACACAACTTCCTATAGATGTAGAAAATCAGATGTTTTTAGATTGTCATCTGACCTCTGGAAAGCTGCCAACATTTTTATCTAGCATTAAGAGAACCGCATTAAAGTTCTGTACATGTTTTAAATACTATTTATACAGAGTAAAGAGCAAATTTAGAGTTCTCAAGACTGCTTGAGTTAAACATGAGATAACCTAGAATAAGTTTTCAAGCACCTAACACTAGCAGTTCCTCTGCAAAGTGGAACAGTGCCAAGTATGCAGTCAACCATACAGTAAGCAAAATTATCTTCAAGGCATTCTCACCATTTGGAGTACATCAGATGAATCCTCTGCCTAATAAATTACTTAACTACACACACATACTCAGAAGCTTTTTTCTGCCTTCTTGAACACAGACAGCTTAATCTAGACAGGGTAGAGGGGGAACGCAGCACACCTTTGCATCATGCAGAAGTCTTGTTGCTCCCACATCTTTTGCATATTCTGTCAGGTCAAAATCAATCTTCTCATATAATGCCAGCTCCTCATCAGTAACAGGTGCCACTGCTTCATTAACACCTGGGATAAGGATTTTCCCTTTCCCGTCTACAAGAGAACCTGTAAACATGAAGCACCTAATATCAGTATTCAACCAAATGTCATTGCTGGGAACACTTTCCTTGGGAAACAGAAGTCTTGGCCTTCTGAAAACTCTGTAAATGTAATGAAATTCAGACTTCTGTTTTCCAGAGCATGCACCGCTGAGCACTTAAAAGAATTTGCCTTTATCCAAAAGGTGCACTTGATTGCTGCTGTATTTAATTCTACTGCTACGTTTCAGTGGCTGTCTGAAGGTAAGATTCCCAAAGAGTTCAATATCATACCCACAGCAGAATTTAAGACAGCTGATTTAATTAATATGCAAATTTTCAGCAAGGTTTTAGGGATACTAAGAGTAAACAGACAACGTCTTGGCAAAATCTTCACCGTGTTTCTGTATCTAAGGCAGTAGGCTTTACATACCTGGCAAGCATCACTGCACTGGTCACTGCTTTGCTACTGCAAACTCAGTCATGCTTGGATGGTTCTTGCTCCCATTTTAAATGCACTCAGTGAAACCTGAGTTTTCTTACCCATTAGAGCAATGAGATCTGTCATGGCCTCATGTACTGAACCACCGTAAACGCCAGAGTGAAGGTCTTTGTCACAGCATTCCACCTGATTGAAGTGAATGAAGATTCAGCACGGAGATTTTGCCATGTAGGGAGGAGATTAGAACAGCCAAAGCCCAGCTAGAACTTGATCTGGCCAAGGGTTAAGGAGTGTCCCTATCATTTGTTCAAAGCAGAGGGCAGTACAGCATCAGGGAATGAGAAAAAGGCAAAGGTATTTAATGTCTTCTTCGCCTCAGTCTTCAATATCCAGATCAGTTGTCCTCAGGATGCCCAGATCCCTGAGCTGGAAGTTGGTAATAGGCAGATGAGGGAAACTCATAACTCATGAGGAGATGGTTAGTGACCCGCTATGTCAATTAGCCACCCACAAATCTATGGGCCCAGATGGGATCCACCCCACCCCAAAGTATTGAGGAAACTGGTAAAAACTTGTCAAACCACTCTCAATCATCTACCAGCAGTTCTGGTTAATTGGAGATGTTCCAGCTGACTGGAAAAGC
This sequence comes from Taeniopygia guttata, assembly GCF_048771995.1. Lineage (NCBI taxonomy): Eukaryota > Metazoa > Chordata > Aves > Passeriformes > Estrildidae > Taeniopygia > Taeniopygia guttata. The sequence goes on from NC_133026.1 coordinate 94,111,429, forward strand.
ACAACTGTGACACCCATCTATAGGAATGAAGATATCTATGCTATGAGACAATCCTTCAGTGGAGGTGCTGACTTATCTTGCTTCACACACCTGAAAGCTATCCCACCCATCCAAGTATCAGATAGAATAGCAAGAGAAGGATGTTTAGACAATTAGGAAAAACCATCCCATGTAAGTAGCCAGTTTCATCTTTTCTGAAAAAAAGCTATTGGCATGAAAAGGTTTACACTACCACTCTTCTCCTGTGAAAAAATTCAGTTTAATAATAATGGATTTGCAGTGTATTTCAGCACTTACCTCTATGAAGTAGTAACAGACACCTCTCAAACCATAAGTGATACAAGGCTTTTTCTTGCCTAGCCAGTAGTTGTCAGAAATGCAAACGTAATCCACATCTTTAAAGAAAGCATCTCGCTGAGCAAAAATCAGTTCATCAAGGCCTTCAGATCCTGATTCTTCCATACCCTCTAGGCAAAACCTAATATTTACTGGAAACTCCTTAAAGTGAAAACCAGGAACAGATTAAGCATGTAAAAACACTTGACTCCTTCAGTAATCAGTAATTTTCATCTGTCGCATTCAAAGCAGAACAATAGACACAACTGAAATAGTTCCCTGACAGTGGAATTTGTTAATTATACACAAACTGGTTTAAAGTTTGGACTGTGCTTATGTTGAGGGCATTTACTCCACCCTCCATTTGATGAAATCCAAACTCTTGAAAAAGGTCATAAAAACTTGTCCCCAGACCCCTTAACATGGAAACACAGGAGAAATCTGTTGCCAAAGGTTAGCCACCAGGCTAGGAAAACTAATAAGACACAGGAATTGCAAGCCACAGTAGGAACAGAGCTATCCTGTCTATCCAGTCTAACATATTCTATATACCTAGACAGCAGCTGAGAACTGGTTATTCCTCTCAAAAGTAATAGGAACAAGATAAAGCAGACCATCCTGAGCTATTTCTGATTGCACATTTTCTTTAACAGAAATCAGCAAAGCTCCCAATTTTAGTGTTACTAAGTTAATCTCCTCTTAGTGCTCAGTGACATTGAGACATTAAGCTTTGATAAAGGCCAACAGCCTTACATTATAGCAATCACATATGATTATTCCTCCTGCTCCACATGCTTGCATATGTATTTTCCTTCCTACATATTCCATTAAACGAAAATTGTTAGAAGTGCAGCCTAAGCAACTATAGGACTAACTTGTCAGCAAGTCAACTTAACCCTACTAGGAAATCAGGAAATTTACAAGAGTATTGCATCATTCATCCAATCAGCTGAATAAGCAGGTCTCCCTCACAAGGGTTTGTGGCTTGGATAACATTTATTGCTAGACTCAGCTGTGTGTGAAAAAGCAGAATATGTTTTGTGCACATACCTGGTTAGTTTGTTGATAAGCCTCCAAGGCATTCAGCCAGGCAAGCACTGGACCTTTGTCATCTGTTGATCCTCTCCCATACAACTTTCCTGTAGAAACAAGATACAAATTAACCAGTGAGGAAAAAATTAGTATGAAGTTTCATCTCTTGCCTAGATGAGAACATTTGTTTTCAGGTAACTTTTTTAACCCTGCTAAGATAAACTTCATAAGTAGCAGTTTTACATCCTGCTTCACATACCCTTTTAAATGGGACAGGTACTGTAATAGTTCTCCCACTTAGAAAAATGTAGTGCAATAGTTCTCCCACTTACAGAAAATTCCCCACCTCTTCTCCCAGCTGCTCCCTCAATAGGAGTTTATTATAAGCCAGGAAAAGCCACAGCTGCTTTGTTCTTCACAATAATATAATTTTCTACAAGCATCTCAGTGTATAGAAACAAGTTTTCTGTTTTTAACAGAAATCTATCAAGTATTATCTTCAGTTCATTAATTTTTTGTTTGAAGAGTAAAAATTCAGTAGCTATCACTTCTCTGGATTCTCCAGATAAAAGTCAATCTCCCTAGAAAGAGGAATTTAGTCAAAGATGAGTTTCAGAGGCCACAGGGGATTCCCAGAAAATGTAGCACATGGGATCACAGCAAAAGCAGTTACCAGCACAACTCAGAGCTGTGGCTACAGCCCCTCAGCACCCCATGTAACCAAAGAAAAACCAGCCAGACAGCTTGCAAAGGTACAGAGCCATTGGTGAATGTCTCCTGCATGGCCAGGCTCCACAGAGACAAGCCACAGCCTGAAGCAAGTCTAGGTCTTGCCAGGAGATGAGATAACCCAGTTTAGTAACTTGGGCTCTGTTGCCTATGACTAAATGCCCAAGCAGAAGTACTAGTTAGAAAGATACTCCTTACTGGCAATTATTAATGCTTATGGAACACAAGTTGTTAATGTCCTATTGATATGCCCTTTAACACTGAGAAAGTGAAACAATTAAGAAGCTGTTGGTAGCATCAGCTTTTAATAGAAAAGTTTTAAGTCTTCTTGACTGCTGGCAATGTTGTTTCAACAGGAGATACTGCACCATTTCTTCATCCACATTTATGGGAGAGGGACAAATTTTGGGCCACTAACTCTGCAAAAGAGCTTCTGTGGAACTCCTAATAGAGCAGTTAAACACAAGGCAACCCAGAGAGACTGCTGTGCCACTCCTGTCTCCAGGCATAAAGAAGTTGTGTTGTGTATTTTTTCTCAGTAGAAGTTCAAAATTCCAGCAGTCTGACATGACCTTACAGGCTTCAAGCTGTGAACAAGAAATTAGTTCTAAAAAGCTCTCTGGCAATAAGCCAGCACCATGGAAGGCAGCAGTTAAGATTGTACTGTATCTACAAGGAAGAAAACATGCAAATTATAGCCTAGACTATCAGAAAAGGAAACAACCCCAAGAACAGCTGAGATTTTGCAGCTAGACTTTTTTGCCATTGCCCCACCTGCATATTTTTACCTCAACAGTATTAAATAAATACCCATACCAGTTCTTACTCCTCCCTTTCAATCAATGGCACAGGTTTGGGACAATTGAGGAATACCACACTTGTTACATAAGTGTTTATCAGTTTGTGAGGTCCACTACTCTTACCATCTCTTTCCACCAGAGTAAAGGGCTCACTATCCCAGCCATCCTCTAGTGCTGCTGGCTGAACATCCAGGTGACCATATACACACACTGTCTTTTTGCGTGGATCTGTGCCCAGCGTTCCCAGAACAATTGGCGGTAGGGGAATCTCTGACCCATCAGGCAGCTAGAAATAGGAAGGCAGAAGTTTTATTACAATGTGGAATGTCAGAGTTTTAATCAGATACATGAATTACCTTAATACTATCAGAGTAGAGGCACAGACAGCTAAACAAAACTCATCTACTTAAACCAACTGCCAGAAGCAGCATGCTAAAGAAGGCCTGATGGCATCATGCCAGTTAGTTTCCTGACAAGTCCCAGTAACAGTCAAAATGTTCCAAGCCACTTAGAACTGTTAGCTTTAAACTACTAATCCTACATCAGATTTTAGCAGAGCAAGTTGACTGCATACCAAACTACTATATCTAATGCTGACCTAAGAATAAGTGATAAACTCCATTCAATATTGCTTGTCACTGCACTTTCCTCCTATCCACAGTATAGCTCTCTGGACAAAAATCTCCTGAAAGTGGTAAGGCTGGGTGTAACATGTGCCTACACCCAAATAAGATCAGCATAACAGACATATTTCTCTGTACCAGCCTACATTGTTATGCTAAGGGCAGGGCTGATGAACACAGTTCAGGAGTTCAAGAGTTGACCTTAGCTTAATCCCTTGGAATACCCCATAAGCAATTATCACATGCTATTCCCAGTCAGCAACTATTTCCCTTCCAGTGAACATTTACTTCTACACACTGTTCAGCAGATGCAAGATAAGCTTTGACTTTTTGCTTATATGGGTCCCAAGCTCCAGATTTTTATCAACAGGTTACATAGTCCTTGGCTAGCTGCAGCTCTACATAATTAAAGCACTACTGCAAGAATTTACAGTAATCAACACACAACAAATTGCTGTGCAGCAGTAAAGCAACTTTGATCTGACAAGTTCACTTGCTTTATATTGGCCCTTACAGATATAGCAGCATATTACATATAAAATTCTAAAATCAGTTCTTGCTACCAAAAAGTTAGTGATGAAAAAAACATCTTTATCTCTGAATTAATTTAAACACTTTTGATGGGGTTTTAGGCTGTAGGTAGTAGCAGAGCTAGACCTACAAGTCAGGTTAACAATCGACCCTCCCAAGTCAGCTGTTTTACTGCTGTAACCTGTAGCTACAAACAAATGTAATCCAGTTGCCCAAAGCAAAAACTGCTCAGAAGGTTCCCATAAACACAGATCTAACTCAGCAGTCTTTCACACCAATTACAAGGACAATCTCCTAAAACTAGTAAACATTCCAGTGCAAGGTTTTAATGCCACTATCCAAATCCTAGTCTAACAATTTTGGTATGGATCTTACTCTGAGGCAGATAGTGGTTAGGCACTTCAAAGGAGGAGCACATCAAGTGGATATCCCTAGGGTAAGATTATCATTATCACTCTCATAGGCACATACATTTCTCAGGGAAAAAAAAAACAAAACAGTCTGGGCAGCTAAAAATGAGGCGGGAAGTAATTCTTTTAATGATACTTTTGTATCTAGTAAGGGAGCAATGCAATCCTGTGACAAATGTAACACTTCTGAAAGAGTCTGGAAGTCTTTTGACAGACTTACTGAAACTTCAGTTGTATCTTTTATAGTCTATGGGTCTAAGGACCAATAGCAGCCTGTTTAATGTCTAACATTTTTGTTTGTAGGTGCCCTATTCATGGTCAGTTCAAAAGTATTAAAAACACATTTAATACAGTCCAAAATTTAATTCGGCATCTTAAATTGGCTCTCAAAGTTAACTATAAACAAAGGTTTTTAACAGGAGGTTCAGACACTGCGACAGCAAATTGATTATCCTAAAACCCAACAGGCTACTTCCTTTCTAGGCCACTGCCCACAGGACCCTTGTGTGGTGGCCCTGACCCAGAAGTCCATCAGGCACCAAGGAATTAATGACCCACAAAGATAAGCTGAGTAGCCCAAAGCCTGTGCCATGCTATGCTGCACAGACAGCTTCACCTTCCTGCCTGTATTGTGCTGTGCATATCCCTGGACTGCAGGATAAACTGAGCCACTTGACTGTAACCTGAAGGCAGCTCCCACTGGGCACTGGGGATTACATCACCTGCATGTCCTTGATTTAATCTAAAAGTGCATCAAGAAATTCTCACACAAAATCTCTTTTGTCAGTGGAACTGAACAGCTTGAATAAATAAAATGGAAAAACATTTATATGCATGGGATCTGCACAATATGTTGGATGCCTGCTAGATGCTGCACAGCTTGGAGGTGCCAGTATCTGCAGGGACATAAGAACACCCATACTATCATCTTTCTTTATAGTGGTAAGTCAAATAAACAGCCTTTCAATGGAGTCTAGGTGCCTTTCATACTGGGAACATAAGAAACCAGCACTTTCTCATGCAAAATACCTTGCCTTCTAAAGAGATTTTTTCCTAGTAAGCTGACATGGAGATGCTCAGGTACCTTTTGTTTCCCAATATCCATGAGTTTGGTTGTGCCTCCCAGTCGCTCAATCTCCTTTGCAGCAACCTCCATCATATGCTTGATTTCACCCCTCTTCTCTGGCCATGCTGACACGCTCTGGATTGCCACCCACTCTGCCAGGCGCTGGAGAAATGGAAGAGCTACAAGTTTTACTACACAACAGACACCATGCAGATACCACCACACCTTGTAATCCAACAAACACTGATTAAAGTAAAGCTCAAATTGAGACAAATCAACTCTGTCATCTGCCCAAAGAAGAATTTTTAACCATTAATATTACTCTCAAAAGTTCTCTAAAACCTCACTTGCCTACAGCTGTCCCTGATGCATAGCACAAAGTCTACAGACACATCAAGTAAAGTTAAGAGTATCACAGCTTGTGCTTATTGTACCCCTTAAGTTGTTCTTTAAGTATCCAGAACCAGCTAAAGTATTTTGGGCCTCTCAAAAAGGCCACTTTAGCTTTTTCTCCCTGCACAAGTTCAGCAAGAAAACTGCCTGAAATCAAGCTGAACACTTGCTGCAGTTCATGCCTGAGTTCACACTGCTGTACCACTGATTCCTTCATGGATGAAAGGGATTATAATACAACCTGTAACTAAACAGAAGGTCAAGCAGCAAAGAACCTCTTTGGAGAGGGCAACCTCTCCCTCTGTAGCCCAACACAAATTGTTTTATACAAGAAAGCTTTGTTCCAGGCTCATTTATAATATGTTTCATCTCCCATCTCCAAAGGGAAGAAACTGTAAACCTAGTTTGGCATTCAGAAACCAGCATCAGCTTCCTGTACCTCTAAATAGGCCACCAGTTGCACTATACAGTAATAGATAATTTCCTAATAAATTTATCATGAACATTAAGGTTTTTGAAGAGAATTAGGCCTAAATTTAAGAACCAGTTTTCTGGCCTGACTCAAATCCTTCACATTTGCTGCCTGCTCTCCCCTCTCTTCCATTACTTGACATTATTATTGGGCATATCATATAGATGTAACAACAAGCTTGAAGCCGACCACCTAACTTCTAATATCACACAGCTGCCCATGCTGCAGGAAAACATTCAAAAAAAAAACCCCTTACCTGAACATAGAGGTCCTGGTGTTCATCAATGTATTTAAAGAGGGTTTCAAGAGCAGACATTTTTGGACTAGTTTTCAGAACAGTGTTGCTGAAGATTCTGTGACAGAAAAAATAATTTAGCTCTCACAGGGTTAAGAAGTGACAGTCAGTAATCAAGAGCCACAGGAGACCTTCACCTTTCAGCTTCTAATGCCACACACCAAGCTGTACTAATATAAAACTTGAGGCCTCTCCCTTTCATGAAATCACCACAGTGAAGTAGTTAAACAAAAACATATTTAAATTTCAACACCACTCTTTATGCCTCTCCCCTCCAAATAACTTCCAAAGTTAAACTGAGCAGTTTTGTCTCTAGAGATACTTTAAGGAAATCATACACTTCATTTTACTGCAGACTTGCAGGAAAAATGTTACTCAAGTAAAATGCAGCTTCAAAGATTTCATTAGATAACATGCCATAGGCCTGAATGCTGGTAGCCAGGTCCAAGAAAGCACCACACTCTGCTCTGCAGAGGAGGTTAAAAACAGGCAGCTGGAAAACTGTGCTTTCTTCAGCTTTAAGTCTCAGCCTGCCACTCAGATTTCACAAATAAGGTCAGAATGAAGCCATGGGAACAGAGGCCAGCCCCAGCAGGCCATGGGCAAGTTGTCAGTGACTACTTCAGTGCTACCACTTCCTTCTTTTATTTTCATTTCAACTGAAGTTCACATACGAAAACCCAAGACCCGTCCCCTTTTCGTTTACTGTCTTCCTTACCATTCTGAAATCAATATTGAAAAGAAATACTGCCCACCAAAGCAACAAAGTTTAAGCTTAACTCTCAAGTTAGAATTAAAGATACAGCACCTCATCTAAGCCAGGATAATAATGAGCTTTACAAATCCCAGAATTGCTAAGGTTAAAAGGGACCACTGGAGGTCAGCTAGTTTAAGATGTGGCCCTACAACACATTACTCAGGACAGTTTCCAGGAGCCTCTTGAGTAATTCCAGAGGAGGATCCCTGAAGTCTGCCTCTGGAATTCAAGTGCCCAGACTAGGAGGAAAAACTCCAGTGTCCATGTATACAAGCAGGTTCAGCAGCTCCAGCCACTGTGATTCAGTATTTTGTTGAGTCAGCTTTATGCCAGATCCTTTAAGCCTTTCTTCTGCTTCTACATGGTAGTCACAAGACAGTTGTTAAAACATCTGACTGCTTGTCTTAAGATTTCTTGAGCAGCTGACTACTCTACATATCTGAAACAAATCCTCTTCAGCTGCAGGTTGTCCCACACAATATACTGCAATATAAGCACCACCCCAAATTTTCTTTCAAGGTTGTACTTGCACAGATACTGGTGTTTGACATACAGAAATCCTTTCCCACACCAGAGATAGCATCAATTTAATTTAAAGCATCCATCAAGTTTAAATTTGGATAGCTATTTTTAAGCACCAATTAGAACAATCCCAAATAACCAGACAAGTAAGCATTCACTGTAATAGTCATGAAAAGTGAAAATTGAACACCTTCAGAAGAACTACATAGACATAACCAAGTTAAAGCAATGCTTCTCACTGAAGCTGGGGCTCCCTGGTGAAGCCACCCTCCTCACATGCAAGAGCTCAGGAAGGATTCATGTGGAGCTTTTCGGGAATCCAGAACACAGGCATCAGTCCAGGGCATCTGACCCTCCCCTTCGCTCAACCGGTTTCTATAACAACCTCAGGGCTCCAGCTCCACAGCACAGACGCAAAACACAAGTTACATGGAGGCTGACTTTCTGTCCAACACAAACAAGATGTAAACTACTTGTTAAGTCAGGGACTACTTTAAATATCACCTTAATCATAGTTAAATAGTTCTGAAAACACAAGGGCATCGAATCACACAAGTCACACCAAAGAGCTGCAAAGAAGCCTGCTCCAGAAAGCTTCAAACTACAAAAAGTAAGTGGTTACTACACCGCAAAAGGCTGGATGGGCTGGATGTTACTTCCCCCTTCGTCTTCAAAATCAAGGTTTGAACTTCCTGTAAGTCCTTCTGAATGGAGAGTGAACCCTATGCAGAAGAGGCGCTACAGTTTTACCTTTTCACAGGACTACAGAAGTTGCACCTGTAAATAAAACAACCCAAGGGACTATCGTTGCACTATTACAACTTTGCCTTCCTTATCCACAAACATTAACATCCCAGAGGAGAGCACTGAACCAAGAGCGCTCTGCAGCCACCACAGTGTCCCATGCTCAGGTCGCAGGCTCAGCACTTTGGGCCGAGGCTGAACTGAAGGTTAAACGTGGGTTTCTTTACAGGGTCTTGCAGCAGCGGGTCGGTGACAGCCTCGAGGCGGGAGGGAAGGAGGCAGGCGTCCGGCGGCTTCCTAAGGACAGCGCGGGGGGAAGCGGCAGTGCGGAAGGGGACAGGAGCGGGGAGGCAGGAGCAGCTTCTCTCCGGGGACAGCCACGGTGCCGCCGCGCCCCACGCCCGAGCAGACGCTCCCGCCGAGGGACACGGAGCAAGGCCCGGCCCGCCGGCGGCGCCGCGCACCCGCCATTCCCGCGGCATTCCCGGCTCCGCCCCGCCAGGCCGAGCCGCGGCGGCCACGTACGCCGGTGCGGCCGCACGATAGGACCAAGGGACGCGGTGCCCACGACCCCTCCCGACACTCACCCGCTGTGCCCACGCAGCCCCAGCTCCCACCTGGAGTGAGAAGAACAGCGCGTTCCACTGCGCTTTAAATACCCCCTCGCCAGCCCCGCCCCGCCCCGCGCCACGCGCCGCGCCGCGCCGGCCAATCCGCGGGCAGTGAGCGCCTCGGGGGCGGGGCTTGAGCCGAGAAGCGGCGCGGCCTCAGCGCGGGGCTGCGGCCTCTGAGGGGCGGGGCTGGAATAACAGGAGCGTAATAAAGGGGAAATTAATATATAGGCGAATATAACACGGGGTCCGGGGCAGAGACCAGTCTGGAGAACTGAATTTTTCCAGCCAAAGCTGGGAGTATCCTTATGATCTTCGTACATTTGTGGTTTAGATAGGTTTAATAGATATAGATATAGATATAGATATAGATATAGATATAGATATAGATATAGATATAGATATAGATATAGATATAGATATAGATATAGATATAGATATAGATATAGATAGATATAGATATAGATAGATATAGATGTGGTGTAGACAGGTTCCTAGAATTAGGATTAATTATAGAATATCCTCTGTTGGAAGGGATCCACAAGGATCGTCAAAATCCAACTTCTGGCCCTGTGCAGGACATCCCCAAAAATCACACTATGTGCCTGAGAGCACTGTCCAAACTTCTTGAACCCTGTCAGGCTGGGGCTGTGACCACTGCCCTGGGGAGCCTTTTCCACTGCCCAATCCCCAGGGTGAAGAACCTTTTCTTGATATCCAACCTAAACATCCCCTGACAAAACTCCAAGTCCTTCCCTCAGCTCCTGTCACTGGTCACCACAGCAAATAGATCAGTGCCTGCCCCTCCTCTTCCCCTCATGAGGAATTCTAACTGCGTTGAGGTTTCCCTTCAATGTCCTCTTCTCCCGGCTGAACAGACCAAGTGACCTCAGCTGCTCGTCATACAGCTTCCCCTCAAGGCCTTTCACCGTCTTCACAGTCCTCCTTTGGATGTTCTCTTATGGTTTAATGTTGTTTTTATTTTGTGGCACCCAAAACTGCCCCCAGCACTCAAGCTGAGGCTGCCCCAGTGCAGAGCAGAGCAGGACAATCCCCTCCCTTGCCCAGCTGCTGATGCTGTGCCTGATGCACCCCAGGACAGGCTTGGCCCTCCTGGCTGCCATGGCACTGCTCAGATTCAACTTGCCATCAACCAGGTCCTTTTCCGTGGCACTGCTTTCCAGCATCTCGTTCCCTGGTCTGTACGTACAACCAGGGTGAAATTACATAGCTGGGAGCTCAAGAGCTGGAAACAAGTGAGAAACAGTGGGGCATGCTAGATGGTCTGTGAACTGCCATGGGGGGAGCTACATAATTTTGGAACTTGGCTGCTGGTGCTGTGTGGGGTAAGGTAAGTGCTAGGGTCTTGCACGAGGCAGGTCCGGCCGCAGGTCATGCTGAGCTGGAGATTCACAGGCAGATGATGGGATGGGATGGGATGGGATGGGATGGGATGGGATGGGATGGGATGGGATGGGATGGGATGGGATGGGATGGGATGGGATGGGATGGGATGGGATGGGATGGGACGGGACGGGACGGGACGGGACGGGATGATGGGACGGGACGGGACGGGACGGGACGGGACGGGACGGGACGGGACGGGATGGGATGGGATGGGATGGGATGGGATGGGATGGGATGGGATGGGCCCTGGCAGGCCCCCATGGGGAGCTCCTGGCAGCCTGGACTCTAAGGAGCCCCTGACACAGGGACACCTGGCGCTCTTCTGTGTTGGTGGGAGAACTGATGGCAAAATGTATCCCAAATGGACAAATGGAACTTAGAAACTGCAGTAAAATTTCTATTTACAGTTATGTTAGGAAAAATCTTGCCTGGAAGCAACAGAGGAAAAAAGATTAAAAAATAAAAAAATTAACAAAAGGAAAGAGAAACTGCTTCTAAAAAACAGTTTGCTGCATTTATGACGGGTATTAAGTGACATGACACAGGATGATTTCTAGTGACCTATTTTATTGTCATATTCTTATTCTTGCGTGGAAGTAATTTTTGGTACTTTTTTCCCCACATCCTTAAAAAAATTCACAAACCAAAATAAGAATCAAGGACACGAGCTGACAAAAGAAAGGCATTAAAGAAGCATTTGTTGTGTAGCAAATATCGTGCACTGTATTATCACAGTTTTCTGCAAGCCTGTATTGATCTAAATCCACAAAGGATTATGTGAAGAACAAACACAAAAACCACACAGTAAGTTACCTGAGGGAAAACAACAACTTTTTTTTTGAAAGATTACAGGCCCAATTATCAGCTTTGAGAGCCTTGTAAGTTGTCAGTATAGAAACACAATTGTATTTTACAAGGCTGTTAATTTGGAGGTGAAAATAAAATATGCATACATAAAAACCCTTTGGGAATAGAGGAGAAAGGAGAAGTGGGAAAAGACACATTTATCAGAAACTGTTTAAGGCCAGGGGATGACAAAGCAAAGTATAAAGAAAATATAGGGATGCTCAGTATTCTATGGTCCTGACAGAGATATCTAAACAACTAAGCTTCTCTATTTATTTTTTTAATATGTTGTCCTTGAAATAGTTTTGCTCTAAAGAAATAATTTGTAGATACTTGTGCCATTGCTTTTAATCACAGGGATGTAGCATGTATGAGTCAGCTGAAGCAGTAGCAGCAGAGTAAGTGAGGAGCCTGAAACATAAGTACTGGTCTGGGAGAGGACAACTGTGTGAATCAGCTTTTTGGATGGCTGTGGACTGAGAGCCACAGGGCTATGGGAGGCCAGCAGAAATGCCATTGTGTGGCTGTCCTTTCTGAAAAATTCCATGTGAAATGATGAAAAGGGACAGAAAGTTTCTGTGGATACTACAGTACACATGCAAAACTCACTCTCACTTCTTTTGAAATCAATTTCAAGTGGCGGTCATGTCCCTATTCGCAGGTGTGTGCCATCTAAAAGTTTCACATTGCTCAATTTTTTGTCTTTTTTCCTACATGAGGTAATGTCACAACACCTACTTTAGTGCACTTCTGAGCATCATAGAAAGCTGAAATTAGTTGTCTTCAGCATCTTTATTGTATCTTGCTATTTCCTGCTCTGTCTTCCCCTTTCCCCTTTATTTTGTACATTTCTGCTTATGTGATTCACAAGCACAGCTTTCTAAACATTGGTTGCTATATAAACTGTATAACCATATAATTGTAAATTGCTAAGTTTGGAAGATTGCAAATATGGATGTGCAGAACAGTGCAGCTTTGCTGGATTTCTTTGCTTTCCTGCAAACAATAGTTTTTTGAGCTAGTGACAGCAAATTTAAAGAAGGATGTTTAAGGAAGTCTCACTGGTTGCTTTAATCCCTTTCAAACTCTGTCCTATTTACATCACACCCATGTGAACATGCCTATGTAGACATTTTGACTCCATTAACATTGCTTACCTTAAGTAAACCCACTTCTCTAGGGTTTGATTTTGTTGACTAAAGGTGAACAGAGCTGCTTATCCTTGGAAATTGCATTGCTACTGGCATTCCAGCAACGTTAGCCTTACCAATTACCCCTGGCTTTTCAAAATCATGTGGTCTTAAAGCCTAAATTCATTCAGAGGAATATCACTAAACCAAAACAAATCAAAGTATCATTTACTATCCAGTCAGTACTTTGGCTTCAGAGGTAACCTTGCCCTGGCCTCCAAAGAAGCAGGGCTGTTCATGTGACTTACTGTAATTGTAGAGTACTGAACACTTGGGCGTGTTCATGCCCTTCCTAATCTACATATGCATGTGTGCCATGCAGTAATTAATGAGCTTGATCCTCATGGGCTTCTTCCAACAAAATAACTTTTTAACAGGTGATTAATCAAAATACAGGGCAGATTACATTTAACCTAGACTTAGCCATGTAGAAAAGGTTGATGTTTACATGGGAGAGCCCTGTGTGGAGTGTCTGTGTACCTGTGCCCCTGGTCAGAACCCAGTTACACTGTCCATGGCACTTCCTTGGACTCTGCACTCAACTTTTTCTGTTGTGAAACGTGCACACTGCAACTGAGACAAGAACTGAATCAAAATCTAGAGTCCGGGTCCTGCGATACTTATTCCCATCCTTGCATAATGGAGCACTAGTGTGAAATGAAACCTGTGTGGCTCAGTAGCCCAAGGAATAATACATGCTAAAGGATCCTTTTCCCTCCCTCTGCTCCTTCTCTTCCTCTACCATTTACTGACTGCTCCTTTTGTCATCTTCTGTGTCCTCCACTATGCTGAGCCTGACAAATGGAGGATTTATATTCCCTGTAGCTCCATCCAGTCTAACTAAGAACATCTGCGCTGGCCTTGCATGAGCCCCCTCAGTGCTGTGCCACTGTGGAGCAGACAGATACACAGGTTGTGTTGCTGTGCTAGGTTGACTCTCTGGCTGGGTTGCTGAAAGCATGAGGAGATAATTTGCCCTGCAGTGGTGGGTTGGATACCCAGGAAGCCCAGCATGCTCACAGAACTTCTCCTTCCTCACCAGTCCCTAGAAAACTCTTCTTGTCCCCAGCCTCCTGGCTCAGTGGTTGACACATGAAACTTTTCTGCAGGTCTGGTAGCCCCTGTATCAATAAGGTTGTAATTTTTCTCATAAAAATCAGCTTGCTACAACTTTAGATCCTCAAGTATCTTAACAAAATACCAAAACATCCTGGATTACTCAGCCTTCAACAGTCACTAATTGCTCAATTAAGTCAGTTCAGGACACCATAGACCTTGAAGTCCTTCATGCTAGGCACTAGATTTATCTGCAAACCATGACAGCATAAAGTAGAATACAAGGGCCTTGCTGTGCACTGCTGGATAACTCTTTGCTCCTTTTTTCCTGGCTTTATGTAAGGTGGTTTGCCCTTCCCCAGAAGTGCTATTTTGTTGACCCTGTACACTATATTGCAACCTGTGTTTTCCATGTCCTTTTCTCAGGATGCACCAGTGACACATTGGCAATGTCACTTTCAGAAACATCAAAACTAACCTGTCTAGAGGGCTGGAGAGAGTCCCTCAAAATTAGATAGAGTGGCAGGGAGCCAACCAAATAAAACCACAAACCCTCCCCCCTCTTCTAAATTCAATGTGCAAATTGCCCAAATGTCAATGTGCTTTTGGCAGCCTTCTCCCCATTACATTGCCCTAACATTGTCCAGGAACATGCAGTCTATTTTGGCAATCTTATGCTCAGGGAGGGCAGGTACTGTTCCCGCTTCTGGTTTTTGAGGCACTGATTAAAGAATGATGTGAGAGGCTGTTAGTAAATTGCTCTTTTCCAGCACCTGAGAGGACTGGCTTGCAAACTGCAGAGCCAACCTATCTTAGAAAGTCATTGAATGGGCATGCCAAAGATTCCTTGTTTGCTGAAGTGTTAGTCCAGCTCTGCCAGTGCTCCAAAAGGAGTATAAAACACACCTACATCCCTTTGCTCATTGTCCATTCATCTGCCTGAGGGACTAAAGCACTCTGTGCTTCTGCCTGCTTGTCCCAGTACCCTGCATTAATATAACAAGTCAATGGCTCAAATGGGAATGGTGAGATGTGTGTCATGTAACAGGCACATGTAAAGGACAGGCAAGCAAAGAGTCAATAACCCAGCCAGATGTGCTCTGACTGCAAATGAGAACCACAGCCCGTGGGCACTGCTTCAGTCCAGCACTTTTCTTTGGAAGACACAAAAAGCCCAAATGCAAAAACATTCACCCTTTTTCTGCTTAATTTCAACTCTCCTGTATTTCATTCCAGTGTTTCATCCCAGCTCCATGCCCAGCTTATCCATGCTGAAAGGACATGGAATGTGCAATATATATGAATAGATGTAATTTTTAATTTCTCCTTGAATATATTTTGGGGTGTTGGGAGACTTTATTTCAGTCTTTTCTAAGTGGTTGATTTGTCAGTGTGAAAGAGAAATATTAAAGAGGTTTGGCCAGCAATACATGCTCTCCTCAATAAAATGGAGCCTAAGTGCTTCCCCAGCTGGAATTTTACTCCAGAGATGCAGCTCTGCAGCATTGCTTTTGGTGTCTCTTGTGGTTTCACTGTGGTTCCATTCCCCCTCCTTTGGTGGATCTCCTCTCTTCCAGGACTAAGAATCACATCCAGAACATTGTAATCCCTGTTTTTCATTTTTTGAGACTTGCCATGAGTTCTTTTGCTAAGAACATGTGTGTGTGCATCTGTACAGCATGAACTGAAAGCACAATTTTGTTCTATGCAGGAAACAGGGACTTGCAAAACCAGTGAATATGAAATGTTGTCCAATAATGGCATCTCTGCATATTCCTCCTTTTATGTTCCTTTGTATAAATCAAAACTAAATCCACTGATTCTGAATGAGAATTAAGGACTTTTTTTTTCTTTTTTTTCCTCAAGAAGAAGAATGATGTTGCTAGAGGTGGGGGAGACTGACTCCTTCTAAAACACACAAAGTTATCTGAGGAGAGAGGTGACTGACAGAGAATGTTGGTGGTAGACAAGGGCTATGAATAACTGAAAAGGTAAATTATTGAAGAATAAGGAGAAAAATGTAAGTAGGGAAGAAAAATGGGATTGTACTGAGAACAAGTGACAGAAAACAGAAGATTGTGCCTGTGGAAGAAGTTACAGAAATCTGCTTCTGAGGCTTCTCAGTCACCAACTATTCTGCTCAAAGCAGGGGGCAGCACCATGGCAGTCCTTGATTGTTATATTGGCTGTTGATGTCTGGGTAGCAGCGATGCCCCAGAAACAGGCCTGGCCACCAGAACCACTCAGGTTCTTGCAGGATGCTTGCATATAAACAGGAAGAGCATTTTACAGCAGTGGCACTGCTGCTGCTCACTCATATTTCTTGCTTGGGAGTAACACAGGAGATTCACTTGCAGTAAGGGATGCTTAACCTTGATAGAGTTATGAGCTGTGTGTTTGTTATATGAAATACAGAAATTGAATAGTCTACTCTTCCCTGAACAAATGTCATACAACATTGGATGCATGCAAACTAACAATATATTGCCTAAAGAAAAGCTAATTACTTGAAAAGTCTGATAGAAAATTGGATTTCACTAATGGATCATTTTGCAGTTTGCTCCATGCCCAGCTATTCATCATTTGCAAAGAAACTGCAGTGAATATCTTCAAGGAAATAACTGAAAGTAATTAAGTTTTACAGAACTGGTACTGAAAATCATCCATGATCTTCCTAAGACCTCATTTTTTTCTACTTCAGATTTTGAGTTTTAGAAGAGAAGTCAAAAAATTGACATACTAATATGTGAATGTATCATGATCTACTGTATGTGATGACTCCATTTAATTTGATTTTTAAACATGCAGTACACAGACCTTAAGCCAAAACAACAAAGCCAGAGAATCAGAAAAATGCTATAAATTAAGATTTGCTTATGTGAGTGGAGAAAAGCAGCAGAGATTCTCCCTGGAAAGTCCGTTTCCAGTTTACAAAACCTTTCACATGCAGTATAATAAGTATCCACTTGGTGGTTACTTGTGCCAACAAAGGAGATGCTTTTTTCTATCTCCAAGAATCAGTTTTCTTTCCATTTCTCTTCTAGTAACAGATAGCATGCAGACCTCTGGCTGCATTTTACAATTTATGGCATAACAAGACATGAACTTGTGGACTTTGGGTATTCTATGTCACTCTTGCCAGTAGAAACTAATTTAAAATCAGTCCGGTGCAAATTCCTAATATAAACTAATTTCAGAGTCTGCAGCCATAGACCTGGATTGATTTAATCTGTATGACAACATAATATCCTTTCTGGTAGTATCAGCTGTCAAAATGTCTTTTTAATGCACTGAAAAAATAAGTCTGGTCATTTGACTAGAAAAGATGACTCTTAACTTTTTCTCTTTTGAGCTACCACATATCTAAATGATCACAGCCCTGTGAATGCCATCTGTTTATTATGTGTAATATTCTGCCCATTTAAATTAGTTTAAATAATTCATGTAAATAACAGCCCGATGCCAGATGGAATTAGCTTATTAGATGGTGGAGTGTTTCTTTCTACACAACCCTAGTGCAACTTCTAAGTATTTCTGGAATTGCTTCAGATGCTCATAAAGAGAGGCTACAAAGAGCCAGGTTCAGTATTGGCATAGTGAGATCACTTGGCCTGAACTTGATGCAAAGACTGGAAAACAATCTCAGCATTTTCCCTTCTTTGTTCACCCTTTCACTCACTGTGGACAGACACACAACATGCCACACAGCAGCAAATTCCATTGGAGAGCATCCTCTTAGGCTTGGAAAATTGCTCTCAAGCCACTGATTCCAATACCAAGCACAGAAAATTCCACTAATAATTTCCCTCACAAACTGATTAAGCTTCATCTTACAGCTTATTTTCCTTTTGGTGACTGGTAATGTAAACAGGCAAAGAACGTAGCAGAGAAGCAATAGGCAATGTTGTATCAGGCACTATTTGGGATATGTGGACAAAAATTCCAGAATATTTTTTACGTCTTAACTTTTCCATCTCATTTGATGGATTACAAGTAAACCACAATCTGCTACAGTGATTGCCAAGGTATCTTACTGACTTCTTCAGGCAATACTGTTTCCAAATGAGAGGGAAATGTTGGCATGAGGTTAATAAAGAAATTAATTAAATATGAGAAGAGCAGGACAATTAAACTGTGCTATGTGGAATCTAGATAATGGTAAAAGGGAAAGAGACAGCCAATATCTTTGGCTTTCCTGGGCAACTATAGCTAAGAAATATTTCAAAAATTATAGAGCAAACAGGAGAAAATAGAATTGGTTTATTCTATTTATACATGGAAAAGCTTTTTCTGTCTAAACATCTGCCCTCATTTGAATCAGTGAATTATACCAGGCTTTTCCCTTGCCCACAAAGCTGTACTCTCTATTTTATACTGTGCCATTTTTCTGCTTCTACTTCACAATGTGACCCAATAAACTCACTGCTCACTGATGCCATAAAATTTCTCTGAGTAGTTTGCAACATACTCTTTTTGATTAATGGTATAAATGAGAAAATACATTTGGATTCCTCTGGTAGACTCAGTACTCTGCAGGGGAATTTCACTGCCTAAAGGGCATGTTCAAACCTATGTCTAATCTTGCAAGGTTTCTCAGCAGCAACTTTGCCAAAGGAAATCAGAAAGAAATATTTGTATGTTAAAATATATTTTCAAAGTCAATTTGAACAACCCTTAAACAGCCTTGAACAGGCCTCCTGGAAGGAAAATAGGAGATTTACATGCCTTGTGAAAGATTACCAGATATGTACCCTTTTTTTCATAGACAACAAATGACAGAAGGTGATAAAATCAATCAAAGAGAACAATAAGTCCTAATGAACCAGTTTTACATTTCATTAACTTGAGTGCCAAGGTAGTTCCTAATGACTGATTTAGTTTCTTTCTTCATGAAGAATTCAGTAATTAGGAAAATAAGGTCTAACGGCATCATACAACTTGAGCCTGCAATGCAGTTTGTGTCTGAAGGTGATGAGAACCATGAGGCTCAGCAGTTCTTTGGGCTGAGGAGCTGCTGAGCCCCTGCAGAGGAACACAGCACAGGTGGATGCTGTGCCAGGCTCCTACTTGGCTGTGCCAAGGCATCTCCTGGATACTAAAGCCTCTGGTTATTCCACATCTGAACCATCACCAGTGATGTGCAATTTTGTAATGTGCCCAACACTGTGATGAAGAGGAGGCCAGCTTGATGCTGACATCATGCTTTAAGCACTAGTTCAAAGATTAATTGTGTAAAAACTAATTTAGTTAGTCCTGGATTATTTTTACTGCCCGTGATGTCACTTGCCTTAATTCAACTTCTACTAATTAATTTCCATCAAGTTTAATTCTCAGTCAAAATGAGAATAGGAATATAACTTCCTTTGGGAACACAGGAATGCAATGTGAAGCAGCCACAGTTTAATATATATGGAAAGCAAAGATTCTCTGATGCAGATTTTTTTTTAAAGAAAAATTGCTATAACACACAGGGACATAAATATATATATATGTATATATAAAATCTGTTAGTCTTAACCTCGAAGCTTAAGGAAATCCAAAATTAGACTTGAATTTTACAGTTAGCACTAGGTTGTTTTAAAGGCTAAACCACTTGATCCTAAACCACCTGGGCTTTTATCTTTTACTAATTCCAAGTTTTCTGGGTCAATTATTGAGCTGTTCTGAAGCTCTCTATGCTCATGGATACAAGAAGGTATGTGTACACACACATATGCATATTTACCAGACTTATCCAACTTTTCCCACTCACTAAATCAGTGATATATTTAAAAAATCAGAGCCTGAAGAACTAGATACAACCCCTTCCCCTGCCTGAATGCTATACTGAAATCTTTTGGGAAGATGGGGCTTTATTCCCTGCAAATGCTTCCTGTGGGATTTACCATAAAATGAAACTGTTAAACTACCCAGTATAAGTGTCATACAACTTGAATTTGCTTCATTAAGCTCCTTTCATCTTGTACTTTTGTTTTTATTAAAACTATTAAAGCAATATTACAAATACATTAAAACCTATTATTATTTTCTTAGCTTATTTCTTCATATTCCATAATTTCAAAGCATCAGATACCTGTTAAAGTTAAAATTGCTCTTACATGTCTCAGCTGTTTCCAAATCAAAGAGGAGGATGTGGTCTCCTTACAGACCCCAAAATCCGGTGAATTCTAGCTGGTATCTTGGGATGAAATGGAAAGTGCAGCCAGACACCCTACTGATGCTGCCTGCTGGGCTAACTGCCCCAATCTAGCTGCTGAGGGAGCAGTGACAGCATATGGCTGGGGTGTAAACAGGGACAAACTGCTTCTTTCAGAAACTATTTCCATTAAGATCACCTTATCTGCAATATCTCATTGCATCTTTAAGGTGCAGACATTTGATACAGTTCTGCCTCCAGCACCCCAGAGCTCCGAGCCCTGCATTGTGCCTCCCTGCACCAGCCTTGCGGTATGCTCAGGGCTTGCTAACCTCTCTGAAAATAATCTCGTCAAGAAACAGCTTTACATTTCTCTGCCCTGTTAGCAAGTTGAGAAAGCTCCCTGTGCAGCAAGGAATATCTTTCACTGGGGAAAGGGACTGGACTAGGCAGGCAAGACAAAAAGGAAAACAGGGAGGTGGCAGCAGAGGAGGAGGAGGAAGGAACATCCTTGGTTTTTTCAGCAGCAATTAGAGAAGGTCAGCTGTGAAACCTAACCTGGTCTGAAATCTCTGTATTTTGTTCCTGGCTTAAAGACAGGTGTAATTAGATTTGTTTTCAGAGCTATTGTTGAAACACCAATGACACATATACCAAATTTCACAGACATTTAATAAAAATGCGTAATATCCTTTGGGGATTGCTGACACACAGAGAAGTCAAGATCCACACTTTAAAATACATGTGGGTTTGGTAGGGTCTAAACTACTACCAAGACAGTTTAGGACCAAGCAGTAGGGACTTATGCTTGACTTTCCCCTACCACCTGCATCCCTCTTCCATGTGGGATGTGTCTTGGGATTGTTCCAGGCATCCGTATGGCAGATCTGCAATTTTATCTCCTAGATGGCAGCAGTCACTGATGAAGATTGGCTGTGTTCAAGCCTAGCTGGTACTCCTACAGAGAAATGGCTGAGCAAAACTCCTCCTTGTCCACTTACTGTCCTAGAAATTTCTGAAGAACACCCCAAGCTGTTCAGACAGGTTCTGAAAGCCTTTTCTATCAGACTGAGAAACAGGATTAAAATCTTTTTGTTCCTGTCTGCCTCCTTGGTCTTTGCTGCTTGCCACATTCCCAAGAAACAGACTGTATCACCAGCGCCTCAAAAGTAAGCCTCTCAGCAAAAGGATCAGGGGAAAGAAGAACGAAATTTGAAAAGGCAGCCTCAGCAGGTGAAGAAATGAGATGGTGGAGAAATCAAGCAAAACACAGTGACAGAAGATGTGGCTAATGATAACGATTCTGCTTCTGAGACTTTGGAGATGAAAGTAATTTTGCTTTTCTTTCATCTCCGTCCCCACTGACAATTTATAGAAAGGAAAGCTGGAATATGTCCAGCAATATTTTTATCTTTCTTTTTCTTTTCTGCCACAGTCTGCCATCTACTTAGAAGCTCCATTTCAAGCCCTGCTGCGCCAGGTAGAGGAGAACTGCACTGATCATGTGAAAGCTGTGGATAATAGCAAGTCTGCTGCACCTGTGTTCTTGCCTTGCAGTTCTGAGAGATAAAATTCGATCATATCAATAGAGACATCTTTCTTTTTAAAGACTTGTCAAGGAAGCATTTCTCATTAAGTTAGACATGATGCTAAGAACATATATCACTGGACCGAGCTCTCTGAGCAGAGACAGTGAACATCTGCACCTGGAGTGAGGAAAGGATGCCAGGATCTTCCTTGCTGCACGGGAACAAACATCTGAGTCTTTGACCCCTCAGGAAGGTTAACGAAGTCAAATAGAGTCACTCTGGTGGAGCTGACCACACCAAAACAGGGACATAGTCACAGGGAGCCAACGAGAGGGCAGGGAGGCAATCTATCTACCCCAGCACCCTGGGACCCAGAACATCCTGCCTGTTTTGGCAACGTATCCCCAGTGGCCGCTCGGCTGGCGTTGTGCGCCGGCCGCCGAGGGGAGGCAGGAGCCCGGGTGCCGGGCAGGGGCAGCCTGCACCCCGCACTGGGGCTGGGGAGCTGCTGGGGAGCCTAGGGACGACCCACCATGGGGGCTGCGTTACTGAAAGGGCATCTGAGTCGCTTCTCTCTCTTCCTCCATTAGCTCCGGGAGGATAAAACTGAGAAGTTACTCCAGAGTAAATGACAACTTTTTATTCCTTTTCCCATTTGTCGGGACACGAAGCTTTCACCAGAGGGACCTGTCCGTCTCCAGGCTGCCTCTTTCAAAGTATCGAGCAGCCGCCTGGATGGCAAAGGGTTCCCAGAGCAGCATTCATCACCCTTCAAACTCCTTTTATTCTCGGGTGAGAAACTCGCCGAGGAGAGGCGGGGGGCGCGGGCAGCAGCCGCCAAGTGGCTGCAGGGGCCGCTTGGCACAGGGGAGCGCAGACAAAAGGCGGCGGAACTACGTGGCTTAAATTCAAAAGGGGCGCTCCGGGCTCCGCCAGGGCAGCCCCGGCCCGGGGAGGGGGCGGGAGCGGGCCGGGGCCGGGGCAGCCCGGCGGAGGGCGGCGGGCGCCGGGCTCCGGCGGCAGTGGGACGGGCGTGCGGGGACAGCGCGGCTCCCCCGGCCCCGCCGCCGCTCGCTCGGGGCCGCCGCAGCCGGAGCGGCCGCCCCAGCCCAGCCCCGGTGCGGCGATGAGTGGCTTAAAGCGGCTGCGGCTCAAAATCTGGCGGCGATGCGCCCTGCTGCTGCTCCTCCTCTGGGCTGCCTGCTGGGTGGTGGTGAGCGCTGCGCTGTTCCTCCTCCACAGGAGCGTCTTCTCCGAGAGCTGCACGGACGAGAAAAGCCACCGGATCCTGGCCAGGCTGGTAGGTGCCCCGGCGGGACGCGGGGCATCTCCCGGGGGCTGCCCGGCAGGACGAGGCGAGGGAGGTCCGTCGGGGCTGCTCTCCGGGGCGCCCTGCCCGGCTCCGGCCGCCGGAGGTGCCGCAGCGCCGGCGCCCCCGGTGCGCACGGGCGGGCGGCTGCCTCCTTACCTCCTTCCCTCACTCCTTCCTTCCCTCCCTGACTCCCTCCCTCCTTCCCTCTCTCCCTGCCTCTCTCCCCGGGGCGAAGTCAGGTGCAGGCGGCGGGCCGGCTCCCGGGCGTGGGATGCGGGTGGGCTGCCTAAGCAGAACGCTCCGAAGCAGAGGAAAACATTCCTCCGGGTGTTGGGGGATTTTGTTTGTTTTTAGCCGAAAAGCTGTTCGTACAAAAGTCGTCTTTCAGAAGTGCCAGGCAGCTTGTATCGCTTCCTTTATGGTCTGGCGGGGGTTGGCGTGTAAGATGTGGTTAAAATTCAAGAAAGGATTTGCGGATATTCATTAAAATTTCCCTTTAAAATTATAATGAACAGATTTAGGATTGTGTAGGAAACACTTTGAGAAGAGGAGCAGCGCGGGTTAATGCTTTTAGTTCAAATTTGTTTGTTATTCAGGGTATCTGTAGTGCCAGTGGTTAGGTGAGAAAGGAGGAATCCTAGTGGGAATTAAATAATCTATCACTGCAAGCAAGCAAAAACCGAGCATAGATTTTCCTTAATTCTGTATAATAAAGGAAAAGCAAGAGTAGGCAGCGGTCCTGACAGCGTGTTTTTAATGGCAGTGGGCTCCAGTTTCAGTACCTCAGGACCCAGGTGGAAGTAGGGCTGAGCGCAGGTTTGCAGCTGAAGGAATGATTCCAGCCTCATCCTTACGTGCTCGGGAAGAATAGCGAGATACGGAGGTGCACAGAGCTGCCAAGCTCAGGGAGGTCCGGGTCCTTGCCATCTCAGTACCAATAAACAGACGGACAGAGACTTGTTGCTGTTCTTCAGTTTGGAAAGCGTCAGGCAGGGCTTCAAAAGCCCAGGGGTCAGATTTCAGTCGCAAGCTTAGAAAGTTGTCTCTATCACTGTGACAGCTCAGGTTCAGACCCTCTTTCCCGAGGATGAGTAGCTGAGATTGCTGTGCTTGTCTGTGAGTAGGTGGATCGTCAGCAGTATCCTTAAGGTTTGTAAGCAACAGTTTTCCCAGATGACGTTAGAAAGGGATAGTCCTTCTAGTGGAATAATTAGAAAATGAACTCGTCTTCATCTGCCCCAAAATAAGTTTTTCTACATCTTCAGAACATAGCGTGAATTTCATAGTTACAGAGAGTGCAACTGAACCGTCAAACAAATAACCTGATAGCTTCAGTCTTACACCTTCTATTAAGCAATAATTAGTTTCTAAGAAAAAACTATTTTACTAGTCATCTCTCAGTAGGAGATGAGATATTTTAAGGAAGCGGGTGCAAATGCCCTTTCACATGGCATTTCTGAAAGTTTTATTTCCTTATTCTGAGTAAGATATGCATCTGTGCAGATGTATACTGCATTGAGAAGGCTAAAATAGCACTGGGCAATTTTCAGGGACCAACCTTAACTCTCAGAAAAAATCCCCTTGCTCTTTCCTCATGCCAGTCTCATCTTCATTTACACTGAACACTCTAAGTCATAGCAATCAATTTCTGTTCCCTCTAGAGAAATCAATTAATTTTGATGCCTTCCAAACCTGGCATTTACATTTACATAGAAATAGTAGCTAACTAGGCAAAACATCAGTTTCAGGGCACTGATAGTGGTACAGTGAGTTATTTAAATTTAATTAAATCCTTACCAAGGTTTCTATTAATTTCAACTTTAACGTTAACTTAGACCCAGCTTTTTAAACTTATTTTGATGAGTCCACTGAAGACATTAAAAATAATGTAGACAATTTTAATAAGATACATATGAGTGAGTCCAAACCATGCTTGTGTGTGCATTTTTGTGTAGTACAGCTACTTCTTTATAAGGCTTTTGGCTTAGTAGCACTTTCATATTTTAAAGTATCTGGCACTTAAAGAAGAATCTGTGGCTTTCAAAGGTCGATCACTAGGTCGATTTAAAACTGTCTCATCAACAGCTCTCAAACTTCAGTCATTAAGACAGGGATGGCAGTGTGGAGGACCATTTCTGAAATATTTCTTTGGGGAATTGATTCTTCCTTTTACCAGCAGGATGATGGACAATCTCGTATAATGAAGTCTGAAGTTAGTGGAAAGCTTCCTGTTTTGGTAAATAATAAATGGTCCATTGTGTCATAGCAGGTAATCCGTATTACCTGGTTAAATGTTTTCAGTCCACCAGGTTTGTGTTTTAATACTGTAAAATGCAAGCTAGTACACTGGGGAGCACAACAGTACAAACTATGCCAATATGATGGAAGACTGTCCTGTAAAACTGTGTGTTTAGAATGGATGTAAGGCTCAAATAATTGCTTCAAGATGAACTACTAGTGTAGACTGTGCCTAAAAGCCTGATAGGAAATGGTTCAATCTTCTTGATTACTTCCTTGAAGAAGCCTTTTCAAAAGCCTTGCTTGCCTTTGTGACCAGCTGAGAATGCACTTCTGGAAGGCTGATCTGTGTTTCATCATTGTGAGACCATGAGCTCTTTGGTCAAGTCCTCTTCCCCAGATCCCAGTTTGAAAAATACTGCACAAGTTCATTGTAAGAATATGATTCCAATGCTGTTTTTCAGATACTAGGTTAATAATCAAATATTTATAGCATCAACTGAAAAAACAGCAGAAAATCTTAAACAGCAACCAGGTTCAAAAAGGAACTGTCTCCTCTGCCTGTGAAATCTGAGTCTGCTTTTTCCACAACTACTTTTGTTCACTAATGCCATTAAGAATGACATGATGTCAGCACAGGAGAAAAAGCTACACCTTGACATGTTTGGCTACAGGTCACGGTTGTGTGTTCTTGTAGATGCCAGAAGTCCATGCATGTGAACCCTCTAAGAGTGAACCACAGTAAAATTGTCCACAGGGCAAGTGTTCACCCATGTGAACCCAATTACATTACTATGTCCTATCTTATCTTACTGTACAAGAAGAGAATTAGATTGTGGTCTGTCAATAGAGTTTTAAGTGTGCTTATACTTACAATCCAAAGAAACCCCCAAAAATGCCTTCTGTTTGTAATTTTCTTTCTAAAATTGCTTAGAGTTCCAGATGGTAAGAACTGCTAACCTACTTTTGTTGAGAAAACTACATTTCCTACTTAAAAAGGTAGAGTAAAATTGTATTACATTAGTAGGAATAGATTTTAAAAAGCAAGAATATTGATCTGCATGCTCTGAAGTGTGCAGATCTGAGTCTGAGTGAGTCTCTTCAGTCATCCTGATGTGGATGAAGATACAGATGTGTCTGTCCATGCATGGACTCAGTGTCCAGACACTCATGGAAGAATTTGCCTACCTGACTCTCCTTGCTGGCATTGAATTTTCTCACTTGGGTTGTGAGAATCAGAATATAAATAAATTTTATGTCTCTCTGAACTACCCTCAGTGAGCTGTTTCTGTCAACTGATCACCATTCTTGGATTTTGGACTTAATCCTCCACCCACTCCCTGGTGTGTTGTTTAAGGCTGGACTCTAAATGTTGCTTGGCATCAGAACATATTCCTCTGATGTACACACCTCAGGGACTGTCCCAAAAAAATACATTATTTGAATGCTATGATCACGTTCCTCATGTAACAGCCAGTCACAGATGAGGTGGGGCTCAGGCGGCCACTGCAAGTTCTGCACGTGCAGGGGGGACCTGCCAGTTTGTTAAAATGAAGGTTCAAATGCCAGAAAGCAATGGAGGTGGATGACACTGTCAAGCTGCCTCACAGATGTTTGGCTTTCTCCACTACCCCCTCTATTCCCCTTTCACCAGAGACCTCTGATCATCCCCTCTACTGAACAACCCAAAAAAGTCCCTACAGCTGCATGTCTGAATGACCATAGGAATACATCAACTGCCTCCACTTTTGGAAATGATATTATGGAAATTATTCTCGCTAGAGGAAGGGCTGGTGAGGGAATCCTTGCAGTTCTTGCATTAATTTGCATTGACCACTAAACTATCAAGCAACAGTTCCCTTGTTTCAAAAGACTGATTTCTTTCCAGTTAAAAAAAAGATTAAGTATTGAAACAATTAATATTAAAATGTCACTTCTGATAAATATATATAAAACCAGGAGAGTCATTGTGTTCTGCAGCATTTACATACTCAAAAATTCTGAAAGTTCTTGGTCCAAAATTCATTGAATGCAACCTCTGTGTTTCCTGGTGATGCAAGAGGAGATTATCACAGCTTCCTTCAGGGTATGTTGAGTTCAAGGCTGAAACATGCAGAGCTGTGGAATGTCCCAGCAATCCAGCTATACATGGATTTTCCTTTAGTTTTAGTGGTGATGTCTAAGTTATGCTGCCCTGAGCCTTCCAGAGAAGTCCTGCATTACTATGAGCCTTAAAGCCTAAAAGCATTACAACCCATAATCATACACAGCAGAGCCCAAGTGTTTAAAGTTTGTCTCACTTCACTCATACATGTAAAATTTTTCAGATTAACAGGTCATCCAGTCCCTTTCCTTGCCCCTGAAAAACCTGCCGTTTATCATTTCCATAATCCCTGTTTTGAAACAAAACTCTCCTAGTAATAGATCTCTAGAGACTTCTGAAAAACCATTGAATGACCCAACGGTTGTAGGGGTGTGTTTGCAGTTCCATGACTGCTACAAACCTCTCAAGCTTAGGATTGCTGCTCATTATTTGCCTTTCTTCTGCATGGTCACAGGGGTATGGTTCTGCTATGAATATTCTGCTCTTTCACTCCAGTGCCTTGACTACAGCAGTGGAGCCTTGACTGGGGACCTCTGTGAAGACCTGTGCGTGGCGCAGAAGCTGGTGTACAAACACTGCCTCTACTATGACAGAGGTAAGAAGGTCATTCAGGCTGATTGGAGAGGCCAGCCCATCATACTGAAATCCAAAAAAGAAAGTTTTTCAAGCTACCAGCACCTCAGTATGCTAGAGGAGGTGGAAACACAGGATATCCCTGAAACAGAGCTTCTGCTTATGGTAGCTTTGGAGGTCAAAAATGCCCTGGGGCTAGAACTGTCTAACAATACCATGGGGCCCCTGTGGACAAGGAAGAAGGGACCACGTTGGAAAGCACAGGTGGCCAGCATGTGGTCCTTGCTCCAGCAGGAAGAATATATCTACTTCAGTTTGCTGCAGGACTTCAGCAAACATGTGCTACGAATTATTGGCTCTTGTGGACACTTTTATGCTGTGGAGTATCTCACAGCTGGACATGCCTGGCACAAAACTCTTTTTCCCTTGGAAAACGTGATCGGCCCCTCCCTTACTGGACAAAGAAGCAGGGTGAGAGCCATCATTGACATTGCACTCAGCTTTCTGGACATGGTGCGGCATTTTGATAACGATTTCTCTCACCGACTTCACCTGTGTGACATCAAACCAGAAAACTTCGCTATCAGGCATGATCTCACGGTAAGTCAGATCTTTGGGGTAGTGTTCCAGGAATTTGAGATCAAATTCTAGTCTGAAGGTGACTGTAAAAATGACACTTCCCTCCTTGTACAGCTTTTGGCTAAGTGTTTACAAAGCCAATGAATTTACAAGCATCAAGGGAGATTCTCTGCTGCTTTTCCTCTTTGTAATGTGTACAGCCACATTTTTGGAACACTAAATCCTGCTGCTTACTTCATAAACTTGTCGCTCGCTTCCGTTTTGTTTCGCTTCTTCAAAGGCACCAGTGCAAGATCCTTTGGATGTGGTGAAGGATGCCTCCTAGAGGCAAGGGGATTTCAAAAGCTCTAAATGAAGCTGTAATTTGAGTCATATTTCTGGTAGTGATGCTGAAATGAAAAAACTGTATGAATTTGAAAGCTAAGACTGAATTCATGGTCTGACATAAGGGGAACTCCCCACATCCAGACATACATATTTGTGCTTCTGTGGTCCATTTATCTGGTCTGGAAACTATGCAAGGACAGCAAGATGAAACTCCCTACTACTGTCACTCTTTGACTTTTCATTGTGCAGCTGTAACTCAGACCTTATAGCTATGTATATTTTCTAAGTAGCAGTGCAGCTCACACTCATTCTGTGGACAGAAATTCCTGGCTTTGGTTGGAATTTTTTCTACAGATTGGGGGTACCATGCAGTGAGTAAATATTTGAACTAGTGTTTGTTTACGCCAAATTTGCGTAGTGTCATCAGTGGAGTTTCTGCACTCTGAGTGAATATAAAGCACTTTCAGGCACTTTAAGACTATTTTTAATGCTCACTGAGTGTTAATGTAACACTTGTATCTTCAGGGTACTGGACAAACACTACCGAAACATTAAGAGCAATTAGTGTTTCCCCCTCACCCTTCCCTTCCCTCCCATTGTTTATTCAGGTGCAATACAGCAGCAGAGCAGAGAATGGGTGAGGAGCTACAAGAAGAAACTAAAGCAAGCTGTACCACTATTTAGGCAAAGCAGGAATTCCTCAAGGCAGGCTTTGCCCATCTTCCTCAGTTACTCAGGGCTGTGGCTTCCCGTGGCTGAGCACAAGCCAGAGAATCTGTTTCACAACCTACTTACAAGAAAATAGATTCCATTTAGGGAATGGGGACGACTACTGGATGTGTCTTCTCTTATGAGTCCTTTTGGTGAGGCTTGCTTTGCCAGGATCTTCCAGTGACTAACCAGTTCCAGAATGGGAACGCAGCAATGCAGCCTCTTTTTTGTCTCATGTTTGTTTTAAGCAATTTTTTCACCTGTTGGTTTCTTGTATAGGATAATAAAGAAACCCACAATTGTACCACTATTCTTCATTTGAGTAATGAGACTTCTAATGCCCAAAGAAATGTGCCTGGAATGCAATAGTTTTACTTTGAGGATTATTTTCATGTGGTGGAGATAAGCCTCCAGCCTTCACACGCTCTCCTGCCTCACACAGAGGAGCTGTCTGGTAAATCATCCAGGAGAAATTTAGGCTGCCATGAAGCCACATAAGGTAGAGTTAGAAGGTTTCTAAGTCCATAGATGTTTTTTTCGCCATCTATGGACATAGCAAAGCCCACCAAAACGTAGCTGTTTATAGGCAGAATGTCACCCAGATGTGTCTTCACAGGGTCTAGCTGGATGCCTGTGGTATTCACATGTCCTCTGAACAGAGAGAGACTTAGCTTTCTCAGGATTTCTCCTGAGAGAAACTGTGAGAGAAACAGAGAAAAGAGAATCAAAACAATTCTTATCTCATTTACTGCTCCTGTGTTTGTACACATGTGGAATGTGTTATGGAGATTGTTTACCGAAGAGTGATTTGTTAATTAGACTCTACTAATAGTTGTTTAGATTCATTAACCAATTAGATCCATGTGTGTATCAGGACTCTCAAGAGAGAGAGTCATGAGTTTTCTAACTAGTTAGTTAATAATAGTTCTTGTTGTATTATATAGTTATAGTATAATATAGTATAACAAAGTAATTAATTAACCTTCTGATATCATAGAGTTCTGCACATCATTCTTCCCTCATCAGGGAATACAACAACGATAGATGTCCACACATTTTTATAAAAGAATTTCAGTTAAGCCACTGAACCCTTTGGCAGCCACGTATTTGGGAAGCAGGGCTGATTTTCCTAGAGGAGCAACGGATAAGATTGTCAAATGTGCTGACAATGACCCATCTGGGAGGTGGAACAGTGACACTGGGACTGGGGGAACCCTGCACTACTCTCACTCTGTTCTCCAAAGAACTAAACAGCAAAACCACAGAAAGTTAAGGAAGTAAACAACAAACAAAACGAAAAGTTAAAAAAAAATTTTGCCAAACATGTAAAATCCCTTAGGCTACATCATCATTATAGAGCTCTCCAAAATGCTTAAAAATACTTATGTTTTTAAGATATGCCTCATCTCTGTAAAATTTTTCCCTATGGAAAAAGGAGTAGAACAAAATGAAGATTAGACCACGTTCTTTATTTTGCCTGTGGAAGGTTTCTTTGGCATTCTACCAAACCAGACATCTTTAGTTCCTGGGGTTGATCCAGTTGCTGTTCCAGTCACACAGTTCATCTTCTCTTGTTACTTGGGAGGTCGAATCTGAAAAATGAAATAATCATTTGAGCCCAAGTAACTCTACTTTGCCCAGGTCCCAGATTTTTCCTGTACAAAAATGTGTGTGAGATGCTGAGAGAGAACATCCCTGATCCTGACTGTCAAGTGTGGAGTGCAGCTGTGAACATTTACTGGCTGCACATCCATGATGTTGGAGACAGGCTTCCTTCCCTGTGGTCACCCACAGCTTGGCTCACATCAGGCAGCTGCCATCCCCATCCCAGATTTCTTTCTTTCCCTCTTTATTGCTGTGATTTCTTTAAGTGAAGAATTCAGGGGTGGAGTGGCACTGGCAGAAACTGAGACCACAGCCCTTGGCTTCCAGGGAGGTGTCACCCCCAACAAGGGCAGCAGTTCTGCAAGTACTTGGTGCTGCGTACGCACTGCTCTGAGAGCCTCGTGCTCTCAGAGGAAAGGGACAGACCCCTTTCACTCAGGTTTTTTCTGCTGTGACCCGCTTCTGGCTAGACTCTGTTACAGGATGTATTTCTGGACTATAAGAAAATGAACTGTGCACAATAAATGTGTCAAACCATAGCAAATAACACCGGGCAAAGCCAGACCCAGCTTTCAGCAAAGTCAGGGATCTCCCTCTACAATGGAACAGACTCAATCCCAGAGAATGCAAGGACAGGTTTGCAGGAGCTGTACCACGTGCAGCTATCCTTGCACATCCCACTGCTCCTCTCCACAGTGGCAAAGTGGCAATCAGGGGTTTAGTTTGAATGCTGAGTTCTAAATGATACTGTCTGGCCCATGGGTCATTGTGCACCTTCATGTAATTGGGAGGTTGAGGTGCTATCTGCATATGCTGCACCAGCAAGTAAATCAGTCTTCAGACTGGATAGGTCCACTTTAAGGCGAACCAACCCAATTCACCCCAGGAATGCATATTTTTCACAAATAATTTTTCCATTCCTGGTTTCATAAGCATTGGCTTATATTTTTTGTTTAAAAAGTGGTGTTTATAAGGTTAGTGTGGCTCAGTTAAGTGAAATAAAGCCTCTGTGATCCCAGTTCCCCACCAGCAGATGCTCTCAGCACAGCATTTCCCAAAGCCAGCAGCAAAGAATGCCTGCTCAGCCCTGTCCCAGAGGCTGTGGTGTGCCAGATCTGATGGAATGTTTTGATTCACAGGTGGTGGCCATTGACGTGGATATGGCCTTTTTTGAACCCAAAATGAGAGACATCCTGGAACAGAAGTGCACAGGAGATGAAGATTGTAATTTCTTTGATTGCTTTTCAAAATGCAATCTGAAAATCAGAAAATGTGGAGCACAGAGAGCCAATAACAACTTGCAAGTGAGTAGACACAGCTGTTTTATGCATCCATTCCTTTTAAAATCACACTGACTATAAAATGCACAGTATGTACAAGGAGACTGAAGGAGATGAAGACGGTCAGGTTTTTACATGTGTCCATGTAAGTGTCCTGTTCAGAAATCTTGTCTTGTGGCACACAAACTGATCTTTATATTCTCTCTATATAGTGTTTATTTGTCATGATTTTCTGTAGGTGTTAGCCCAGTGCTACAGACAGGAGAGCAGAGTAAGCAGGGGCAGGGGATTAGCACTTCTGTCTCCATTGATGATAAAGTCACATTTTTGAGTTGCACTTCAAATCCTGTGTTCATTTCTGGGCCCCTCACTTTAACAAAGACATTGAGGTGCTGGAGAATGTCCAGAGAAGGGCAACAGAGTGATGAAGGATTTGGCTCACAAGTCTTGTAAGAATTGGCTGAGGGAGCTGGAGATGTTTAGGCTGGAAAAAAAAGAGGCTCAGGGACATCATATTGCTCTTTATAACTACCTGAAAAGAGGTTGAAGTGAGGTGGCTGTTGACCTCTTGTCCCAAGTAACAAGTGGTAGGACACAACAAAATGACACCAGCTTGCACCAGGGAGGGTTTCGTTTGAATATGAGAAAAACTTCCTGAAAGAATGGTCAAGCATTGGAGCAGGCTTCCCAGGGAAGTGGTGGAATCACTGTCCCTGTAAGTGTTCAAAAAACTTGTAGATGTGGCACTTGGGACATGATTTAATGACGGACTTGGCAGTGCTGCATTGGCACTTGGACTCAATGATCTTAAAAGTCTTTTCCAACCTTAGTGATTCCATGGTTCTGGGAAAGTTGAGGCTGTCCAAGTGTGAGCAGTGGTTGTGATTCTCCACTCTACAGATGTCGTGTGTGGGTGTACTGGAAAGTGGTGTCCATGGGGTTCTTGGCTTTGGGATGAGGTGTCTTACAGCTCACCCAGCTTATGTTGGTGGGAGGCATTGGCTGGGGGGATGTAGAGTGTCGGCCTTTTGCCTGCTTCTCCCACCCCCTCACCCTCACCACTCGTCATGCAGAATCATAGGATTATTTAGGCTGGAAAGCACCTTTAAGATCATCAAGTCCAGCCATTAACCCAACACTGCCAGGTCCACCAACAGACAACACCTCTAGTGCCACATCTACATGTCTTAAATATTCCAGGGATAGTGACTCATCTAATTCTCAGGACAGCTTGTTCCAGTGCTTGACAACAATTTTGGTAAAGAATTTTTCCTAATATCCAATCTAAACCCCCCCTAGCACAACTTGAGGCCATTTCCCCTTGTATTGCTTGTCACTTGGGAGCAGAGGCTGATCCTCACCTGTCTACAACCTCCTTTCAGGTCCTTATAGAGGGCTATAAGTCTTCCCTCAGCATCCTCTTTCCTAGACTAAACAACCCCAGCTCCCCCAGCCACTCATAGAATGTGTGAAGTGCAGGAGCAGCCTGAGAAGGGCCATCCCTTAGCTAGAGTATAGCCTTTATGGATGCTCCTTTCCTATACCTCCCTCTTTGAATGGCTAAAGGCACTTTGGATTCAGATGACATTTTGCTACAGTCCCAGGGAAGCAGCAGAGCATTAGTCGTAGCTTCTGAAATACAGTGATCTGCTCTTTTTCCTTTCCCCAGGTAATCTGTGACAAAATATTCCGTCGCTGGTTTTCCCCAAATCTCAGAGGAGCACTGGTTTCCCTGCCCCTGCAGCTGCAGCTGCAGAAAGCCGTGCAGGAGTGTGCTCAGCCGGGGCACACGGGTGCCACCGGGCACCAGAGGACTCTGAAATCTTTCTCTGAGCTGTACCACCTGCTCCGGGTCACTCAGCGAGAGCTGCGAGGGGCAGAGTAGACACAAAAGGCAGAACTGCAAAGGCCATGTCCCAGTCTCTCTGCCATCCCTCCTAACCCCGTACTTTTACAGCATAGAGATTGCTTTTCTGCTATGCAAATCAAGTTCACAGCTGCAGGTGCAGCACGTCCTGATAATATCTTGTCAAGTGTTAAATTGCTTTACATTACTTGGATTCTGTTCTTGCTTATTTTCCTGAGGAAGCACTACCCCTCTCCACCAGCATACGGCACATCCTTCTGAGCTGCAGTCACTGCTCAGATAGCATCTGTTTGAGTGTGGTGCTCAGAGGATGCATTTACAGAAGAAAAGTGTAAGTGCAGCAAAACTCGACTAATAATTAAAAGAATGGGTGGGTGGGTGTGAATTAGTACATGCATGGTGTTTGTTTTAGTTTCTCTGTCAAATGAGGTGGGTTTTTACAGTAGATACAGAGCATTTTGTGTGGAGAAAAAAAAAAAAGGGGGAGATGTCAAACAGGGAAATGTACTGTCACACAAGGAAAGAGCTGCTTTTGTACAAAGCAATCCTTTCTGATATCCCCAAATGCATTTTCTCTGGGGTATTGCATTACCTGTGCCATTGCTAACTCTTTTGGGGAAATATTATATAAAGGTACTTTGGACTTTTCTAGAGCAAAATAATTATACTCCTGCTGAGCTCCCATGTGGGTATTCATATTCTGCAGTGAAGAGGTATGAATAATGCTACCGGATTTTCCCATGTGAACAAGCCCTCAGGCACTTGTACATCAGAGCACTTGATAAGAAGCACTCCTTTGCCAGAGAGCAGAATTGCCCAGGAATGTCAACAATCTGTCCTTTGCACAGAGCAATATCCAGATGCAGAGTTTTCTTCCACGGTATTTTTTAAATGAAAAAAAAAAAAGAAAAATATTTTACAAATTCATTATCTTGCCATCAGTTGTACAAATAAAGATCTCTAGATCAACTTAAAAACATTAACTTTGCCTTTAAAATGTGTAGAGCTGTGGCTGGAGAAACTAACATGGGTTCGGGTGACACTTCAAGTGCATACCAACACCAGGCAACGTCCCCATGATCTGGTTTTGGCATGAGGACATTACAAACCCCACAAACAGGAATCCCAGCGGCCTATGGCAGCCCTCAGCTTGGAGGAATCAATTTTAAGACTGACAATACTGGTTTGTGGATGTGAGACATGTAACAACACTTAATCTGCTCCATCTTTATGTCCCTCAGCCTTATGACAGCTGTGAGGCCTGTGAGCACTAATTAGACATAAAATTTCCATTTCTGGAGTGGTTCTTTAAACTAAAGCTAAAGACTGCCCATGACCAGAAAAATGGGAGCTGCGGAGGAGTTCTTGACCCCTTGAGACCTAGCTCAAATTTTCAGACTGGTGCTAGTGTGTTTTTATATATATTTGTGGCAATAAGCAATCATATTTTTAAAAATCATGCAAGAAACTCCTAGCAAGAACAAGGTCAGATGCCTTGCCTGAGGCTGGAAAGCTGCTGCTGAGCTGGAGCTCCAGCTTAGGAGCTTCTGACTGGTAAAATTACTCTCAGTCCATGCTTCTCCTTTAACCAGGCAGGCAAAGAATATTTCTGTACTTTAAATCATTCTTTGCAAAAGCAGGAGGGCAAAGCAGAATACGAAGAAACATGAATTCCAGAACTAGCCCTGTTACAAATTCATGAAATAGATGGAGAAAATAATTAAGAACAGAATCAGATTGTGGCAAAGGAACAGGGATAGGTAAAGTATAAATTAGAGGGAAGACAAGGAAAGAGAGATTAAGGAAAACTAGAAAAAAAAAAGAAGTAAACAATACGTCAGCCTTTGTAGAAACATGATTTATGATGCAAGATTCAATAAAGTGACATTTAGTCTGAGAAAGAAGAGACTGAAGATAAACATGATAACTCCCTTCAAAAACAGAGATAGGTTGATAAAAAGAGAATAGGAGAGAACTGCCCTGTCCGGATTTCCTTGGTGGATATGACAAGCAATGAGCTTAAGGAGCAAGGAAAAAAACAGGTAAGAGATTTGCTACAGGTTTTCTGGTAGAAAGGAACATAAAGGTATGACACAAATCATCTGGGAAAGTTTTAGCCTTCACAAATTGTGGTTTTCAACTAACGGCAAAAGTGAATGCCTGTCAAGAATTACGTACATGAAGTTAAGTTGGTGATGCTGCCTTGAGGTAACCTTTGCCTCCAAGTCATGTGATTATGTTATCACCAGTTTGCATTTGTGCTCTCGTGACACAAATCAATTTTTGTGCTCCCACACAAAAAATCCCCCCTGCTTGGTCCTTGCTAGGTCAGGAGGGACTCAATATAAATCCCAAATGCTGCTGGGGAACCTGAAGATATTATACATCTTCACACATGAAGATGCTCCTGTTTCCCTGGTCCCATTATTTCCTCCTTCCCAAGCTCAGAGGGTACCTTCAGGGAAAAGCAGGCATCACACAGACCATCAGTGCTTTGCAGAAGAGTCATGCTCCTCCCATGCCAGGGATCCCCTTCCAATTTCCAGGTTTGCATTTCAGACAGGATAAATTTCTTCTGGGTGAGATATTCCACTTTTAAAACAGATGGGAAAAAAACATAGTGAAATGAAAACTGGTGGCAGCCAAATGCTGGTGTGATGTGACTCTGCTCAGAAGATCCTTTTTCCCTGGCAGGGTATAGGAAGGGAAGCTGCCTTTGACAGATCTCTCCAAACCCTTCAGGGCCTGGCTGCAGCTACCTCCACCTGGCAGGGACCTCCTTCCCCCACACCACACTTTCCCAGGACATTAGGTTTCACTTCTTTTCAGGATACAGAGAATAATCCTCAGAAAGATCAACACAATTGGGTTATTTGTCCTTGGCTGGGCTGCGAGATTACATATCGCTCATGCAGCCAGCTCCAGGCAGACTTTGGTGCACACCTTCAAGAAGACAAGGAGAACCTGACAGGCTCTGTGAGCACAGGGCTTGATTCTTCACAACCCTGCACGTGCTTTGTAAAGTCACTAAGCCCTGGGAAACAGGAGAGAAAGCACTACCAGTGAAGGAAATGAAATATTGTAATTTAATTAGCAGAGGTAGAATGACCAAAACAGGAATAAAACAGTAGTTGTGCCTTTACGTCTCTGGGACAGAAAAAAAAGTTAAGGCACTGGTTTTGTTGCCATTTACCTTAAGGAGAAAAGTGCAAACTGCTGTAATTTGAGCCTCTATGATTATATGATTATAACCACATTTTTATGGTTATAATGATATTTTTGGTGAATTTTTTTTTTTTTTGATTGAAAACTCTATACAGGTGTTTGACAGGAAGAGACCCAGGACTTCTGCTCCTTTCTGACAAAGCTCCTTTCATGATGCTCTGGCAGCACTGCCCACCCCTCTTTGGTCATTAGTGCATCATAGCTTCACAAAGACTTCCCACTGCTCATCCCTTCCATATAAAAGCTGACTTACACAGGTTCACTGATAGCATTTGGTTGCACTGGCAATAGCCACTTTAGTCCAAGGTGTCTGTTCCCATCCAATTGATCTCAGCCCCATCCCTGTGCTCTGTTAGTCTGTTCCCTTATCCTTTTTGCCCTATAAAAGTGGCATTACCTCCTGATTAATTTCTACCACTTGCTGAATTAGTGCCTTAGTCAGCAACTCCTACCCCATATTTATGGCTCTCTGTGAAACAGGAATGGCATTAAGTCATTGTTTATTCATTCTTTGCATCACAGTTAGCAGCATGTGCTTCAACTCTGCAATAAACCAATACACCGTCTGTTCCCACATTTTACAAGAGGTGAGTCCAGTTGGGGGTCTACTTCATCTTTAGGAAAGATGAATTCAACCCGGTGCTCAAGATTTTCAAAGAACTACTTCTGATTTTCTCCAACTGGCATTTTATGCTCTGCAAAAACAATAGTCCTGCACTAGGATGATACAAAACAGAACAGAACTCCTTGCCCCAAAGGGTTTGTGTGGTCCCCCTTGTGTTTCTAGGTTGACTCAATGGTGACTAGCCAGAAAAGCAGGTCAGTGCTGCAGCCAGAATTGTTCTTATAGATGCTACTGCTCCCTAATGGGACTTCCCAGAATCCCCCTTCACTGGGAGCATCCAGATGCATTGCTGGAGGCAGCACTAGAGATAACAACAGATATTTGGGACTGGGAGAGAAGAGAGGGAAGGGTTTGTTTTTTTTTTAATTAGAAACATTGACTGAACAACATATTTCCTAAAGGTGAAAAATGGGATCAGGTACTCAAAGAGTTTAGGGACTTCTCACTGAATTTTTTTATTTAGTTATAAAATGTAGACCCAAGCTGGCCTATTTGTTTTGGTGTAGATAAAAAACAAACAAACAAGCAAACAAATGAAAACCAAAACAACAAAACAACCCCAAAACAAACCAAAAAAACCACAAACCAAACAAAAAAATTTAAGAAGCTATGTACCAGGTTGCCTGTCTTTCAGCAAATCATATTGTTATGTGTAATGGCCAGGAAGGTGGTAAATTGCAGCTTTTAATGAGTTTCTGGCTGTAACACGGGAGCCTTGTAGTTGTGATGCCAGTCTGTGCATCTGGACAGCCAACTATAAAACAAACCCAGAACCTGTATCAGGGGATGCGAGAAACCAGATTAGCAATTTTGGCAGATGCTCTCTGAAGCCTAGTACAAATGAAAACTGAAATCCCTCTGTTTGGGCCACCTGTAGTGAGTCCAGACAATAAGCAGAGTCACTCTGCAGAAGCCTCAGTTGCTGCCACTTTCCTGGATCCTCAGTGAAATCAGGAGAAAGGCTACTGGGCTTCCAGTAGCAAAAAAAGACAGCAACGCATAGTGAGGGAAAGAATGAGATGCTTGGAAGAATGAAAATCCAGGACAATTGAACTCAGAAACAAAGAGATAAGAGACTCCATACTGAAAAATCAGAGAATGTCAATTAATTGATTGAGAAAAAAAATCGCAACATTTCCATTTTAGTTCTTTAAAATAAAAAAAAGTGCAGTAGCACAGGGGATATAGCGCAGCATCACCAAAGCCATTTGTTGTATGTGTCTAAGGATCTGTTAAATACAGTGTGGAGCTGTATCATGACATCTGCAGCCTAAAGGCTAGACAGAATAAAATCACTTGAAAAAAACTTTTAGAACTACTATTTACATAAATGCATAAAACTGCCCTAATTATCAACAAACAATGTCAGCCAAAAAGAGAGAGGGTTTTTCTCACTAGAAGTGTTATTATGTCTATAAATTAAAGTATGGCAAAATGCTCAAATCCCTGAAAGGCTACAATCCATAATCCTGTTGGTACAGTTTGGATCCTGCAGGCTTGGGCTCCAGAGCAGCAGAGTGACTGCTGAGCTCCTTTAAACACCACAATTCTTGGTGCCTTCTTCAGTGTACTCTGAGCTCCTTCTCCTGTAAACTGGAGGGGATTTTTCCTACACTACAAAATGTGCCTAAGTGGTGTTGGCAGCCAGAAGGATGTGCGTATGATCCAGAGCATAATCACTTCCACAAGCATCTGCTGCTAGTGCTTTCAAGATACATGTAATCCAAGCTGGAGACTATTGTGAATAACTCTCATTTTCCCTTGCTGGTTCCTTAGCAGTTTGCTTCTAGCTAGTTAGAAACAGAATCCCCCATCCTGCTTAAATTGGTTGTAATCTCTCCAATTTTCATGCTACAGCAGGAAAAGAGCAAACTGCCTTGAGTTCAGGATGGGTTCATTCTCTTAAAGGTACGACATGCAAAGGAAAAAACAGAGGTCAGTTCTTATTTCTAAAGAGGAAGTCAAATATAAGTAGCTGAAAAAAATAGATCTTTCAACCAATATCCCATGCACATTAATGAGCTAACATTCCCTCTCTATTTGCATAATTCAAAGCCCTCTGCTTCTTTCCAATTCAAAAGAAAATTTAAAAAGCACAATGTGTTTACTACTCCAAATTTCACAGGTATGGTAATTAACTTCTTTCTTATTTCATTGTCAGAGATTTCATGCTGTATCTTTGTCCTTAGGAAATTGATTTGTTCCCTTGTTCCAAGAAAGGAAATAGCTGGGAAAAGGTAGGGGTGTTTTTTTGTGTTTTGTTTTTTTTTTTCCTCTTTTACAAGGGTTATTAAATACCAATATAATCTTGCAGGGAGTTAATCAGTGGCTAAATATTTATTACATGAACCAGGGACTATTCAATGGAATAAAATGTCTAACAATAGCTAAAAAGATACCCAAGTAATTACTCCTGTGTTCAGAATTTCTTTTAATATAATTATACCAGTATTTATCTATCTGATTCTAGATTATATATGCTCATGTGAGTGCTTTGCCAAACATATGTTCAGGTGTGCATTCCCATGGATTCAGCCTGCATCTGACCCTTGGCAAAATTGTGACCAGAGCATGGAGGAGCAAACCATCCCTTGGAATTTTATAGCCATGATCTTTCTCTTAGTCTCTGTATTCTATTTTTTGTGGAGTAAAGGCAGTGTGCACACAGATACTCAGGCATTCCTTTCTTGACCTGTAACTTCATGTCACAAATGCTCAGTGGGCAGACCACAAATGCCTGGGGTTTTCTTTTTCATATTATATTCTATATAAATTGGGGAAATGAAACAGTAATTAGCAACATGAACGAGCATCACACAGTGCACAGAAATAATGAAAAATTAACAGAATGCTTAATCCAATTCTGTGGTTTTACCCACTAATTTCATTGAGCTTTCTTAAGTAATTTAAGAGTTACATTTTTTTGGATCAGATTCTAGTCTCCAACTTTTAGAAAATATTGGATAAACAGTCTAATATCAGGCAAAGCAACATCATTGAGGAGGCATTAGATAGTGCAACTATTCTGCCTGAATTTCCATTGCCATTTCAATAGATATCTTTCACAAGTGAAGAAATGAAGCCAAGAGCTGGACAGGACAGTGATAAGCTTCACTGAAAAGCCTGGAAATGGACTATGCAGGGACAGTTCTTCACTTCCACCTCATTCATTTTGCATCCCTTTTTCCCTGAGTATGAAGTCACGTGTGACACTGGTGTGTTTGAAGTCTCAGGCTGGATTTACACCAGCATAATTCAGTGGCGTTTAAGTGTGTGCTCTTGATACATGTCAACAGGAGAGCGGGGGCTCCTTGCATTTTTGAATGGGCAGAGATAGGAGTAAAATGAGCAATAAATCCATTTAATAAAAGTGAGAATGCAGATGTTTAACCACAGCCCAGGACTTTTTTCCTTTCCATAGTGAGAATCTCTGTGGAAACACCAACACACGGCTGCACCCACTTGGACACGATCCAGGGATCTTCCTCAAGGACTGTGGCACAGCTCGTTGCTAGCCCTCCATACACACTGGCTCACCAATGATGCCTGGCTCTGAGACTAGGCTTTGCTCGCACTGCAGGCACCTTCTCTGGGTGCTTGGGCAGGGCAAGGAACTTGTGGTGCAGCTCAGGAGAGGTCTTCTGTCCTGCACCTGGAAAATTAGCAGATAGATCAGACTGCCCTGCTGGGTAAAGGCTGAATCTTGGCCCCTCTCTGGCAGCACTGACCATTAGGCAATGAGTTACAAGTGTTCTCTCCCTTGTTACAAGTCCTTGAGTGAAAGCTCATTGGGACATAAAACTACTTTTCTAATGGATCTCCATAGGGTGCTGGAGGGCAAATTTCTAGCATCATTCCCAGTACTGAAGTGTCTCACCCAGGAAAGTCTGTTTCATGGCTGGACCCTTCCCAGTCCCAGCACAATGGTGGAGAGCTCACCCCTGCCATCCTGCTCTTCTGACTGCAGAAGAGAAGGAAATAACCTTTTCTATGATGAGACTGCCGCTTCACAGGAGCACCACATTCATGCCAAGAACAGCAGTGAAGGAACACAAAACTGATGCGGCACCATGAATGTTCCTCATCTGTTGCTATCACTCCATCCCATAGCCTTTACACAAACTTTGCTGAGAAAGACCTACTCTCATAGTGTAGACTGCTCCAAAAAATTTGTGGGGGTGTATTTAATACTGTCTGCTTTTCCATGTGGGAAACTGAGAAGGATTGTCTGAATAATCAGTACAAAATACAGCGGTGTTTTTCTATGTGTAAAGGAAGAGAAAGAACTTTTTGCGCTCCATCCTTTTATATAATAGATGACAAAGCACAACACAGCAAGGTTGTAGCTAGTTTTTATTCCAGGAGTTCACAAAGCTGTCAGCCAGCTCAGATGCCATCTCTGTAAGTAACAGGGATTTAAATGCAGGCACATACACCTGTCTGGGTATTTGGATAAAAGTCTGGTAGCTGGAGTATGCAACTACACAGCTATAAATATTTAAACTGGCTGCTCTGAGTGCATGCTCTCAAGCTGCAAAGATGCTGGAAAGCAGAGCACAGCTGGAGCAATGCCAAATCAATAGGTATGGGCTTTTAAAGGGTGCTTGTATGGATCTCTGCAGACACTTCTGGTACTGTGAAATGCTTGCTATTAAAAGCAGAAGATAACAGTGGCTTTTCATTAGAAGAAGCAAGCCCTACAAAATAATCTCACATCCTCTTTCTTGCATAGAAACATGGAACATTGTTATGAGGACAGGCTGAGAGGACTGGGCTTGTTTAGCCTTAAGCAGTGACTCCTGTGTACAGGTAATGGAGGCATGCACAGGAGATGGAGCCAAACTCACCTTGGAAGCACACAATGGCAGGACAAGAGACAACAGGCACAAGCAGGAATGCAGGAAATTCCAGCTTGGTACTAAGAAAAGGTTTTAAACAGTGAAAAGTCTCAAGAACTGGAACAATGTTCCAAAGAGCTTGTAGAGACTATGTCCTCGGAGATATCCAATCTTGACCAGACAAAACCCTAAGGAATCCAGTCTAACTGGTCCATCTTTGAGCAAGAGCTTGGCCTGGGTGGCTTTTATGCCTCAGTGCCAG
The DNA here is from genome assembly GCF_048771995.1 of Taeniopygia guttata. Taxonomy (NCBI): domain Eukaryota; kingdom Metazoa; phylum Chordata; class Aves; order Passeriformes; family Estrildidae; genus Taeniopygia; species Taeniopygia guttata. The sequence continues at coordinate 94,154,460 of NC_133026.1, forward strand.
CATGGAGCCTTTCAAAAATGTTAACCGCAGTTTGAAGACCAGAGAAACATAATGGCCTTTGCAAACTACTGTTACTCAAAATACCTAAATGTTCCTTTTAACTTTGGCTCTTGTTCATGTGAAGAAGACAAAAGTCGCCATCTAACAGGTGGCCTATCCAGTCTGCAGGCAATCTTCTTCAACAGATTTCACACTCTGGCCTAGCCAAAGCTGACTCAAGCTAGCTGAGGAAGCTGAGGAATGGGAAGAACAAGGGCTTTGTGAATGCCAAGGAACAGCAGAGTTGCATTGCTAATAGGATGAATCCTCTGCAAAATTCTTGAATCCCAAAACAATCTCCATCTGAACTTCTAGGAAAATATGATCACGGTTTAAATATTTTGGTATCTGTCCCAGGCCAAGTGGATAAGGGCCTGACTGTGCCAGGGGTTGAACAGGACCAGGGTAATAAACAATGCCTGAGTTTGCACTCAGATTTGGGCTTCTCTGGCCCTTCAGAGATGCAAGTTGGTATATATGTCCATTGCAACACCTGAACATGAGGAAAAATCAGAATCACGCCAAATAGTTTGGTGTATTCTTTTATGTTGCTTAGATTCTCTCCCAAACAGAACCTCAGTCTTGAGAAAAAGCCAGTACTCCTCCTTTATCCCAAGCACAGTTGCAAGATTAAGAACAAAAACAAACCAGCTAAGCACTGGAGGTACAAAAATTTTAAAAAGTAGCTGTCACATTACTAGCAGAGAATTATAAAACTACTTCTGTAGGAATATGAAAATAAATGTCCTTTAGTTGTTCAGATGAATAAGACATAGTACAATTCTAAATAATGTATCATTGCAGTTATAAGCTTGAATAGTATTGCCTTTTTCCCTCAAAGAAGCACTATATGTTGCAGATACAAAAGGGTTGTTGTTTTGTGTTTAGTGTTGGTTTTTAAAAACATTATGCCAAGTTTCTGTTTTCAAACACATGTCCATGCTGGGAAGAAATGGGCATGTATCCATCTTGCCTTCATTTGCCAAATCATTTAACCAGAACTGGGAATACTGACAAACTTTCTCAACCTTCTCTCTCTCTCTATCTCCAGTGCAATTGTATAAAGTAGCCCTTTTCAGAGCTCTCTATGAAAATGACCAGTATAAACATCACACACTGTGTTTCCATTTATCAAGTGAAAAATTATTTTTAACACACTTCTAGAGAAAGGTAACAGGTAAGTTGCCAATGTTCTTATAGCCATTTTAAAGGGAAATGTGTCAGCTTATAAATCAATAGCTGGCTCGATGCTATTTGCTTCTGAATGGAAACCAACTATTTTTGCAGAGCTCTGCTCACAGCAGCTGAGCATCAATGCTAAGTAATGTGTAGCTATTAGGGAAAAACTGAGCATGACAACACAAATCACGGAGACCCTGATGAAGATCTCTGCACATGGCTGCTTCTTCTAATCACCAGCAGAATTTAATGAGACACCTGCAGTTTATGCACACTCTTGTTCCAACATAAATTGCCCTGAGAGCACAAAGTCTTCTTTTAAAAAATATTCTGCAGTAAACCATAAACCACGAAGAGTTCATTGTTGCTAATAACATACTCCTCATTAATTTATAATGACACGACATAATAGTCCCTCATACGTAACGTACAACAGATCTGAAGATTAAGTTGAAGGGTGTTAAGATCTAATTAGCAGTTTTCTACAATTTAGATTTTCATTAATAAAACAGTGATGGAGACCTCGAAATTGACCACCTGCAAGGCTGCAAAACCACTATTTCTTCATAAAATCTGACTCATATGAGATGAAGGAGTGGCCTGAATGTGTCCCGTGGGTCTCTAAATAGCAGCAAGCTCAGGCAGCCTGGGATTCCTCCTCTGCTTGAAGCTGCAAGGGCATTCAGCTGTAGGCACAGATGCTCCAGCCTTGTCTTCATCCTTCCATTGTAGTGAGAGGGCAGCTTGGACTGCCAAAAAATCATCAGAATGCCAGAAAAGATAAAAGCTAAGTATACCTTGTCAGAACTTATCACATCTGGGGGGGGGGGGGGGCAGAAGAGGGCAATAAGCCCCCTTGTTTTCTAATCAGCACCATGTTCTTTGTGGGAATCCAGGGCTTCCCTCTGGCTGCCCTGGCAGGTCTGGGACCCTGGCAGGGGTCAGAAACCCCCCTGTACAGGGCCCCGAGAGACACTGTCTGTGATCTCTGTCCATGGAGAGGAGTTTTCAATCTTACAGGATGAATTACAAGCTTTGAGTGTTTGATAAGAGTAATAATAAGGTGTGACACGGGTGCAAAGGTAAAATTTTAGGTTTCTAGATTAGGGGTTCAGAGGGGACAAGATGGAGGAATTGGGTGTGTCTTGTCCTTTTCCTCCTTCTTCATGCCCTCCATGTTTCACTGTAGTGTTGGCATTTTTCTATTGGTTTAGGCTGGGGACACACTGTTCAACGTAGATGATAGATATTGGCACATTATTGTAAATATAGCACACATAATTTCTGGTATATAATGTTTGAACCATCCCACTGGGGGCAGAGCCCCGCACGCTGCCCTGCAGAACAGACCTGCGGCAGGGCAGCAGAACATGTTAGAGATAAGCAAAAATAAACAACCTTGAAAACAGCACAGACGAATTATGGCTTCTTCTTTGGCAACGGGGCAGAAAGACAGAGACTTTCTACAATCTCGGAATCACCAATACCCACAGATTCTGACATTCTTTGCCGCTTGGGGGAGGAAACAGAGAACAGTGTCTGCTAAAAGCAAAACCAAATCTGACTCCTCTGAATCAGTGGGCTCAGAGAGAGAGTAAGGGCTTGTTGCTTAGAATTAGGGATATTGTCATCCACCTAGTCAGCAGCTGGAAATTGCTGGCAGGAGTTGCTGAATCCCTGGCGCACCCTGGGTTTTATTGTCATGAACCAGAACTGGAAGTGGCCACAGTACAGAAGCCTATCAGACTCTCTTCAGCAGGTGGACAGGCTTCACAGGAATTCTGATACAAGCTCTTTTGTGACCATTGACAACAGCATTTTGGCTTTTTAACATCTGGGATGAATACCTGAGGCCCTTTGATGTTATTTTGTTGCAAATATCTGAGTGTTACTTTGGGATCTTCCTTGGAAGACATCTCAAAAATTGTGAGCACATTACAAATTGTGATGCAAGCCTGCTGCTTGTAGGAGGAAAGATTTGTGGCATTAGTTAGCGAATCAGCATTTAATAGCAGTATTGAAAAAAAGTGATGGGAACTGCACTCTGCTCCTCTTCTGTTGTCAGAAATAATCCATTTGTCAGTGGCAGCCTATCCAGCATTTCCTATCCCCTTCCCTCCTTGGACAATAGCTGCATTTCCCACTGTGCCAGCTGATATAAACAGGCCCATCTCCACTGAAGTTAATGGAGCTGGGGTTTTTCACATGGTCTAAGGACCTGGTGCTGAACATTTTAAACTGGCTGTGCAGTTGCATCAGTTATCAAATAAGGCATGTCAGCAACTCTTGAGTCAGACAAAATAGTTGTCTAATAGCCCTGCTATTAGGAAAGCCAAAAATGCTGTCACAAGAACAGTCCTGGTGACACTGGTAAATATCTTTTACAATGTGTTACTTATGGAATAAAAAATAAAAAAAGGGTGATGCATTTTTATTCTTCTCACGTTATTCAAAGATTTTCTCATCACCAGAACAAGAAAGTGTCAGAATAAGCGCATTTGAAAAACCATTTTTTAATAAAGTAAATTAAGCCTTCTTTGGTAATGGGAGTGAAAGAGAATAATGTTAATGGAATTTTCATTAAAGAAAACTTCTTTGCAAAAGAGTACATACCATTGGGAGAGAAAAATTAGCAGTCAGATCCTCACTGGTTGCAATCTGGCATGGTTCTAGTGACAGACTAACATCCTGTCTAGTGTTGCAAGGGAAATTACACAGGCAAGTTGTGCTCTGAGACATGCATTTGTTATGAACTACCTCATATTTGTTACTGGTTACCTCAGGGCAGAGGAGTAAATTCATTTTTATTAATGAGAAATGCGCAGGTGACATCTGTGAGTGAACTCCTCAAGGGTTTGGGCTGACCTAAAAAAAAAAAAAAAAACCCAAACAAAAACCGCCTACAAAAATACAGGAAGAAAAGTATCCCTGACCTGTATCCCTGACAGCATCTTCACCCCGAAGCTGCCAGCATTTCCATGCCTTGCCTTGTCACCCTGGGCTGGCATCCTGCCTGCCCTGCCTGCCCAGCAAAGCACAGCCCAAGGTAGTGCTGGCATTGACAGCTCTAAAGCCCCAACCATGTCCATGGTCTGCAGCACTGGAAAGAAATCAGGTAGTGAGGGTCTCCTGAGATGTCTGTGCCTCTCTCCTTCACTCTTTTTGGAAGGGGGAGGAGGAATTGCAGCAAGCCTCTGCTAGAGCTGCAGGGACTGGAGGTGACATAGGGTGGCTCAGGCACCCAGGACAGCTTCCCTGGGATCAGGAGCAGGCTCACTGCCAGCTCATTCCCTTTCCTTTGCAGGCTGGAAAGGTGAGGGGGCATCTGGCAGTGTTCCAGAGGGAAGCAGGTGATGAAATGTGTTGAAACATATATGCAACAAACTGAGAAACAGGTGAATAAACATCAAGTGCAAAGAACAGAAACCCTTTTTTCTAGCAGCTAAATCACAGCTGAGGGGCACAAACTAATTCCATTAGGAACTCCAGAATGCCTGAGAGACATGGGAAAAATTTGAAACTGAGCAGAAAATCTATTCAGGGTGAAGCCACTGGGAGAGCTGAGGACAGAAATTACTCCAAGGTGTGGAGCAGAGCCACGGAAAACAGCTGATCAAACCCTACAGAAAACTTTGGGGATAAATTGCTCTAGAGAAGTGCAGCAATCATGAGGATTGGATTCAAGGGTGCTTCAGTATCTTTTCTAGTGTAAAGCCTCCTCAGCCAAGTGCTTGGGAATGGTTTAGCACCTTTTTAAAGTCTGAGAAATACAAATAAAAGCAAATATTTTGGGAAAAAAAGTATCTGATTTGAAAAATATACACGAGAATATAAAAATTGCCTGGAATTAGTGCATTTTTTTGTCCAAGTTACCTACTGTGCCTAATGTCTAGAATCTGTTGATCTGTGGCTTCTCAGCAAAAGGAACAGTCCTGCAAATGCCAAAATTTTGATACATAAAAATAGCCCAAATTTGTGAGCTGCCTCAAAGCATAATTTCCCCACAGTTTCAAAAACTCTTTTGCAAAACTGGCACTGTAGAAGTCCCAGCTCAAATAATGATTCACAGAGAACAGATCCATCATTTGTAAGCTGGAAATTTTGAGCAAAGGGGGACTTTGAAATAAACTCTCCATAACATTTGGGATTCCTCTGTTGCTGTGAATGACATCACTATGCTGCATAAAACAAACTTCTAATTTTAGTGTCACTCTTTAAGGCATTTACAAATACTTGCATGCTCTACATTAACAGAGTTGAATAGCTTTAAAATATTTTTAATAAACAAAATCTTCACATTTTTCAGGAGATCAAAGCATAAGCAATTCCTATAAACATTTCATTTGAACCAGCATTAGAAATCAAGCTGGCATTTGTTGTACCATTTGCCTCATTCTTATGTAGAAGCCTCCTATTCTGTTTCGTATATAATTTTATTTATTACTGTAATTTTGGTTGCAACTAATCACACACATTAAAAATCATCTAACTTTGAATAAGTCTTTATAAAAATTTTGATGCTCTGTGCTGCTCATTCTTGATAACTGATGTATTAATGTGCACCTGATTTAAAATGCACAGTGCAAATACAAAGTGCTAATTACAGCGATCCAAACTGCAATCAAGGTTTTCACGGCTCTGCAGTGAGTGGCATGGCATTCACCAGCTGTAGCCTAGGCTACGTATGAGCCCTTTTTCCCTAATGTATTCCCAGGGAACAGCTTCCCTGGGAGCAGGGCAGGAGGCTTACTATGTTCCCTGGGAATAAATGGCACTGCAAGGCCATATGAACTCAAACCTTGATGTCTATTTTCTCACCAACCTGAGCCTTAAACAACTCCTCAAGATAAGTTCACCCTCCCCTCCAAAAATAGATCAGGCTGTCCTCTTGCTAAATGATACTGATTTTTTCTACAATTGAGATTATATATATATTTAGATATTTAGATACAAAATTAGATATGGTCCTTAATTGCAGATTCAGAGCCTTTTTATTGCTCTGAGATTTGGGAAGTGCTCTGCAGCCTTTGAATCAAGGCTGGGATTTCCCCAGCGCAGCCGGCACAGCTCTGTAAGACTGTGCTCCGAAGCAAGTGCTGGATCAGATCCTTAATTTGTACTTGACAATGTTCAACTCATACGCACAGTAGGTGGATGGGGGAGTTTGAGAGCTTTCAAATCGTGTGGAGGAAAGGAAAAAATAGACTTTGTTCTGTATTCAGCACTTGAAAATGATAAATCTCTTATATTCTCTAAGTTACCACATGTATGTGGAGCGAGAGAGATTTAGATCTTAATCTTTTTACTGAAGTAAAATAATTAAAAGGGTTTCACATACTCATTTATTTCCACATGAAATATTCTATTTCAGGAATGCTTGAGAAAATGTTTCAGAAGTTAGCAATTTAAAGCAAGCAGCTGCATACTGATAACAGGCGCTGCAGCTTTAGATCACAGGAATCCACTCAGCAAAGGAACCAATTTTTCTAATTTTGAAAAGCAACAAAACCCCACTGGCTAGCTTGCCTGAAATTAAAGCATGTATCTATTTATTTTGTTAGAGAAATAGTAAAAAAATGGGTTGAAAGAGATGAAACTCTTTTAATATCTCACAGACTATAATTTATTGCTGAGGGAAGAGCCACTGAATTATTCCTCTTCTAATGACTATTAATTTGTGAGGTATGGGCAGAAGATGTGCCACTGTTCATGTAGATATTTGAAATACTGACATTTTTCCTACTATCCAAGCTATTCCCACAGATGGGTGATTGGATTTCTTGCGCTCCCCACCCTCACTACAGCACTGACCAGGGCAGTCCTGAGGGGTGTCTGTTGACTGGGCTCAGAGCACAGAATCCACTACCACAAACATCTGATGAAATAAGTGTGTGGAATTAATTCTTTGCTGTGTGGCAACGTGTTCTTGCACTTTAAACCCCGACAGCTCAGTTTTATCAAATGATAAAATGTTTTTATCACATGAATTAATGCTTAGATGGAAAACGTGATTGGGAGAACTGGTGATAGCTTACCAGTCAGTTTGCTCAATCCATTTTTCTGTCCTTAGACTTGTCAAGCATGAAGACAATCAAATCCTGGCAACATTTGCATTTGTATCCATCCAGACCAACATAGTGAGTAATAGAATTATCTTGGTCTGACATTTGAGGTCACCAGAAGGGTTTCTGGGCCAAAGAGGCCACCATTAAAACATCTCAGTCGAGTTGGCTCCTTGATGGCCCATCAGGATAAAAACAACTTCTTTCTGCTGTGAGGAGTTTTCACCTACAGATGTCTGTTGCAACATGTGGGCCCATGATTTTCTTGGCAACTTTTCAAAACTGGCCTTTTGGAAAATTATTTCCATACTCACTGAATAGCTGGATGTTTGGAGTTTGGCAGACTTGAAGAAAAAATATCTTTGAAAGGGAATTCAGGGCTCAGAAAGCCACACTTGTGTTATCAGCATTTTAATTTGTCCCAAACTCAGGCTTAAATCCAGAAGGAATTGTTAAATATTGTAATCTTCTGTAGATCACAGGCTTTCATACAGTTACACTTTGCTGAGCCTCAAGATTGTTTGTTTGATTAGTCATTTCTTCCATGTGAGATTTGATTGTTGATTTGAAGACATGCAGACGTGGAAAGCCCTTCACTTCTCTTCCCAGTTTGTTCCAGTGGCTAATCACCCTCACTTGTTTCTCAATTAAGTCTGCCTGATGCTGGCTTCCAGCCTCCTATTCTTCCAGTGTCTTTCTCATGAAGTAAGACAGCTTTGGGTAAGGCAGGGTCAGGCACTGGCACGCTATGTCCACTCAAGAAAAATGCTCTGCAAGAATGCTTGTTGGCATTTTTAATTGAAAAATTCTTTGCATATTTATTTAAATGAATTGAAATTTAAAAAACCCAGAAAAACAAACCACAGCAGATTAGTGTTTTATACAGAATTTTAAAAAGCATTGTGCTCTATAAACATGTGGTTTTATTTTAATGTTTCTCTAGGCAGGTATTACTGAGAACAGACAAAATAAAAAAAAAACTATGTTTTTGTTCTTTTGCTTTGTATAATGAACATCTGCATTCTCTTCTACCTCAAGTGTCTGTTTATGAAGTTAGAGAAATCCTCTACATAAGCAGTAGGCCAGAACAGTACTGAAAACTCAAAAGAAACTCCAGATGACAGTCTGAATAAAGAGAATTAAATAAAGCTCAAAGCTTCACCTATCTCTAATAAAATTCATTCCAAAAACCCCCTTAAAGACTCAGCCATAGCATTAAATAACTATATCTTTATTAGAAAGCTATTTCCTCTTTGCAAAATCTACTCTGAAACAAGGATGGACAGAGAAACTTAGTCCTTAGATACCCAGAAAAAAAATAGGAATTGCTCAAAAATACTAAACATACAGTAGATAGAAGAATTTAAAAATCTGTGTCTGCATCAGCTGGAACTGATGGAAGTTTTGCTCTCAGTGCTAAGACATGCTTTACTACTTTGATTGAAATATTTCAGTTTCACAGTCCCCTGAGATCTGAGGACTGTCAGTGTCATGCCCTGTCAGCACCACTGTTGTGGAGTGGAGCCATTGGCTCTCTCTTTACGGGCTGGGTTGAGAAGGATGGCAAGATAAGGACATGCCAAAAATCTAAGACAATCCACCGACCTCAGAGCCCACAGAGATGTTAAATCAGGCAGGGCCCAGGGGCAAGGGCACAAAAAGTAAAAATATTTAAAACCCCTCCAAACAGGGTTTAGCCTCCCAAGAACTACTCTTGAAAGTTACTGTAATCTCTCTAACTCAAGTTTCAAAGACCCCTACAATCAAAGTGGCCAAGATCTCTTTTAATAACTGATTCAATGGTCTAATTTCTTGTTTTTGTTCTCCACCATGGAAGAACAACCCTGCACTTAAGTAATTGTTGTGAATGAATCAATTACACAATTACCATTAGTGCAGTTGTCCAATTAAGCCTTTTCACAGACCTAAAGGAAATCAAAGAAAATCCACGCACATTAATATGCTGTACCTTTTCTGCAGGAGGCTCTGGCATTGCATTAAGTGCTATTTCTAAAGACTGCCTGCAGCAGATTTAAACTCTGGTTGCGTGAATAAAGAAAAGATAATGTTACTTCAACCTCTTACAGTCATCTGGGTTTTGTTTTCATCATATTTCAGAAATATTCACATGCTTTCCATACATTCTGTAAGGATATTTTTGTAACATGAAGTGCTCCTTTCTAAGGTCATTTATTTTCATTTTGATGCAGCCATGCTGATGAATGGCAGACAAAGGGGCATGAGAACTTACTTCTCCATTTAATCACAAACTATAAGCAATAAAATTTACTCCCCAGGTACTAAGAATAGTTTGTGTCCAAATTTTATGTATGGAAAGCTAGCTGCTTGCAGGGCTACTGATGAGTGTCAGTCATGGATCCAGCTCCTCTGGGATTTTTAAGCCTTTAATGCCCTCTGTGCACCTGCTCCCTGGGCAGGTCTGGTACTGCCTAAAGCTGTGCAGGCAGCACAGCCTCCACAAACCTTCCTGTCAGATGGTTTCTGTGGCAGCTCTGGCTCTGGCAGGGATGGGGAGGTCGTGTTGGCATGTCACCTCATTTTGGGATGCTAGAGGATCTGTTTCCAGATATCCAGATACACAACTGGAGGAACATACATTTTGGCAGTGATCACAGATCATTGGGCATAAAAGGCTGCAGGAGCTGGAAGAAAGGTAATGGTGCAGTCAGAGGAAGAACATCATCTGTCTGACATCAGCAGCACATTCCCTTAATCTTGCATGCTGAAAAAAACACTGCTCTAAAAGACATGTCTCAAACTACCTCTTTCAAAGTTCTCTTCACAGTAAATACTGGAAGAATATTAAACTGGAAAACGTCTTGGTCCTCCCTGGATCTTTGTTTGGACAGATACAATTGTGGAAGCCAAGGCAGGGGTAAGAAAACACTGATTAGCGACAGAGATTTCTGTCTGGGAAACTAAGAAAACATCAGGCTGGAGTAGGACTGTGGGAGAGACCAAGCCTTGTGGGACTGTCTGGTTTTCTGGGATACACTGGACTGTTCATAAATAGACTTCTGGCATGTTCTCACAGACAGAATTAGCTGGTCCTGGGCCCTCCCTGGCCTGGGAGGGAATCATCTCCATGCAACTCATGTGACACCATCAACCAAACTGCATAATCACTTCAAGCCTGTGATGGGGAAATGGAGGGATGGGCATCAGAACATTATGGGAGGCATCCAGCTGGCCAAAGCTGGGGTACCAAGTGGGATCAGCACTTTAAAGCAAAGAGTTTGCATTCAAACAAAGGCCATTTGCATTCAGATCTTTTCTCATACTGTCTACAAGGGGAGTCTGAGGCACAGAAGGCAGAGTCCTGCTGTCTGATCAGGGCTGCAGCTGTGTCACAATGCCTGAGAGCCCTGCCATCCCAGGGATGCCCACCCACAGGAGGTGATGGTGTTGGTTCTGCATGGCTGGGCTGACACCCCTGTCCAGAGAGATGCTGGCAGGCACAGGGACATCCTGGGGCAGGCACAGGGACACCTTGGGCAGGGACACCCCGAGAAGCTGCAGTTGTGGGTGACCCACTTGGGAACAGAGCAGAGGAAAAGCAGTGAGCAGCAAAATGTCATCACAAATGGGAGTTGGCAGCTTTGTGAGACAACACACCGTAAGCACAAGCAAGAAGAAATAGAAGTTGGTGCAAAAAGACCAAGGATGAAAAAGACATGTACAAAGACATGAGCAAATACATGAGCTAAATACCTATGCTCAGTTTTGTTTTAAATCAAAATATTTTTTTCCTCCAAGAAGAAATGTTAGAAGGAAAATATAAAAGAAATCTAAAGTGTTTGATGATGAACAAAAAACCTCAATCTCAAAAGACCAAAATGGAAAAATAAAGCTTATTTCAATTCTTTTTAGATTTCCTTTTCAAAAGACACCTGGCTCCAATGCTCTGAATGCATTTAATCACAACTGTCTTATTAAGCAAGATTGAGCAACCTAAACCATATGAAAATTGTTACTGGCCCAAAAAATGACTCAATAGGAATGAGAGCCGGTCCCATTAATTACGTTCTGGAGAGCATTCCCAAATGTGCATTATTCACACTGTAGTTCTAAGCACATTGTAGCTCATGAGGGAGAGGTGGGAAGACCCTCACTTGGATGGAGGCAGAGAACTGCACCTTTAGAGTGAGCAAGCATAAACTCATGGGAGGGAGGAGTGACAAAAATTACACAGAATTCAGTACGATTGATTAATTGCCTTTAATGCAAGTACCGCCATAATCATAAAGGGAGACTTGATTAAATGTGCAAAGAGCTTGATGAGAACTGTGACATAGAACCAGCTGTAAATTTTGATACACACAAGCTCTCTGTTTCTGTCCATAGTTTGTGCCTCCAAAAATGTCTGTCCTGCTTGAGTATATGCTCAGCAGAACTACAAGTACCACATCCACTGATGCTATGTGACTCTTAAATTTTTACAGACTTTCTGAGCTTATGTGACCGTTATATCTGAAAATGAAAATACAACATATTGTATCTTGATAAAATAGTGAGTTACTTAATAAGTGGTGTAGCTAAAATTCACAAAAATACAACAAAAAGATTCCCTGGTGCACTGTATGCTAATTAATTTTTTTTTTTTTTTTTGGTAATGAACATGTTAAAAGATTACTGTTATTATTCTGAATTATTTAAAATACTTGCCCTGATTATGCAGTAGCAGGCATGTGCAGTTGATCTGAAGGAGCTAAACTTTGCATCAAATTTCCCCTGGGTGCTGTATGAAACTGCACAATAAATGAGTGTTACTGTAACTTAAACAGATACTGACTCTCAGAGACATGAAAATAAAAATGTTCTGGTGTTAAAACGTGGCCCTGACAGGTCTATTACACTCTTCACAAAGTCTGATCATTTCCTTCGAACAGTAGCTCTCTTAAAAATTAATGATGCATACTTTCCACGCTATCTCATTACTGATGCACAACTCAGTAGGTTCAGATGAGATTCCAGCTAGACAGGCACTCAGTCAGGGGGGTGTATTCCCCCTCAGCAGGGAATGGGTTTAGATCACCAAAAAACTTTCCTTCTCTTTACCTTTTTCTATTTAATCTACAGGGACTTTCTGTGACATCTCTCTTCTCCTTTCCAGTTGTCAATATGACTGTGTTAGATCTGCATCTTGGGTTTAAAATTACATATAATAGCATAAAAATATTTTTAACTGAATTTTGGAAAAAATCCCAAATATTTCAAAAGAAATCTTTTTCTATAGCACATGTTAAAATTTCCATTAATATTTTAAAAGATCCCAGTAGATGAGAACTTTTCTCCATAAAGCTACAAAAGTTAAGGCATTCAGAGTATTGAAACTCCCAGCATAATTGTTACAACAAATTCCCTCAGGCTTATTATCACTAGCTAAAAATGCAGCAAATAAGTAGCTTTTAGCTTTTTAATTTAAGTAATTTAGAATAAATTGATTTCTGTAGTCATATATCAAACATATAAATCAGCTTTCTAAAGGAGAGTCTCTGTGATTTAACTCAACTTTTTGCCCACTCCCACCCAGCTGGCTCCCTCCAGCCCATAAAAGGCCTAGGAAAATAGGTAAAATTGGCATTGTGGTACAAAGGACAGCAGATCTGTCTGTGCCAGAAGAGTGCAGGGTATGAGGGAGTGTGGTTCAGCACCCCTCACCCAGCTGTAGCCTCAGACTTCAGTAGATACAGGCAAGGGATTGTGTGCTTATCCAGTATTCCCAGTGCAAATGAAATCCCCAAACTGGTGTTGTTTTTCCCTCTGCAGCTGAATGGTGGCTTATACTGCTAACATCAATTGACTCATCTCTAAATGGGAATTAATGAATATGTATGACTAATGCCAAGCTGGGCTGGCTGGGTGCCCAGGTATTGGGAGCTATGTGTTTTCCATTACTGGAATGCATTTACTTTCACTGGATGGACAGATTTTGAATTTTATTGTTAATCTTTCTAAATTTAAAAAAAAAAAAAAAAAAAAAACAACAACCAAAAAAACTTCAGAGGCAGAGTATTCAACTAGTAGTATGAGACTGAAAAATAATAACCTGGGACAATGTGTTCACTTTGGCTGGCATTTCACTTAGGGCATTCCTACAAGAGCTGCAAAATCTGATATACAATGAAAAGATTTTGTCAATCCTCAAAGCATCCAAACTCCCAGAAAACACAAACTTATGGAACTGAACCTTAGGTCTCTCTTGCAATACAAGGAGAGCTACAGAATTTTCCTGGTTAACAAATGTTTGAATTTACACATACTTCAGTACTTTACAGTGCTGGCCACACACACTAAAAGCTGCACAGTAAGCTGCAGAATGTTATCTGCTTTACCAGGGCTCCACTGTAATTATTCACGTATTATTTTCCATTGTATAAATGGAAAATAAATGAAGTTAATGTTCTGATATTTTTTTTTATTTTGAAGACTAAGAACTAATGTTATGATCTTGAATTATGATTTACCACCTCTTTTTTCCCTCTTCAGCAGAGGTTTAATTTAGTTTCATTTACCTCATGTGCTTTGAAATATCCCAGAGACGTGAAGCTTCAGCTGCAATAAAAATATTTCTGCTGCGTAATGTAATAAAAAAGGTGACATAAAAAATTAAATAGGTACCTTTCTTTTTGAATGTGTGGAAGTAGGGGTTTCTTGCTTGCACCTCCCAAGAGAATAACCCTTCTTATTTTTATTCTGGAAAACACTTTGGCACTGAGCAGTTTTAGCTGATTTGTTAAAATCATGGAATGTTTTGGAAGGGGCCATAATGATCATTCCAATGCCTTCTCTCATGGGCAGGGACACCTTCCACTAGACCAGGTGGCTCAAGGCCCCTTCCAACCTGGCCTTGAACACTTCCAGGGACGGGGCACCCACAGTTTCTCTGGACAGCCTGCTCCAGCACCTCACCATGCTCACAGGGACATCTCCTAGCAGCTGATCCAAACCTGCCTCTTTGGCATCAGTTTAATGCCATTACTCTGTGTCCTATCCCTCCGTGCCCTTGTGAACAGCCCTTCTCCCACGCTCCTGTACCCTCCGGCTGGAAGGCTGCTGTGAGGAGCCCCAGAGCCTTCTCTCCTCCAGCCTGAATAACCGCAGCTCCCTCAGCTGTCCCCATAGCCGTGCTGCTCCACATCATCCTTGGGTCCCTGCTCTGGAACTGCTTCAAAAGGTCCTCTTGCTTCTTGTGTTGGTAGGCCCAGAGCTGGATGCAGCAATCCAGGGAGGTCTCAAGAGAGCAGAGGGGGAAAATCTCCTCCCTCAACCTGCTGGTCACCATTCCCTGGTACTCACTGGCTGCACTGAGACAGGTGGCCAACGCTTTGCAAGACAAATGTTCCTTCTGTCCAAAATCTGTGCTGTAATACTATGCATAATTAAAGGAAATACATTTTATTGGACTGTGGAAGCGGAGAAGCAAGTAACAACATGCTCTGTGTTTATTTATGTTGAAGTTCAGCTTTGGGTCACCCACTCAGGTGGCCACTTTCAAATCCCAGGCACCTGCAGTGCGCAGACCAGTGTTGGAACAGGTAGGTCCTGGCACAAAGAGAAGAGTCAGTTTTACCTTCACTACTGAGTTGGCATCACCCAAGATTTCATGCCATAACCATGCTACAATCTGCAGCTACCAGCACACTTCTCCTACTGCTGATTTATTTAGATAGTAGTTGCTGGTTTAATAGTATTTAATTAAGTTCAGTACAGTTAAAACCAGCTAAACTTTGGCAGCTGCTCCTGTCATTGCAAATCGAATTTTGTATTGTGGACAGGGGAATCAGGGAAACAAGATGAAAATTATCCCTCTTGCACCACCCCCTGGTACTTGGCAACAAGGAACTTCCCAATGCTGCTGCCCAATCTGAGCTGTCTGTACTAGAATAATATTTTTCAAATGACACACACTCAGTATATTTTGTAAACATCTCTAATGAAGCACAGCCATATGTATGTATGTATGTATGTATGTGCATATTCACACGTGCTCTAATACACACAGATGTGTGTGCATGTTTATATATAAATATACACGCATATTTAGCTGTTAATACCACGGAACAGAAGTGTCTTTCTGAAAGTGATTATTTAATCCCAGACAAAGAGCTTCCTGCAAGAAGATCAGACATATTAACCTTCAATACTTTTGAACTTCTCCCACTGGAACAAGCTTAAATCCCTTCTATATATTGGGTTAAATGAGAAATTTGTTGTCACTGTTTTGAACAATAAAAAAATGGTTGCAAGAATCTGCGTGTGTTCCTGGTGGATCTGTAAGCTCTTTGAAAACAGTTTTCACATATTTTCCAGCAAAGTTGGACAGCCTTGTTCCAGATTCTAACACTACCCTGGGGGGATAAGATGTACAGCATTTGCATTGAGTTCTGCACAGATCCAAGGGAAAACAGACTTGCTCATCCTGGCTGCAAATTTTTAAGAGAGAGGTTGAGCTGCTCCTCGTGCTGTGCATGGGTCAACAGAACCCCTCAGATTTGCAGAGACAGAAGAATGCTCTATGGTTTTTAGGGCTAGGATAAGATGTTTTCCTGAGCTAGTTCAGGATATGCCACAATTCTTCAGTACCTGGTTCTCCATGAAGGTAGGATGATCATGCTGGTGCAACAAAACACGCAGCCCAAAGTTCTTAAAGTGCTGTATTTGCTAAGTTACTTTGTGATACAGTGACATAATACTTCCAGAGATCTTAATCTGTGGAATTATTTTAAACCATATGGTTTGAACCACAAGCTGGTATGAAGCTGGCACCAAAAGAACTAAACAGCGAGCTTCCCTGCAGTTATAAGCACCTATAAAATAATCTGTAAACTTTTAAATTGAGATTTGACAGAAGGCTTGAGCGTACGCCAATTTAAAGTACATAAAAATTCCCTCTGGCTTACATCTGTGAAGATGAGGGAGGATAAGAACAGTCTCAGCTTAGGAATACACGTGAGGAAAGATCACTCTCTGGAAATGCATATTTACTAAATATTGTGAGCTCATCATGAATACTTCAACTCAACAAATAATTGCTGAATCCTCTAATACAGAGGCCAAAGAAAGCTTTGGCAAATGTAAATCTGAACTGATTTAGCTATAGAATCAGATGATTTGAGAACTGATGGCAAAGCTATAAAACACTATAAAACCCATCGGATATCAATGGGCAAGTGAAAATTTTTGCCAGTTGACTTCTTCACCAGCTTCTCACACCTGGGAATTGTTTTAACCTTCTACATTTTCATTTGTTCCTATTACATTTATATATTTTGGGACCTGTGGAATGTCTGTTTCTTTAATCTTGAGAAACTTAGCCCGCAGATATCACACGTGGGAGCTCCATGTGATCCTGGATGTTGAAGGTTCCTGCGCTTTGACAGTTTCTGGCACCTGCCAGAAGTGAGGGTGTTCTGCCCAGTTAGTGAGAACTGATTAAAAGCAGAAACTGAGGTGGGCTTTAACACATAAACAGTGGAGAGTAAGGCAGCAGCATCACTAATGAGGAGTAAGTCCCTTCAGCATCACCAAATCCTCCCAAGGCACTCACAGCACTAGTGGCATTTCCCCCACCACCACTCCTGCACCCAGCACGGTTCCACTCACTATCAACACCTTCCCATGCATTTACAAGGAGTGGGTGGGTGGGGTGGAGTAATAAGATTCTTCCCCACAGTTTAGACCAGGAAGTAGCTGGCAATTTAGCACAGAGGAGTAACTCGATAGTTTATTTAAATGGAACACACTGGAGCTGAGATAAATTAATTTTACTATATTTTCAGTTTTATAACAGATAACACAAAATGTAGTAAACATTTAAAAATGCAAAAATAGTGCAAAATTACTTTTGTGGTAATACAAGACAAATGTTGGCAAACAGCATTTTAAAAGCAACTATAGGAAACAGATCAGGCAAAGCACCAATTTATATAGCATGGCAGAAATGCAACTAATCTACAGGCTTTTCCATGTAAGACAGGAAAAAGATCAGTTACATGCAGTTAAACCTATGAAAGGTGATTAAACCAGAGCATTTGAAAAGTAGCCTTGTATACCAGCTTCCAGACAAAATGTAGATATAATTTGATTTCTTGCTGAGCATATTGCACTAACTTCTTTTATTATTTGTCTTGGTTGGTTTTTTGGGTTTTGTTTTTTTTTTTTCTTTTACTATGTAGGAGAAAATGAAATGTTGCTGAAAAGCTCACTTCATTTTAAAGACTGGCACCATGAAATTAGAGCTATGTTGACAGTCCCCATTCAAGAGAAAAACAAAACAAAACAAAAATTGCCATAGTAGTAGGAAAAATCCAACTTGGAAAAATGAAGTGACATACATAACGTGATTCAAAACCTAAACATTTTAGTTAAATTTTCAAATGCATTAGAGGCTTATTAACCTGAACTGTCTGAAAAAGTTGATGATACATGGATTCACTTGACTGTATTTAACCCTCAAAATTTTTTCCAGAAACATCTACCAATGACAAAGAGCAAAATACACGAAGTTCAGAGATTCTCGAGTATGTTACTGCCCTCTTTGGAACCTGAATGGAGGAAAACACAGAAAAAGTTTACATTGTAGAAGAAAACAAATGGCAACTAAGAACTCTATAGTTAATACAAAGGAAAAAATATTGCTGTATTCCCACATCTGTATTTGCATTCAGTTTACAAAGTTTGGGTTCAGGGCATTCAAATTAAATCTCTGCATTTTTATACCGAACAAGAAAGAGTTCTCTCCATCATAAATAACAGGGCATTATGCACATATATGTACACATATATGCATAAAGGATATTTATCCTTTCTCTTAGATCTTGGCTTTTTAGATTTAAAGCCCTCATAATATCACAGACAGTTGTAGTGTTGGAAGAAGCAACTTCTGTTGCAGAAGTCTATTCACACCTTCTTAACCTTTGGCTGAGGTCAGGCAGTTAAACCACATTCTTAACTCTACAAGAAAGTAAGAGAAGGAATCTTAAAATATCATTCTTTAGCATTTATGAATGGTCAACTATGCAATAAATTAAGTACTAACCTGAATCAATCCCACAGAAATGGAAAATGGACAGGATAACAGAAAAAGATACTACAATAGCAACTCTTTTTTGCGTACTGAGGTACCAGCAACCTACTGATGTACACAGTCTAAAGGGTATTTCTGCTGCTAGATTTGATTGGGATATTTTCTCCCACCATAAAATAAATTGGTTTTTCATTGAAACATGATCTGAATCCTTTTTTTAATGAAGCCAAATATTTTCACTACATAGGAAAGATATTATTTTAGCCCACTATTTCACATGAAGAAAGAATTTCAAAGACAGCTTTTTAAAAATTTTTGTTGAATAACCTTCAAATTAATAAATCCCTAAAATCAATAAATTCCTAAATGTTGGCTTGAAGGATGCACATTTTAGAAGAAACAGTCCAATAGATCTCAGCCCAAAGCTGCTGAGAATTTTTAATATAATTCCAATTGTGTGGATCTCCTACCTTACTATTATATTCACACAATATCCTTTCAGTGATAGCAGTAAATACTTTCAGGTGAAATCCTGCTATTTTTATTGTCTGTGATGAATTTGTATCTCCTCATTTGCTAAATGAAATTTGTCAACTGAAACCAGAGGTAAGTAGTATCTCACTACAACACAAGAGCGGAACAACAGGAAGAGTTTTGCAGATCAGTGGAAAAAGCTTGGAAGCTTCAGAGCTGACATTTTTAATATGTCTGTTCTTCCACCAACAAGTGCAATGCTGCAAATGCTTTTTTAAAAACATCTTTCTGTAGTAGTACATGCTGTGCATTGGAAGCTCTGCTCTTCTGATTTGTCTTAGAAAACAATTTCCCTTTCGCAGTAGTTTGTGAAAATGGTAGGGTGACTTTTATTAGTAAAGAACTAAGCATGGAGACTGTTAGTGTTAGAATCAAATGTTCAGCTTCTTCAAATGTTTAATACATCTCTCACATTTCTTTATTAATACACTCCAACAAAACAAAGAAAAAAATTAGGATTATGCTGTGATTTCCTGGACAAGTCAAGAGGCTGTGTAATTTGGCACACTATGTCATAAAAACTAGCCCTTTTTGCAAGATAATTTTAAAAAATGCTTTTTTTTGGTCATGAATTATAGAGCAAAGTCCTTTTTGCTGACTACATCACTGAATTCCAGTATAAGGACTTCTCACACATAAATCTTGCTACACAGCAAATTGGAAAACTCACACGAAATTCCCAAGTGTTCAAATGAAAACATGAACTCTGAATGCATGTGTAGTACTACATAATAAAGAAATTTAGAGTCCAGCTTTACAGAACCAAAACTGTAGGCAAGAGTCCAACAGCAGAAGTTGTTTTAGCTCTAGTTTTCTTTTTAAATCATCAACACCAATGAAGAACCCTTACCAGTGGGATTCTTGGAAATCATATTTTAAATACTATATGGAAAACACTATTTTCTCTCAGGGTTTTAAGCATTGTCTACCATGATCAACTTGATGCTATGGCATTTAACTCATAAATAAGAAAAAAAATCAGAGCTAAAAAAAGTAAAGTTCTGGCCATTCAAAGAGACACCACTTCTGCTCACCAGTCCTCAGTCAAAGTCACAGACTTTGGACCTGTGGATATCGGTGCTGATCTCTAGAACAGATCACCTCTGAAGGAGGATCATGCCTGGCTTGAAGCAGGAGAGATGAAATGCTAAACCCAGGAATGGAATATGCCAAATACCAAAGCTGAAGGCCAGAAATGGAAAGCTTCCATCCATACCAGAGGCTTTCTTTAGGAAAAGCAGACAACTGATATATTTGTTCACTGGAGGAAATATATCCCAACAAGGAAAGGAAGGACAAAGTGCATCTCTGAGACAAAATGCATATTTGGCTACTTGTTATCACTTCCATCAAAGCTAAAAGCCAGGTTAAAAGATGTACAGTTTATATTTCACATCTTTATTGTTCTGTCTTTCTATATGCTTTCTATAAGATACATTTTTTTGTTGCTGTTCTGTGTGACCATCTTGCTTACATCAATATTTTAATCTGAATAAATATATTTCCAATTACCTCTGAAACAGTTAACTGCATAGGTTACCCTTTCCTGCATGTTTTACTACTGATAACTTGTGATAAGCACTCGGTCCTTCAACCTGGTGAGCTTCTCATACAATGTCCTAATGCTGCATTCTCGATATTCAAAGGAACATTCAAAGGACAAGCTTGTTTTACCCTGCAAGACTATTATTGACAACCACCCACAATGTGGGTTAAAATATCTTGTAACAAAACTAAATTTATTCAGTTTTTATGACAGACAGTTTTGTCCTGTAATTAGATCTTAGCAACACAAGAGCATTTAGACACATTTCTTGTAATGATACCAAATAATATACACAGCTCCACTTTAATGGTTTCTGGTTTTAACTTCAGCTTGCATTCAAGGGAAACTTTGAAGCCCAAAAAGCAGGTTTATTTTAATCTGAGAGAAAAATGAGCCACTCAAAAATGATTTGACAAATTTATGTCAAACTCTAAGTTCTAGGAAATACAAAATGCCTTTTTTTAACATTGCTTGTTTCACAAAAAAAGCACAATGTTTTATTTGCTAGTGTCCTTTGGAATTTAGTTACCTCAGTTACCTCATCAGTTTGCTCTAGAAGCCATTTCTATCATAAAGTGATTCTTTTGTAGACAGCTGATACCATCATCATGATCCAATAGCGCAGGAACTATTACAGGTATATGCAATATTATTTTAATGAAAGAAAATATTTTCAATTTCTAATAAACATACCCAGAGTTTTCTTTCAAGGCTCCAGAACACCTTAAGTAGAAGTTTTACTTCTTTTGGCTCTCTTTAACTTTGAGTAACCTTCTTCTTTCTGCTGACAAAAACAAGACAAACAGAAAAGGGCAAAAGCCAATAACACAGCAATACTAAGCTAAAAGTTCAACTAAAAAAAGTTGTTTCTGAGTGAAATTCTTAGTTGAATAAGAAGCAATTAATAAAAATTTCTGTTTTCCAAGATAAATAATTTGAAGTATGTTTATAAGTACAGCGGTTGAATAATTAGGAACATGGCTACTGTGAAAATACCCTTTACATGTTGGTAACCATGACTTTCAAAACCAACTACCATTTCTGATGATCAGTAGTGACAAAGGCTTATTCTTCAGAGATGTGTTTAGCAGTGTCCCCAATTATCCCCATTATATTTTAATAGGGGAGACAGGAGGAATCAGCCCAATAAGCATCAGAGTCCATCCTGACCCCAATTAACAGACAAGCCTCTTTTCTATTCCTGACACACCAATGAAACTTCCTGAGAGCCTTGCATCCACCTCTCCTGAGTCTAGCAGTGGCAGCACTGCAGTGGCAGTGTGACAGTGAGAACTTGCTGTGTCCTGATGCTTTCCAAAAGTAGCTTGCAGGGCTCAGGCAGGTACCTGTGCTACTCACAGCCTGCCTGGAGAGTGAGGAATGCGTGGGGCACCAGTCACTCCTGACTAGGACAGGGCAGTGCCCCTTCCCCATTCCAACAGTGATGCCAGAGCAGCTACAAGCTCTCCAAGCTTACAAGCCCTGGTGTGTCTGATTCATTCGCTGAGGCAGGCAAAGACTTCATTAGTTCGCATTGTGGTGGAAGTCTCCTCTCAATACCCAGACCCCTGGAGGTGTTATTCCTATAAACAGCTATTTTTAGTTGCTGTTTTTTTTCTCTTTGTGAGAGTGACTCTACTGCTGTAGCACTGCAGTGCTGGACCTGTAACCACTGAGTTGGTTGTGGCCCTGTGGAAGGGCCTTTCCCAGCTGCACTTGGATGGAGCCAGCTCAGAGCAGCTGGGCTGGCGCTTCCCACACTGATTCCTCTCTTCCCTGCTGCAGCTCGAGCTCTGGGGTATGAGTGTGTTCCTGCAGGAGGCCCCTGGGGCTGCTACACTGGCCTTTTCTGATCTGCACGGAGAGCACAGACTGTGTTCCTTTAATTACAGTCAAAACATCCTGAATTGCCTTGTACTTGGCTTTAAAAGCATAACAAAACAAAAAGCAATTCTACAGAATGCTGCTAAATTCAAGTCCTTGAGATGAAAATCTCACAGAGCCACTGAGAATGCCCAGGGTTATATTGGGCAGGACAGAACTTTCACTGGTTACTGTTACCTTTATCCTGGTTAAGGTTAATTTTATCCAGAGAGGTCAGTAAGACTTCTTAGCCTGCCCATTTTAGTTGGAGCATACTAGAAATTTTTAAATATCTTTTTTGTCTCTTAATTCAGGTCCTTCTGGACTGGATTAAGGAGTGTATTTGTGTGTGTGTGTGGGGTTTACCTGTCTTCTTCTGGCACAGCTTTTCTTTACAGATGCTTCCATGTTGCTCTCCTTGACTGGCAAAGTCAGTTTTGAGGTCAGTGTTTCACATGTCAGATACTTGTTCCATGTAATCATCTTAAAGCAGAGAAGTTTATACCTTCATTAGAAAAACACCCCACAACATTTTGAACAAGATCTCTAACTTTTAAAATTACCTACTTTTTCAAAAGGTGCTCTCATCACACGAAGCTGAGATAACCCACCAAATTACATTGTATAGATGGAAAACATGATAAGCCCAAGACATTTCATCCATGTACCCAATATATGGAATACCATCCTTGTAAAGATTACACTGAAATCAGCTGAACTATTTTTTTAATTGAAATGCAGGGAGAAGCACAGAAAAATTAGGCGGTAAAGTACTTCTAGCTGTCACCTAATCATAACTCTTACTCAAAATAGAGCTAACTTAAAAAGATAGACCACCTTGCTTTGGGTCCCATTCAGTGAAGTTCTGAGAATATGGAAGGCTAGCAAACCCAAAAACCTCTCTCTGCAACTTGCTCTAGTAGCTGACTAGCTGGTCTCACACTGAGGATTTTTCCTCATGTCCAGAGGGATTTTTTCCTGTTGCAACTTGTGCTTTTTTTGAAATTGTAATTAAACTTGTATTTGCAAAACTTCCACGTTTGTCTAACAGCACAATGCCTTACACACAACTGCTGTCAGCAATACACAATTGATGAGGTTTGAGATTCCTTCCAGGAGGAAGGAATTATTCCATTAATATGGTCTTATATGAAGAATGAACACCAAAAAAATGTCACCATGTTAACCTCACACAGACCTGGATAAACTGTCTAAAGCAAAGGAAAACTGATTACCCCACTATAAAAATCTCAAATTAAAGAACTGTTTATTTAAAAAAACACAGTAAATCATCTTCCCTTTCAGAAAAAAAAAAAAAAAAAAAAGCAGCAGCAGTGGCTGAAAACATTAAGTTATATGGTAGAATTTTAGAAAACTATATTGATAATGATGGTAGAACATGATGAAAGTCATGCTCTTTATTGCTTAACGTTGTTCTTGAATTTGTGAGAAGCAATGAGAATGATCCCTTTACCTGTTCAAAGTTAGATTTGGAACGATGACTGGTTGTCACAGTAGTACAGTCCTTAGAGTGGTATGCTGCTTTGTTTCCTTCACTTTTGGCCATGCACACTGTATCTTTGAAGACAGATTCATGAATATTTAACCCAGATCCTTTATTTGATGTCTTTGTTTGTTGCAGTGACAAACTGGAAATTGTCATTTCATGATCTAATTTACAAATCTGCAAATGCACTTCCATTGATTGGTGTTGTTTCTCAAGAAATTGAGCAGTATTTTGACTTGTAAACTTTTTCCCCCTTCTTGCACTGGAACTAAAAGATTCATGTGTATTCAGACATGGACTGGTGTCTGATTTCTGAAGCACTGGCCCAAAATTCTTAAGAAAGAATGGAGAATTTGCCTTTTTGTGATTGACTTCACGCGGATTCCCACCTGAAGCTGAGTTTTCAGAAAAATCAGAGTTAACCATTTGTCCACTAGACTGGGTTTTCCATTGGAATATGGGTGTACCATGTTTTGTGTGTGTCTTCATGTTCTTTACCTGAAGCATGCTGCTGTCAGTAGAAGTTTTGACTGACATATTTTGAATGTGCTTGAAAATCTGAGTTATGCTGGATTTGTGCACAGTTGGCATAGAAGACGAAACACCCACACTTTTTATTGGTGAATGCCTTTCAGCATTTTCCTTCCTATCTGTTTGATTTTTGATCTTTCCATTCATTTGCATCAACTTTCCTTTGAAAATTGGTATAATTTTGCTGACTTTTGGAAGCGTGGCTTCAAAGGCTGAGTTTACAGGTGTTCCTAAAGATTTTGCAGTTGGTAACTGTGGAACGCCTGGCATTTGCTTATTGCTCATTGATTTCTCTGCTGCTTCAATGCTAACCCCTCCTGTACTCGAAAAACTGCTACTGCTACTCGACAAATTGCTTGTTCCAGGCTCTTTGATCAAATACTCCATCCAGTGGCTATTTTCCGTACTGCACGGTGGAGAAATTTCACGTAAAGTAGGTTTTCTTGGAGGAGCCTGCGTTAGAGATGCTGCACAAACCATCTCACCGTCCAATTTCGTATGCTTAGGTTTTATTTCCTGCAACACATCAAGAGCTGCTAAATTGAATAAACTGTATTTAACGATCTAATAGTGCCACCTAATGCACTGCTATATGGTATCAACTGAATAGACATCACAACATATAAGAATAAAATGTTGTGTTTTGGAGTGGAATATTTTAAAACAATATTTAGTTGTCACTATAAATTAAGGGGTTTTTTTTTATCCTCCCCGAGTTGTTTACACACTCTGCTAGAATATCGTATTTCTCAAAAGGAAAGACTTAAATTACACTAATTATCTTGGTTTAGTGCTTTCCAACTGGATAATGTCTACTCCTTTTGAGGAGTTCTACAGAGGGTTTGACTGACAGGGCTTCTCATCTCTTAAGACTTCTAAGAGCATCTGTATTCTGAGCAAAAGACAGTTTGGATGTCTATAAAACTGCAGATGACACAGAGGACCCATTCTACCTTTGATCACTGGAGAGACATAAACAGAATCTGCTTTCTGAAAGAGGATTATAGTATTTTAGAACCTCTGCAACTTCTGTCACTCTTATTTGTTTAGAATTAATTACTTAGTTTCTTCTTTCACACACTACTACCAAAGAAATTTGAGCCTTAGCCTTCGTCACTACCTCCAAATATAGGAGTTTTGATTACTTGTCTCCTTTTCATCACCAGATCTGGAGTAAATCTTACACCTTGAGTGTTTTAAAATGCTTATGTCCACACAGTCCTCTTTTTATTTTTAAATAAATTGTAATACTGCTACTCTTCTGGTAATAATAATAGAATCATGATTGTTTTGGATTGGAAGGGACCTGACAGATCATCTAGTTCCAGCCACACTGCCACAACGTTGACCAGACCACGTTGCTCAAAGCCCCATCCAGCCTGGCCTTGAACAATTTCAGAGATGGAGAATCTACATCTTTAGGCAACTTGTTCCAGTGCCTCACCTGTTATTATTGTTGTTTTTACTGTTGTTTCTATTACTATGGAAGAGATTTGAGAAAGTTCTGGATATCCAAATGTAAAAAAAAAAAAAAAATCTACGGAATTGCAAATACTGATAGCAAGTAATTTACACCAAGTCCATTTTTAAAATGTATTTATAACTTTATAAGGTTAATAACAACTTTACAATGGCAAATGCTGTAGCTTTTACTTACATGATAATTAAAAGTTACAGGATTGATAGTTTGTTTTGAAAAGCATAGTTATATGCTCTTACTGTGCTCTGAATATGATAAAGACCACTTCATGCAATGAAAAAGTATGTGCCATTAATATATTTATAAAGAAAGCCTTACATGCACTGAAGCCCTGGAGAGTTCCTTTGTAGCATAAAGTGCTTTACTTGTCATCTTTACTGGAAATCCACACAGCTGTGAAAAATTGCTCTTCATGTCAGAAAGAAAAGAGCTCACTACACTTTCTGCATCTGTTCTGGGGAAATACTGCACTGGCTGACGTCGGATGCAATTTAAAGGGTACCTGAGAAAGTGTTCAAGGATACGTAACAAGTTTCTCTATATTTCTATAATTATTAATAATTCTTTTGAGAAGAAATCATAAGTTTGTCTAAATGTTGGGTTTTTTTACAAGGTGAACAAAATCACTTGATTCCTTATGGGCCTGAAGTTTATAAAGTTACAGGACTTCAGCACAATTATACTACGCTAACCTATAACAGCAAAGATTAATCAATATAAGTAACTCTTAGTCTAGTGTTTCCTGGCAGGAAAATTCTCTTTAAAAGCAATTTTTGTTGGTCACATTTTTACACAATTTGACTTTCTTTTACACCACTCCCTTTTACATCACATTTAAAGTGGCATTATCACATTTATGGAAGCCATGAAATAAATCGCTCTATTTGACTTCTGATTATTCAATACTGGGACAGAGACTTGACTAAACATTTTGTTTCAATTTTTCTATTAAAACACATCTCTACTGACTGCTGTGAAATTATGAAAGAAGGAACTTTTGGCACACTCAAAAATAAAAAGCATACCCTTGCTAGAATTGTAGGAGAGGAAACATAACATATATGTTCTGAAAGGATACGTGAAGAATCTTTCCCCTATTGGTTTGAAGTAAACACTCAAGTATATTTTTGTCTCTTCAAGATCCTCAGGAAGAATATATCCATACTTAGATAAACCAAACAAAAACAGGTATTATAAGGACAAACTCAATAGGCAAACAAAAAAGGGAGGGAAAAAACTGAAAGCAGTGTATGTGTTTTTTACCAGACTCTTCCAGTGCATCTGAAAATCCTTATATGAACGGAAAGGAGATTCTGGAGGAATTATGTGGCTAATGTTTATGATTTGATCCATTTTCATGCTGTGAACAGATAAAGAAGGGCTGCTTAGAAAGGTTGTCATAAAATCCAGTTGAAAATATACTGGTTTTTTTGGAGGAAAAAAATATCTTATTTTTGGCATTCAAAGTATTTAGAGATTATTTTTATGTTTTGAGGACTAATACCTTTAGCTCACAAGTTTATGACATAACAATTTCAATATTTTCTGAAGTATGGTAAAGAATAAAGTGACAACTACAAGTGACATTTCTCTTCAAAACTCGCTAGCAGTGAATGTAGAATAAAAGGAAATATCATTATTACTTCTCCTATATTTCATAATGAAAGATATTAGATAAAAATGAAGGTAGTTCATGGCAAAGGTTGAAATACTTTTTCTTTAAATTGATTTTCTGGTAAAATTGTATTTGAAAAAAACCTGATGCTCTTGCATACCATAAAAGTATCACAAAGATTAGTAAATTGAAATAGTATTTAAATGTGTAATTTATGATTTGTTGATTAATTTTTCTTATTTTCCTTAACAATGAGATAATAAAAAGAAAAAATGCCTGAATTTAAAACAGATTGTAAAACAGAAGAGTTCTTATCATTAGCATCAAATTCAGAATTTGTAGGGCAAACATTTCAAGAAATGTTTATTTCTGCTGAAATGTGAACAGATTCCTACCTTGGCAAAACATAGCACCAGTTACTTAGTATGGAATGTTGCTGAATAACTGTGTTTTCATTGCTGTCAAACAGTTTTACGATATTTGCCGAAATATCAAAATCTCCCAGCTTAAAACAGAAAAGAAAGTTTATTTGCAAATAATTCTACAGCAGTACAAATTTAAAATCTTCAAGAATAATTGTGTATCACGATACACTGAAACTTGATATATTATCATTCTTTCATCAGCACTCAAAAATTGATTATTTCAGAGGATATTCCTGTCATCAAATTGCACACTACCTTATGTTAGAGCTTACACTTCCACAAGCCATGCAAGTACAAGGTTTAAAGTCTATTGAAATCAAAGAGATTAAAACTTTATATGAAATGGTTTAATGAGAGTATAGAAGGAATTTCTCAAACTGAGAGCTGTCTCACTTCAACACGCATTTTTAAAAAGTTCAAATCAGATACCCATGCTCGACATTATAGTAACTGCGTGTGTCACTTTGTCTAAACATGTGCAAGTATCCAAGGAACAGAATTAATGGAACATGCAGTTTCATCCTCTGAGAAATCAAAAACCACCACACTTTTTCACAATGTCTGAATTTGACTGTAGGGAACAACAAAAGACAAGAAATTTGAGAAACATTTTATCTTTCTATAATCTATGAGGGTTTGCATTTATTCACTGAGAAGAAAATCTGGCCATTTCTGTTTTAGAAAAGTATTGAAAGGATCAATCTGGTAATAAAGCCACATCATGATCTTTTCCATCATTGGTCTATATAATTTGAGAACTGGCTTCTTATAGATAGCTTTAATATTCATGCTGTCCCAAGCAGATCTCAGAAGAAATCCTGTTTTTCTATTTCAACAAAAAAAGAGCTTGGATCAGAAATATGTATTTTAGAAGAAAGCAGCAAACCTGACAAATACGCCCTGCATGTATGGATATACTCACCACAGGTGGCATGGCTGTCAGAAAGGATAATAAGTTTTCAACCTCAACTGTGTTGTCTTAAACAATGAATAAATTAAACTTACAAGCAGCATAGTCCCAGCTGCTCCAATATTTTGGAAGCTGTATAGAAATTAAGCAGATTTCATAATAACTATATAAAAGGACCTTGAACATGGCGCCAACAACTTACCTGTAGTTGCTCTGTTTTTACTCAAAACTGTCTGTGTACTGCAGTGTGACTGAAAGCTTTCTAGAAAACACTGCTAGAAGGAAATCTAGAGTCACAAAGACCCCTCAGTGCTATATTGTGTTAGCATTTTTGAAAGCATTTTGAATCTCAGTTTTACACTTGCTAGAATGCATCAATACAGATACAATATGGATTTTATGCTTTTATAACATGTGCAGATAGTCAGGGAATATGGTTAATGTCTCAATGCAATCAGAAATAAGCATTTCTATGCCCATCATGCTAACTGGAAGTCACCTAACAGAAAAGAAGACAAGGATCAATAAAACAAACACAGTCATAGAAAATATAACAGGCTTATACCTCAGGGGGTGGCAGCCGAATTGAGCAAGGCTCCACACTGATGCAAAGCTGTCTCTCTGACACATTGAGGTCTATAACTAAATTTAAAAAAAAAAAAAAGCACAATGCCCTATTTTGAATTACAGCTCATCTCTTAGACAGAAAGCTTACCCAAATATTTATTTAAGGTAATTGTTAGTCAAAATGCTCTGTTTGAAAATCAAAAGGCTAGACTTTCTCAGCACAGAAATTAAAATTAGGTGCATTTTAACTGTGAAAAATAAAAATAATAATGAATTAGTGTCATACAGTAATTCAGAAACTCAAAGCTGGCTGTGCAACTGTGTGCTTGATCCTCATATCCTTGACAAACAAACACCCATTTTCAAAGCAAATGTAGTTCATATAACCATTTGCTGCACTGACTCATTCAGCACAGTATTTTCCATCCAGGAGCTGTCAATAGGAAAGACTAAATGAGCAAGGCAAGCATTTATGGACACACCTCCAAAACTTTCACTCAGTTCTGGGTTCTTCAGCATATATCTCTGCTATAGATTTAGGCTCCAATATTGCCAAATATAATCTTAACTTTTATGCTGGAATAAAAATATTACTTTGTAATTTTTGCAATAGCTAACCAGCATGCTTTGTGACTTTTGTGAACAGCAAACAGTACGTACTGGACAGTCACCACAGCTCGTTTTCCTATCTATTATTATGGAACTTTCACATCACTTGCAAGA
Organism: Taeniopygia guttata; assembly: GCF_048771995.1. NCBI lineage: Eukaryota > Metazoa > Chordata > Aves > Passeriformes > Estrildidae > Taeniopygia > Taeniopygia guttata. The sequence continues at coordinate 94,184,491 of NC_133026.1, forward strand.
CTCTTAATTTAAGGCAAGTGAATTTAATTGCAATAATTATAACTTCAAAATGGCAAATGTCAGTCTATGGCTGTAGATTAATAGTATAAAAATTATCTTCTTTGTGAGTAATTTTTCAGTTGAGCTGACAACTATTACAGGCAGAACATTACCTGCCACCAAGAGTATTTTGACAGAAGTAATTTCAGAATGAAAACCAAAGACTCTGAGCTGGTAATACCAAGATTGTGGCAGTAGGAAAGTGCTTAACTTTACCCTGCTCTCTCAACTTTACCATTAACAGAATATTGTACTTACCAACAGCATTTTGCCTTCCTGAATGAGACAAAAAGTCTTTCCCTTAATAAATAGAATAGACAGACATTATTTTCTAAACCACATGTCTAAAATCTTGATGTGGAAAAAAAAAAAAAAGAGAGAGAAAAGGAGAAACCACAGTTTTGTTTGTGTCTATCACAAATGCTGAAAGTGTATTCCTTTTTAGGAGATAAAATCCCCTCTATCAATTAACTTTTCACTGACTCATTAACATCTATAAGAAAGAGAGATATGTAAAGGTATATTAGTAGGCAGCAATCTATACGCCATTTTTTCCTCCTAATCCTCTACTTCAGCCTCTACTCCTGAATCAGCTGATTTCAATCTCATACCCCTATATTTTGAAGATACTGAGAACAGGATACTGTTGTTGTTGTGGCTGTAAATAAGATAACACATGCACACTTTTATCAGCACATATTTGAAATTATGTATACAATTGCTCTAATTATTATGAGCACACTACAGTTTTTTATACTTTGGTAATTCACATTTATACTACACAGTTATTGTAAATTTAGGCTGCCACACACAGGAGTTAGCAGAGATGTCAGGCAAAGCAACTATGATCCAAAAGAGACAGAGCTTGGTAGAAGAAGAGGGTCTGACAGAAAACTATTTAATTCTGTTTAGAAGAGCCTACAAATCCTGTGCAGAAGTGTCACTGCTGAAAGCATGAGTCAAAAAAAACAGCCACATTTTTAGAAGATGTTCTCTGTCCAGCAATATTTGTTTTCATCTGGTACATTGCATTCACTTGACATAATTATTCGATCTATTACAAAGATAAAGAAGAAGATGAAAATGTGAATGGCATGTCCATTCAGAATATTAACTTGAGTCATTTAACTTGGATAACAAAATGACAAAAATTCAAATAAAGAAAAAAGTAATATTATAATGGAATGAAACAATTTATTGTTAATGGATGAAACAATTATGGAATTTAAATGATGGAAAACAAATGCTACAATAAAGAACTGAAAACTAAATCACTGATCCCTGACCGAATTGAGTCAAATACCTTGCACCAAGAGATGACCAGCTTTGTTCCATCTGGGTGCAAGCCTGGCTGTAAGTGTGTAGGAGAGACAGGTTTGGAGAAGGGCTGGAGTAACTGTTTGTGGTGCTTCCAGCTAATAAAACAGTGACAAAAAGAAACATACATTTTTAATAATTTAACAGATTTTTTTAAAGGCTTCAGTCAAAATTTAAGCAAATATACTGCAACTTCATCTTGGAGCCAAACTCTAGTATATGCCACACATGTTTACCTTTCATCTACTTCGCTTCAAGAAGAAGGTAGCACAGTACTTGATGTCGGCATTTGGATTTCATGTGCCATTAAAGTGAGGTGCATGACAGTTCCTAGAATGCTTTCACAGGGCTGATAATAGACTTGGGGAAAAGATTAATTGAACCCTCTGGAGTACTATATTAGATATGCAACTCCCTCCAGGCAAAGCTGACATTACCTCTGCTGTCAGAGTCAAGACCAGACACATTTTCTGGCAATCACAGTAGATAAATGCAGCTTGCTCATCCTACAGTTCTACTTGATTGCCTGTCTTGAAGAGTTTTCTCTTGATCATCAGCGCTAGTCAAGAAACTAACTACAGCAGGTTAAAAAGAGTTAAGTAATACACCTCCAGAAGAATGTTTCTAATGAATCCTGCAAGGAACTGCTTGGTGTTGAAAAACCTAACAATGACACATCACCTACACACAACTACATAAAGCAGTTCTCTTAGGTAAGCATATTACAATAATGTATGTCTTACTAATCTGCATATGCATTTGCACTACTTGGAACAAATTAAGGTACAGCCAGCTGGCTGTGCACATGAAGAGAGCTACTGGCTTTGGCTACAATCAGTCTTCTGACTCACCAATTTTAGTGCATCCACACGTACATTCATAAACTCCATAGATGTTGCATACTAGAAGATAGTAAATTATACGCATAATGGTCTAAAATTATATCAGCTGCTAAGCTGAGGGGTTCCATTTCTTCTCTATGCCTTTGTTTGGTTTCCCTGAGACTGTCCTGTACAGGCTGGGTAAACCCAAAGGTGAATGGATTTCAGTTCAGCTGCCTGAACATTCCTGCTGGATGAAGGGCATGACACCAGCAGGAGAGCTGCAGGTCTGTGGCCCAAAGGTTGTCTCAAGATCAGTCCCCAATGCCTCTGAGCAGGACCATGATGCCACTTCAGCAGAGAAATCTAGAGGTATTGATCACAAACTTGTTAAAACTATTGAGTCTGACAAAGTATATTTACCATGCCCAATTCACAGGACACGTTTTGTCTATGGGGCGGAATTACTAACCCTGAAACTCGGCTTCTGTAGTGCAAAGTGCAGGGCCTATGAAAAACACTTCTGGCAACAGCAATTGCAGACAAGTGTAACAGCCTAAAGAACTCTGTCATATTTCAGCACTTACAGCAGCTCCATGTCTCTCTACATAGGCTTGACATATTCCTGATTCGTAAAATGGTATCTAAAAATAACAATAAAAAATAAATCAAGGTTTTGGCATTAAGCATAGATTAAATTCTGGTATGACAGTAACTTTGCCTTTGAAAATCATGCAAGGGGAGAGTTAAGCAAACACTTTATCCTATGTTTTAAAGGAGAAAACTAAAATCAACTCAGGTATTTGTCATCATGCAATCTCATTTCTAGCTAAAGATACATTCACAAGCAAGACAAGTGAGCCAAATACTGCCCAAAACAAAGCTGCAGCACTCTGCACCTGCTTCTCCTCTTGTGAATTGGGTGGTACCTTACCAATTGAATTCATTTCATCCCACAGATTGGTTCACCATCTGAAAAGGCCATTTCATCAAAAAAGTAAAGGACTTAAGTTGTCCTACACCACTAATGCACAAAAAAAAGAGCCTGCTTTAAGTGAAATATTTTTACTTATCCTTGCTCCTTAAACAAAACACTTCTTAGAGAAACATAACATGTATGTGTGACAAATACAATTGACCCCTAGCCATACATGACTGACCAAGAAGCAACAGGCCTCACATCTTTCGGATGAACTTGCAAGCTGGAAAGTCCCTGGCTACAAAGGAGTGAAGGTGTCTTGAAAAATATTTCAAAAGGTGTTTTCGAAACCCAAAAGTACAAGATAACCAAAGTACAGAAAGAGCTATCAGCACTAAATCAAAGACATCTGTCTTGCCTATACTATTGATAAAGAGCCAACTACTTCACCCTTTAATTATTAAAATAAGGATGGGCCCAATCTGAGCACTCCCTGAATGCCAGATTGTACAACAGCTGGCCTGCATGGCAGGTGACTCTTTTCTGAGCAGGAACTCTTCTCAAGTTTAAAGATTCCATAGTGGAAATTAAGAGAACCTTCCTTAAAAAAGGTCAAAAGACCCCTTACCTGTGATCTGCAGTTAGTGACTGGAAGCATGCTGAATTCATGCTATGAAGAATTACTAATCCATGCAGCTACTCAGATACTATAAACATTGTAGGGATAATTCCATTAGGCATGAACTGTTGACCAAGTCTGAGACAAAGATTGGATACAGCCACACATAGGCTCCAAAAAAGAATTCCAGAAAGGGATCCACTCTGAACCTCATGTCTCCACAGAACTTGACATCTCTTTACTCTTTGCACCTCTGGTCTCTCTCTGAGTCATTCTAACTCAGTTTTCCTTTTCATGGTTTTTCCATGCGTAATTATTAAGGTAAACCTTGGCATCAAACTTGCTGTTTTATGAATAGGAACACTGTTAAAACCTTGCTAACCTAACAGAACACTGTTAAAACCTTGCTAAATTCCATCAGACCCATCAAACTCTGCCAAATTATTATTTTACCTCAATAAAACATAGTGCTGCTTCTCTCTTTTGAGTGAGGTGCACTCTGCTCATCTGCAGCAGTTTGTAACTACAGATACTTATTTACACAGTGATACTGACCGCCATCACAACCGAAATTTGATTCAGTGTCCCCATAACAGGTGCAGAAAGGATCTCTTGATACAGGAATAATAATTGTCTATGAAAAAGGTGAGAAAGAAATTAAAAATGTTTTATTTTCTCAGCTTATATTTGTTTTCCTTCCATTTTGCAAACACAATACATTCCATTTTAATCAGTTTCAACTGTCTCAGTATAATAAATTGGATTAGTCCAAGTTACTGGCTCTAGATTACCCACAATGGTCTAAGACAAAGATTACAGGCCTTTGGCACACAAATGGAGCTATCCAAAAGTGTTCCTTTTGGCAGAATTTCTCATTTCTCCCCTTTTCTTTTAAAGAGAATAACATAATGCTTGGTGAATGCTTAAGAATCTGCTTTCCAAATAGTCTTTCCACTTAGTCTCTACCTATATGAAGCATCCCAACTTTGCAGATAAACACAGATTAATTTTAACGATTCACTAATTTGAAGTATGTGGATTCATTAGTTTTAGCCTATGAAATTTAAAACATAAATAGAAATTTTGGTTTTGTTCCCCAATAGCAAGCAAGTCCCCTGCCCAAGAAAAAAAAAAGCTATTTTAAACAATTTTGTACTCTTGCCACTGAGCCACTGATAAGAATTTTGCTGATTTTATTACAGTTAATTCTAGTATGGCTAATAAAATATTTGAATAACAACCACTAGTAATTTCTGGAAATAATAGTCCTCAAAACTCTTTACCTGCAAGTCTTTATCTGTGTACTCCTTGACTCAGCTTCTGGTATCTGAGAACTCAGTGTTACTGTAGCAGCACAGAGTTTGTGCAGCTCAGGCAGACTGACAAAGAACAGAGACTGGTGTCTGGTGCTATTCATGGTATGTTGTTGATTGCCCTCATGCAACACCTGGGTATTATAATAAAAAAATAAATAATTTTTGTAAAGCTGGTAGGTGTTTGTTTACAGAACTTTATATGTTATTAGGTAAATGAATAATCAATTATCTCTTGATTAAGAATATAGAGAAAATATAACGTGATTTGGTCAGATAAAACTGCTGAATATCCTTTTTGTATATATAATGCATTATACTTGAAAAAATAATTATTTGCAAGAGCCAAAATATTCAGAGTAAATACAAGGACAAAAGAATACAGAGTACATGTATGATCCTTGCCATATTAACTGAGCACATACAATGGAATTCTGTTATTTTTGGAACTTCACAAAAAACACTGAAAAGAACCCAAAGAACCAGAATTTCAGACTAAGAATATGATTCTTTGATGCAGTACTAAGAAATTACATGTGAATGGGAATAACATGAAGTCACATTACCCATCTTGCTGAGTGCCTGTGGTGTGCTCCTTTGCCCTGCAGCACAGGCCAGGCACAGTGTAATGTTCATATAATATTCATGAGAGAAAAAAGAAAATCTAATATTTCATTACTTGAAGAAAAATACACCTTTTAACTGTAGCATCTTTTTCAATCAAAGTATTTCAAAGAAAGACAGGTAGCGAGAAAGCCAGGAACGAATACTGCACACCAGAAAAAACTGGTTTAATATTTCTTCCCTTTCCAAACCCTAAAACAATTTTAGGAAATTATCTCACCAGCACAGTGAGGACAGCAATAAATATTTTGATCCCAAATTTTATGAACTCACCAGGTACTCACCTGAAAAGCAATTTTGTAAATTGTGATAAAACAATTATGAACTGGAAGCATATTTTGAGAAACAATGTCAAAGATAACTTTGCTGTTCTGATTTTGCTTTGCTTTCTTTACAGTGTAACAATTTAAACAGATTAACCTCCATCATATCCAAGAAAAATCAGAAGATGAGTGTTTTATAACTGTCATTTAAAATAAAATAAACCTTTTTTCTTTCTTATCCTTAAAGGAAAACACATTTCAAATTTTTTTCGGCAGTCCTGAAAAGCAGGGTTTTTTTTAAATGCCAGCCAAAACTATCACTTCATCAGAGAATTCCAAAAGCCTCAGCTCAAGGGAAAGCTCAGTTTTAAACAAATGAGAAAAAATCTCATCCTTTTGCAACCATGGAAAAGAAAGCCTGAGTCTGAGGCTTTCATAATATTTATTGGGGGTTTTTGTGGCAGAGATGTTGAAAACACATGCTGCAATGCCCCAGAGCCCTGCTTGCTGTTTGAGGATGACTCCCCTGTGGAAACAACTAGCTGTATTAAGCCTAAGTTAAATCTTCCCAGACATCTTAAAAGCTAATGGGACAGGGCAGAAGCAAAAGGCTTCTCCCTTCAGGGGAGAGGATAAAGAGAAAAGTAGCAGTTAACACGAACTGCCAATTAAGAAAGAACTACTGGTTATAAATCCTCGGAAATGAACACAACCGCCCTCTGAACAAGAGGACTTTACATGTGAGGGAGAAATCGGACTTTTACATGCCAATAATCAAAGCACGTGAACTCGAAACCTGAGCTCCTGCTAAACTGAACAGAACATCAGTCAGGGAATGGCTATCCCTGTCTTTTCTGCCTGAACAGGCAACTAAAGCCCAGAGCTCGGCAGCAGTATTTGCAATTTTCAGTAACAACCTGGAAGTCGGAGTGAAGAACCTCCTTCTCAAAGCTGGGAACAACACCCATGGGAGGGAGAGTAGCTACTCTTACTGTCGGGCTGACTGAAAAGTTGAGGCGGGATCTGAAGATGGTGGTGACATTCAAAGAAGCACACAGCTGTCCTGCACTCAGGCTCGGGGAGCAGAAGTTAAGCACCAGTTTTCAGGAAGGGTGACACGTCACGCTGGGTAAGCTTTATGCTACAAAAAAAAAAACCCTCCACAAATCCAGCCTATAATCATGCCTCAATGTGTCCATGGGGTTATTGCTGCTGAGGCATCCAAGTTGTGTTGGCCGTGACGGTGGGATATGGGGACCCATACTGAAATACAGACAAAGCCATCACACGCATCTGAGATCAGAGCAAAGGAAACATATTTTACCTCAGCCAAAACTGCAGGGAAACAGGATGCTGGACTGGTGAGAGAGCCTCACCGAGAGAAGGGGAAGGCACTGCTCCCTGTGCCCTCAGCCCACCTGGCAGCCAAGCAGGGCAGTGCCACAGGGAAGCCTCGCTCCAAGCCCCGCGGGGGAGCTCTCCCGAGGCGGGGCGAGGGACTCGTTAGCCAGCCGGGAGGTTTAGAGGAGCTGTGTGGAAGCACCTGTGGCAGGGGCGCTCCCGCCGGGATCGCCTCACGGTCTGCGCGGGAAAAGCGGCCGCGGCCGCCTCCCGCCTTCGAGCACTGCCCCCTGCGGGATCAGCGAGGGTGTGGGACTTCCCGGGCAGCCCCTGCCTGCTGGGACACCGCCAGGAGAGGCAGGGCGTTCGGGCGGTCACAGCGTCGGGCAGAGCCCCGGCAGAGCCGCGCTGTGTCCGGGTGTAACTCAGCCCGCGCTCGGCGCCACGCGTGCCCATGGCACGGGCGCTTTAGCCGGGCACAGGCAGCTCTTCGCCGAGCCGGGGCGCCAGCCGGCTTTACCACAGCGGAATGAGGATAATTGAGCTGAGATGTTAGGAAAAAAAACCTTTATTGCGAGGGTGCTGAGGCACTGGAACAGGCTGCCCAGGGAGCCTGAATCACAGCTTGTTAGGGTTGGAAGGCCCCTCTGGAGATGATCTAGTCCAACGCCCTTGCCAAGGCAGGGTCACCTGGAGCAGGCTTCACAGGAACACGTACAGGTCGGTTTTGAGTGTCTCTAGAGAGGACTCCACACCTCCCTGGCCGTCCCCACCCGGCCCATCTGTGCCACTCTCAATGTAAACTTCTTCATGTTAAGGTGAAACTTCTTGTTTTTTAGTTTATGGCCATTGCTCCTCGTCCTGTTTTACTGAAAAGAATGACAGCTCCCCGAGTCTCTTCCCATAAGCAGTGCTGTAGACTCCTAAACATCTTTGTGGCCCTGTGCTGTACACTCTCCAGCAGTTCCTTATCTTTCTTGTACTGGAAGTGTTCAAGGTCTGGCTGGATCGGACTTTGCACACTCTTGTCTATTGGTCCCCAAATCAGGGGAATTGGAACTAGATGACCTAAAAGGTCCGTTTCAACCCAAACCATTCCAGCGCGGCTCTACATTGCAAATCGGCGATTAGCTCGCCGCAGCGCACACCGGCAGCCCCGCAGCCCGCGGCTGCCAAAGGTGGCGAACGCTGGGGTGACTACCACCCCAGGGAGTGCACAGTAGAGCAGCCGCGACTCCGGTGCCCAGCACCGACGGAGGCGCGGCCGAGCCCAGCGGGGACTGCCCCGGCAGCATCCCCGCGGCCGGTCACGTGGGACGGGGGGAGGCGGGAGAGGGCGGGGCATTACGTCACAAGTCCCGCCCCTGGCCGCCGCCAGACTGCCCGTCTGCTTTGAGTGGCATTGCCATCCGCCAATGAGCAGCCGGCAGGGCGGGCGGGGCGGGGCGGTGCGGGTGGTGATAGGGCCTGCGGCGGGGGCCTGGCGTGTGCGCGGTGTCGGGCTGCGGCGGTGCGGTGCGGGACGGGACGGGACGGGACGGGACGGCGCGGGAGATGGTGGGCTCCAGCGAGACCGAAAAAGAGCCGTGGCGGGGCCGCTACTACCGGCTGGAGGAGGTGCAGAAGCACAACAACAGCCAGAGCACCTGGATCATTATCCACAACCGCATCTACGATGTCACCAAGTTCCTGGACGAGGTGGGTGCCCGCGGTGTGCCCCCGGCGGGCTCCCCTCCGCCCGCTCCGGCCCGCGGGAGCGGCGCGGCGGGAGCCGCCCTCGGGGCCGCGATAGCAGCCGGCAGGAAGAGCCGCGGGGCGGGACCGGGACCGGGACCGGGCGCCTCTCGGGCAGGAGAATCCCGCGGGTGCCGTGCACGCCGGCTACGCCACCGTGTCATCCGCTGTGCGCCCGCCTGGGGCTTTCGGATTTGAATTTGCAGTAAATAAGGACAAGGAGAAAAAAATGGAGTCAGTGTGGAGGGCTGAGATAGGCGGGCTGACTGTGTGAATCTTAGGTACCAAGAGTGGGGCCGAGTCCATCGGCTTCTTGCTTTGGTGTGCCCACTGAAAATAGAATAAAAAGTGAAGACTCAGCTGGGACCCAGAGCCGTATTATCTTGTGAACTAAAAGGTCAGGAACTCCTCTCTTCACACTATTGTAGTGTGTGTTGTATTATGGAATGGGAAAGAAACTTCACAAAGTGAAAGGAAAGTACCACAACATACAAAGTATCACAGATCTTGGGGTTACTCTAATAGTCACAGAAACATAAAATTGTTTGGATTGGAAGAGGCGTTAGAGCTCCACTCATTCCAGCCCCCTGCCAAGGGCAGAGACACTTCCACTAGACCAGGTTACTCCCAACCCTTGTCCTTGAACACGTGCAGGGATGTGGCATTCCCAGCTTCTCTGTGCAACCTCAGCCAATGTCTCACTCCTGTCACTATAAAAACATTCTTCCTTATATCCAGTCCTTGCTAAAGCCTCTTGGTCACAGTAGCTTGTGCTCCTATCTGCCAAATTTGTACGTCCTGGGTAGCATTAAGCCCTGGGTGGTCTTTTTTTGCAGGATGTGGCATTACATACAGGCTGTCAGGTTCAGAAAATTAGGGTGGCTTGCACTGCTGCCCTAATCCGCGCTGTGCGGGATGTGTGGTGCTGCAAAGCTGCACCAGTTCCAGCTCTAGCGTAGTGCACAGAGGCAAGTTCCATTCCTTCGGCTTTGTTTCGCTGGGACTCTTTTCTTCCCAGTTAGTGGTTGATGTTTTTGATCTTTGGCAGACAGCAGTTGATGTAATCATTGATAGTCATGGTTAACAAAGAAGCATTTTAGTTACCGGACTAAAACATTATTCAGTGGAAATGCAGAACTAAAACTACCACTTTTTTTTGCAGTAGTTGAATGGTGCTGGGATTTAGATATTTTGAGTTTTCTCCCTTGCTCTGTATTTCCAGTTAGCAAAGTTAAAATCACAGGATCAATTTAGTTGGAAAAGACCTCTGAGATATCATCCGGTCTTTGACCAAACATCACTGTGTCAATTAGACCATGGTAGTAAGTGGCATATCCAGTCTTTAAAACTGTCAGGGACAGTGACTGCCACCTCTTTTGGCAGCCCATTTCAATGTCTGATCACCTTTCTGTGAAGAAATTCTTCCTAAAAGCAACCAATTAAAAAGTGTATGGTAGGCTCACATTAATTTCTTGAAGAATACAGTTTAGATGGGTAGAGACATGATGGATTTTAAGCATCAATAGTTCTGTAGCCCCATCTTGATTTTTGTGCTTGTAAACTTCCAATTCAAAGGAGAAACAAAGCATTTTCCAAGGGAGGGTTGACAAGCAATTTTTCAAAGGCGGTGTTGACACAGGTAGTATTTCATTCTTAAGCTGCGTGTCAATGCAAATTGTTTGGCTTTTCAGCAAGGCAGATTATGAAACTGATCTACTGACTCTTCCTTCATTATTTCTCATCTAGCTGTGCCCCTGGTCATCTTCATCCATTAGTTATGGACATCGCTGTATCGTTATGCAGTCAGGGCCAGTTTAATTATAGAAGCTCTGGAGGAGAATGCACCTTTTTGTCTAGTCTGAGAAACTGAATTAGCTTTTGGGAACTTGATCAGTTTTGTGTTGTTTGTGCATATTGTTCAGATTGAGAAGGCAGAAACAAAAATACACACCTTAGAAAAACCATAAACCTAACCCCACCCAAGATAAAATAACATTTGGCAAAAAAAAAAAATCCAGGATCTAATGAGCTTTTGAGTTTAAGTAGTTGCACAGCCTCTTCCTTCAGTACATATGGTGAAGTTGGTAAATATTAAGAGGCATCACCTTGTGTAAATTTCTCCAAGAAAACCTAATTTTCATCATTCAGGCCAACACTGATAATTTGGTAGCATATCAAGCTAATTCAGTTTGTAAGTATTTAAATAGTTGGGTTTTGGACAATGTAGGGGATGTATTGAGACGCTCTGGTATGTGTAAGTCAGACTTCAACCTCACACTAAACAGCTTTCAATAGAACATGGCTGGTTTTGAGCTGGAATTTTAAAGACATTCTGAGATAATAAATGAGATTGTTGGAAACAGTTAGCTGAAATATTTTAAGTGCTACATTTTAAGAAGCTACAGTCCTAGGGAAAGTTTTTTGCCATTTTGATATTGATTGTTTTGGGGATTTTTGTTATGGAACTCTTTGATTAGGATAGTATGTAGGGCACTTTTTAAACCTTTTTTTATGAATGCTTTTGGTACTTAGTTTATCAAGTGTTATGCTAATTCTTTTGATAGTGTCAGACACCCTGAGACACATGTGACAGCTGAGGAGAAATTGAAGCTAGCTTCTTGCTGGCTCATTCTAGAATCCAGTAAAAAATCAATGTGAGGGTTATGTTAGCTGTTTCAATAGCATTATGGGTAAAGTCAGATTTATTTCTTGCAGTTCCTTTTAGAAGTAGAAAAGCTTAACGTATTTTATGACTTAAATGTGGGCCACTGAAATTTGAGTCCAATAGTATTAAAAAGGGTGGACTGCTAAAGCGTCACCTCACTCATTCGCTTCCCAAGCAGTACATAAGTATCAGTTTACTGGGGAGTGAAGAGCTGGGAGCAGCAGCTAAGCTCACCTGTCCTGTTTCTTAAACCAATAAGCCATCTTTTCAGCTACTGTATTAATCTATGGAAATATTTTCTTAGTAATGATGAAGCTGAAAATTTACTGTGCTTCAATCTTGAAGTCACCTTAGGTGCTCTTGTGCTTAATAAGTGAAAGTGTGATGCTGTTTTTCACTCCATTACAGTAATTAAAGGGTGTACTCCCTCTGTCCACCTGTTGTCTTCATGGAGCTTGTAGATGTTTAGTGGAACTTGTTTGGCTTTGGGGGGCAATCAGCCTCTGTGAACACTTGATTGAAGTTAGATAGGAAATGGGCTGGGGTTGGAGACATGTATGTGTTGGAGTGGAGGCATCACATGGTGTGACCCATACTAGCTTGGCTTCCTACAGGACAAGGCTTAAAAAAGATCATATGAAATACAGAAAAACTGCTGAATGAGGAAACAATTGTGTGCTTTGATTATCTTACCTATGAGGTTAATGAAGATTCCAGCAACTGCTTTTTTTTAGTCAGTTTGGTTTTTTCTTTGGCTTTTTGTTGGTTTTGTTTTTTGATTTTTTTTTCTGGTTTTTTTTTTTTTTTTTTTTTTTTTAAGTGGCAGATGTTGGGGAAAATTCATAGCTTGAATATTCATCTTTGAATTTTCTTTTATTTTCCAAGTGTGGGAGAAGAAATCAAGAGACCTCAGATTTTGGAATGCATTATTTAAAATGTCTTGGCAAGAAAGAGTATTCTTGAAACCAGAAACTTTGATGTTGTTTGTCATTAAAGACTGTTGGACCTGTGTTGCAGAAGATTTGGGAAACCTTTTTCTTAGCTTGAGGTCTTGTGGAGGACCCATGTACCACGCAGTGGCTCACTCACCCTCCTGCCCAGTGTATGGGGAGGAGAATCACAAAAAAGGTCAATATAATAACAGTCTAATAACTGAAATAAAGTAAATGTAACAATAATGGTAATGATAAAGAGAGAGAGAGAAGAAGAAAACCAACAGAAACAAATGGTGCAGCATGTATGTGTTCTCTGCTCACTGACTGATACTCACCTGAGCAGTGATTGATGGCTCACAGACAACTCCTCCCAGTTTATGGGTGGAGTGTGACATTTTGTGCTATGGAATATCTCTTTGCCCATTTTGGGTCAGCTGTCCTGGCTGTGCTTCCTCGCTGGCAGGGCATGGGGCACTGACAAGTCCTTGACTTAGGTGAGCACTACTTGGCTGCAACCAAAGTATGAGTTCATTAACAACATTATTCTCATGCTGAATCCAAAGCACTGTAGTGTACCAGCTACTAAGAAGAAAATGAACTTTATCTCAGCTAAAACCAGGATCTGGTCCTATGTCATTTAAAGGAAAATAGCTACTAGAAATGCATGTGTCCTCACAGCAGGTGGTCATGGCTATATCTGTATTGTAGATAATTGCATATATGAGGAGTTTCTTGTTCTGGAAACCAACTATGGCATTCATCTAATATTAATCTAATACAGATTTATTTAGGTTAATTCAATTGTTAGTGGTCTAAGAATTCAGCAAAAACATTATTGGTAAATATTTTTTTTTTTCAATATGGTATGAAGTTGTGCATCCATAGCGCTTTTCCTAAACTTCTCCTAGAATGGACAGCTGCCACTAAATGTGTTTTGTAATGCTGGTCAAGTAAAGTGCAAAAAGCAAATATTGCTACATAGAACATTTTTCATCATGACCCAGTAGAACAATTAGTTAGATTCATGCAGTGTGATGGTGGTGTAGAGGAATAGCATAACTCCTTCCATGTTTAAAGTCATGATCAGCTTGCGCTGGAAGATGCCTTTATTGGCACATTTGGAGTCTGCCAGTGCACCATGGGAGCTGTTCCTGCAGTCTGAGGATTAGATCCAGTGTTAACACTTCTTTAAGCTCTGATGAAGCTCGCAGGAGAATTTGAAAATGTTTTAAGAAATAGCACTTCTTAGCACTTATATATTAAACTCTGCAAGCTGTAACTGTTTTGTAAGTCAGGAAATGGGCACTGTTGTAGTTTAACCTCAGTACCCTGCAGCCCCTTGTTCAGTGCTCCCCACAGCCCCTTGGTGAGATGGGGAAGGGAATTAGGGAAAAAAGATAAAATGTGTGGGTTGAGATAAGAACACTTTAATAACTGAAATAAAATATAATAATTGCAACAAAAAGGAAGACAAAAAAATATGCTAACCCATACCCAGCCCCATTGCCAAGCAGCAAGCTGCAGCCCTCAGCCAGCTCCTTGCAGTTGGCATACTGGGCATGATGTTCTGTGGTATAGAATACCCCTTTAGCCAGTTCAGATCAGCTGTCCTGGCTGTGCTCTTCCTGGCTTCTTGTGCACCTTCTTGCTGGCAGAGCATGGGACATTGAGAAGTCCTTGAATTAGGGTAAGTGCTGCTTAGCAACTAACTGCAGCATCAGTGTGTTATCACCAATTATTCCTATATATCACTGAATTATAAGCATTCATATCCCTGAATCCAAAGCACAGCATTGTACCAGCATCCAAGAAGAAAATGCAACTCTTTTCCAGCTGAAATCAGGGCAGGCACCAAGCTACTGGGTATTTAATTTGCACTTGATCTAAAAGCCTAATGATAGTTTTCAAAAATACACTTTCAGAGAGAGATCTTCTTTCCTAGGCTCCTGACATTCTACATGAGCTGTCAGTTTCTGTCCTGAAACTTAAATAGATGATAGAAATAATTTGGAGGACTCTTTTCAGGCTACATGAAAATGCCCTTGAGATAAACAAGCAATTGTCTGTCTGTCCTGCATAATAGAGCTGATGTTCTCTGGGTGCTCCTGGCTCTGTCACTGCCCACTTTCTGCTTTTCATTCCTGTAGTGTAGAAAGGGAAATGTGAATTTATGAGACTGCCACTAATGGAGACCTTTGCTGATCTTCCTGAAAGTTAAATTGGACCCTAAATTTCATTCCTTCGGTATAGGAAGGGAGAGGTCACAGGAGTTTCAAAGGTAGTTATGATTTAATAGTCTTGAACTATGACACTGAGAAATCTGCATGAATGTAGCAAGGGGGAGAGAAGTTGGTATTCAGGATGAGGTGAGTTGGACTTTTGACCCAGATGAGAGCAGAAAGATTTGCCTTATCTAAAACTTTCTAATGTGCTGCTGTTAGGAATCTGTCTGTGCTCTGTAGTAGTGTTGGTTCTGTATAGGTATTTGCTATGCATATAGCTTAGATTATTTATTATAAAGGGTATGTTCTAGGCATGAGCTAGGCTGTCTTGATTTATCATCAAAAGCTTTTTCATTTCCCCTGAACTACAGTTTTTCCTGCAAGAACTCTGATTACTTTTATCAACAGGATTTTGGTTTAGGAGTCACTATCTCTATAGCCCTGTGGGCTTTCCAGTTTCAGGGTCTAGCCAGAGGATCTTCATTAAAGTAGCAGTTCTGGTAGCAGCCTTTGTTTACCAGGCAGAATCGTGAACAAAAGCCTTGTATAAACAAGCTTTGGGAAACTCATCCAACCATGAAAGATGCTCATTTTTTGATAGAGGAGTCATTTCTTGCCCTTTGTGTGAGACATTACAGTTGCTCTCTTTCATTAGGGGAGGTGAAATCTTTTCATTAATTGCATGTATTATGTGCTAGTTATTTACAGAGGGTTTGTAAGTTCATACCCTTAAGCAGAGGTGGCATCTAAAAGCAAAGTGTTTAGCTTCAAAGTACTTCTTCCATCAATGTCTAGTAGGTTATAATTAACATTGTCTGGTAGATGGCTTAAGTTTGGGATTCTGTGTGTGATTCTCCATACTTAGCCTTGCTCATGTCATAAAAAAAATTACCAGTTTTCCAGCTGTAGTGGCAGAGGTCAGGGTGAATTTGTCCTTTTCAGCTGACCTGTCATAGTCAGTCAGAGGGTTGGTAGAAAGGATTGGTTGCAGTCACTGTCTTGATACTGATATTGTGGTTTTGTAGACAGAGGGATCAGTTGCTAATTAGACAAGAAACTAGTTCTGCAGAGAAAAGCTGGAGTGCCTCTGTGGTGCTGCTGCCCATGCTGCTACGTGATTGCTTTGTAGTGGCACAAGGGAGGGATTTGAGAGCACAAGTTAGTACATGATCATTCTGTAACTGGCAAACCTGCAAGCAGTTTGTTGAAGTACTCCATGAAGTAATTTTAATGCAGATGCAGTTATGTTGGTAGGTATCCACTTGTTTGGCTGGATGGTGGATTTTTTTTGGTGGGGTAATATAAACCACGTGGTCTTTATGACTTGCTGGAGTAACTGGTATTGTATGTGCTTGTATGAGTGGGGTTTGTGTTCATTGCAATGCATGAGTAGGAGTTTACATGCTGCCGCTGCTTTTTGGGCGGTTTAACTTTGGGGCCTTTTGCTGCTTGTTGATACCTTGTCTGTCAGGCATGTTTTCCAAGGAGTTGTGCTATCTTTTCTGCTGAAGTTGGTCTCGTATGTTTTTCTATCTGGAAGGGCAAAATTCTTTAGCATGGTATTAAAAAATCTAAACCCACATTGCTGAAGAAATTCTGTAAGGATTTAGTTGAGGTAATGTCTTGGAGTGCTGGTTAGACCCAAGTTCAGCTTCTTAAGTGCCATTTCAAGGCATTGAACTTGAGTGCTCTCTCAACTTTTGTCCATTCCTTTCCCTGAATACTTACCAGAATGGATTCAAGGACAGGATTTTGGTGAGCATGACATATTTGCAGGTTGCTTGCATAATCTTTACTCTGCTTGTACTCTTCTGACTGTTTTTGGCTCAGCTGCTGTGTCTAATCTCTCTATCAGTTGCTTAATCTTGTTTTTGCTTAGTCATGGTCCTTTACCCTAATAACTGTGGTATCTTGGCTCTTTAAAAAGTGTTGTGTTGGGGTTTTTTTGGTTTTTTTTTTCCTCTCCTCAACTTCCTTAATCTGTAAATAAATGTCTGCATTAGTGAAGATTCAAGTCATGGAGTTCTGGTACTGCTGGAAATCCATAGCAGTAGTTTCGTTCAACTCTATGATCAAATGCTGGTTTTGTCAGAAGAGAAGTTTTGATATGAGATTAATAGGAGGAATCTGTATTGCCTAGACTAGTAGAAATGCCATTTCTTTAACCTGTGGGCTTTTTTGTAAGCTGTTCTCCCCACAAGATGACCCTAAATTGTGGAAATTTTACCTATGTTCCATAATGTTATATCTTGTACTTAGAAGCATTAAAAACTGAATTCAGCTTCAAAAGCCTTATATCTTCTCTGCTACTGGTAAAGTGCTAATATCTATTCCATGGTTGACTTAATCCAAGGCAGTACTAGTAAGTGCTTTTAACTTGTTTACCTAATCATTCCCAATGCTTATGTAATACTTTCCTGCCTGAAAGTTGAGTGGTGTATTTTTATGGCACGTTACCTGTTAGATGAATAAGTAACTGGGAGCTGAGGAAATGCACTGAACCAGATGTGATAAATCTTGTAGTATATTCAGGTGGAGTTATGTGATAGATAAAAATGTACTTCATAAAAATTTCATAAAAGTCCCAAAGTGCATCCTGGGGAAGAATAAAAGTTAATGGAGAACAGGGGTTTATGTTAAGGGAATGGTGATGGATTGAGGTATTAAAAGATCCCGGGAGATGACTTCTCTATATCTCAGGGGTTTTATCAACAATGTGGTTTTGGGATTCCATTGTCTATGAAAACCAAATTGCTATTCTAGGGTCTTGAGTGAGTTTTCAGTTGTGCCTAATCACTTCCAAAGGAGCAGTCTTACATGATATTTGTACCATAATTTGTTTTGGAAAGGACCCTTAAACTCATCTGGCCCACCTCCCTGCTCAAACCAGGATTAACTAGAAGGTCAGATTCCTTAGGACCTTGCCGGCTTGTTTTGCCAATGCTTGATTCACATCTCACGAACAGATTTTTTATCTTCCTGGAATGTTCTTGCTGCAGCTAATACTTTTTTGGCTTTTATCCTTCTGCTGTATAAAGCATTGCTTGGATAAAAATACACATTTCCTAAAGAAGTGAAAACAGAGAATGTAACTTCAGATGATTGTTGTGCTGTTAAAATACAGGCTGATTCCCACACAACTTTCTAAATGCTTTAGTTGCAAGGTGTAATGCCTCTTGCTGCTTCTTTGCCACTGAAATAGAGACTTAGCTTCCTTGGTTTTGGCTGCAGAGAGTACATAAAGCTCTTCAGAAAGGCTTATGTTTACTCTAGGAAGTCTAGCCACTGATTTTGCTATTTTTTAATTTTAGACATGTAAAAATGCGGAATTTCCTTTTCTAGAATGTGAAATGTATTTCAGTAACAAATTCAAACTCATTAAAAATTGCAGCACCCAGGAGGTGAAGAGGTCCTTAGGGAGCAAGCTGGAGGAGATGCTACTGAGAACTTTGAAGATGTTGGCCATTCCACAGATGCAAGGACATTGTCAGAATCCTTTATTGTTGGGGAACTTCATCCCGTGAGTATATGAGTGTATCCTTACTTTTTTGTTTACTATACTGTTTTTGCATCCAGTTATTTGTCTGGTAATTACTTCAAAATCAAGAACTGCTAGTTGGGTTGGATGCCAGTCCTGCAGCTGTTTGTGGACGGACCTAGGTTTAAGATAGTTTTCCCAATGTGAAGGGATTTGATTAGTGTAGCATAAGGATAGTCACATCTTTTGGCGATTTAAATTGTCCTACAGCTTAGTTCTTAAATAAACTGAACATGGAATTCTGTCATTTCTGGTATGTGCAGTCAGTTTTGTAATCAAACTCTGTAACTCCTGAAGGTGGTATGTAAGACTGTCTAGAACTTTTCTTATGCCACTGTGCAGAGTGACTACTGAACCAGTTTCGTGCCTTCCCCATTGTAAAAACCTATCTGCCAGGCTCCCACCTGCATTGAAAGGTGCAATCCTGGTTCTTCATATGTATGTCTAGAAAATGGTTATTATAAGCATTGTACTTCTAGTTTGTTGCTCTGTCTTCCCCTCTATGTCTCCTGACATTTTTAGCTGTGTCATGCTTCTCTACTTGTGGTTTTCAGGCTTGTTTATGATTAGTTCCCACTGCATCATCTGTCATGTCCTCTTTTTTATACTGTCCATCCCATTTCCTGTACTTTTAATGAGCACCATTCTGCTGTCTTTAGTTTTGAAGTATTTCTTTCTAGCTGCAGAGCTGCTGCTTTGGCTTCCTTCAGCTAGGCTATAGTTAAACTCTCCTGCATCTTAATAGTTGAAAACCACTGAAGGTTTAGGCTGCTAGTGTGTCCGTCTGCTCTACTTTACTGCCCACTCCCACCTCTTCTCTTTTCCTCTTGTTTCATGTAGGTCTTGTCTTGCATTTGGGGTAAAAATCACTGTTTTGAGTAGCCTATTTCACAGTAAGATTCCTGATCTCGTTTGTCTCTTTTGTCTCAGGTCATCTCTTGGTAACTATTACTAATGTAGCTTGTCCTAAAAAGAAGTGATTTGACTCTGATGCGCATTTGTGGCTTTGCTGTCTATTTCTGATGCCACTAACGTTGTTCTTAACCTGGCTATCAGTCTAGTTCTTCCTTGTTTGGCAAGTGCCTGTTTTCGCTTGATAGGAAACAAACAGCTTAGTAGTGTAATGTACAAATACAGCACTGACAGGATTATATATTGTTGGGCTTTTTTTTTTTTGTCATGAATATGACTGTGCCAAGCAGAGTTTTGAGTTTATGAAAGATGCCTAGATTTTGGGACCTTTGGTCCAGTGGACATTGGCACAAACAGTTAGTTGGCTTTACCTGATAGTACAAGTACAGTAAGCAGAATCGATATGGTTGCAGTCAATGTATAAGCTAAGGTTATGAACTCTCCAGAGACAAAGGAAAGGTGAAAACACGGGCACAAAGAATAATGAAATTTGTTGGAGGCTCAGGTTTCACTTCTTCGTTGCATACTGGGGAATATTATTTAAGGAAGTGATCTTGTTTATGTTAACTCAAAATCAGTCACTGACATCTGCTCTCTTGCAAGTCTGTTTTTACTTAGAGAAAAAGACTTGCCTATTAACAGAATGAATAGCAAACTGAATTTAGTGATAAATTGTTTCAGTTTGGTTTTGCTTTCAGTGCTTTAGATCTTGTCTAAATGTTGCTCTTTTCTCTTGCAGGATGATAGATCCAAGCTTCAGAAACCAACAGTAAGTGTGTTTCTTGAAATGCCACATTGTTTCTTTTGGGCATTACAGACAGTGTCCTAGTGTTTGTGTATGAATGGTATACCCCCAGAAAAAGAAATAATTCAGTTTCAGTGCAGTGTTTCAGGTTTTAAATCTTAGACCTGTTGATACTGCTTGAAATGGTTCTTTCCCTTAACTGTTATTTCCTTTGTTTGGCTTCATATGAGAGGGTTACTAAGTGTGATGGCATTATGCTATAGCAAAATCCTTCATTCTTTAAATTGATTGCATATGTTCTGGTACCAGAGCAAGTAATTTTGCAGTAATGGATCTTGCACCACTAAATTTAGGTAGGGTTTTAATGCTTGGATTTTTAAAATAAACCTTGGGGTCCTGCACAAGTAGAGTTACTCTAATAAGTCTTCATGTAAATTGTGCACATATACCCAACTGGGATTTGACCTTGTAGTGCTGCTTTTTCTGTGGAAGCAGAACAAGAAGTCCAAATCGGTATCAGGAACAGCTATAACAATTTGACTGATTCTTACACAATCTGAAACACCACACTAAAACCCCTGAGTTTAATTTAATAAAATTTGTAGATGTAAATTAGTAGCTTTCTTTATGTAGTTTTGATATAAAAACTATTTGTGAATTAATTCCAAGGTTTTTCAATTTGATTTTAGTAAAGGAAAGGATATTTGTCTTATAAAAATGATGACTAAAACTTTTCAAATGTAGCCCAAGGTTGAAGTCAGCTTCATAGAAAACTTGCAGCAAAATTCTTGTTGATAATGTTTTAGGAATTTGATGGCATGTTAGCTATAGAAACTGCTACTAGCTAGCTTATAATACAACAGAACTGCTGTAGGAGTTAGGAGAAAATGCTTCCCAAATGCATGCACTGAGTTGTTTCTGAACTAGTCTCACTTGATGAGTTTTGAGAAACTGTGGAGCTAGTTAAGGTGGAGAGGGTTGTCTTCCTGAAGTAAATATCATCTTATGCTTTGCTTTCCAGGAAACTCTTATTACCACTGTTCAGTCTACTTCCAGGTACAGTATGACACCTGATGTCAAACTTGAAGTTACTTATGTTTTTCTGAAGCTTAAAAAGCTGAATAGCTTTTATCTGCTGGAAGCTGAGATATCAGGGGGTGGTGCATGAAAATTTCTGTTCTGTGTAAAGCCCAAGTTGGCATCTGTGTACCACTTTACAAGTGTGTTAGCTTACTAGGTAGATACTTTTCTCATATTGGCAGGTGTCAGTATCTATCAAATGGTTTGATTTGCACAGGCCTTTACTTCTGGAGTCTGCCACATGAAGGGAAGACTCTTAGTGCCATTGCCAACTATTTCACTGACATGGGTGCCTTGCTTTTAAAATTTGCTACTGGTATTGCATCTAAGGGAAATAAGAGGATTCTGTGTATAAGAAGGAAGATATGTCAGAATTGGGAGGGGGTTTAAAAACACTTTGGAATACCACTGAATCAAAAACTTTTTGAAGTTATACCCTGCTGACAGTTGCCTACTGCTGAAGCCTCAGAGGACTCTTCTATGACCCTCTGAGTTTGGGTGCTTGGAAGTGTCATGTGATGCTGCTACTTAAATAGCTTTTGAATGAATGTCAGTCTGGGCAGCACACAAAGACTTTAAATGTGCCTAGGGTTTTGCTCTTCTCTAGTAAGCAAACTTCTTGAAGTTTTAGTACAAAACTTTACTGTACAAGCTTCTTCCCTTGTGTGGAGTATTGCTGGCCAATCCAGGTGTTCTGCTACCCTGAATTTGAAGTAGTTGTTGGAGTGGGTAGAAAGGACTTCTTTAAGCAATGACTTTTTCTTTTTATATCTTGCTGGTTGTCACTTCCTAAACTGCTTTTTCAAAAACTTTCCTTTAGTTCATGGTCCAACTGGGTGATCCCGGCAATAGCAGCAATTATCGTGGCCCTGATGTATCGTTCCTACATGTCAGAGTAAATGCCTTACTGAGAATTAATGCAAGAAGAGAACACATTCTCTGGAAGAAAACATAAGCAATCCTAACCCAATATGTTCCTGGAGAAAAGTCTGATGTCTGAAGAAAAATACAAGTTTTCCAGAAAATGAAACATTTCTTTTTCTGCTGTGCACTTTTCTTGATGTTGCCTTCTTATATGCTGCTGTGAAGTGATAAAAAGGCACCATTTCTCTTTTTATATAACACTTATTCTCTAATGAATTACTTATGATAACTGTATTGGTTTCTGTGGTAGAATATTATTTTGTATGTAACACTGATTCTGGTTATTTCTCTTTAATCTGTAATAAGGTCATTAGGACTCTCTTTACTTATACATTTTACAGCTTTAAAAAACTACCAAAACTGTGTACATGTACACAACTTAACTTAAAAAACATCATGTTGTCTTTTTAAATGTAGTATGAATGAAATGCAAGTTAAATGTAATTAATAAAACTGAGTGCAGTTATAGGTGCCTGGAAGTGGGTTGGGCCCTACCAATCAGCTATGATGAGCTGGGGTTTTTTTCCATTTTTTTGACAATTGCTCTTATAGTTGTTGTAGGTAGTCATACTAGCAAACTGTTCTGTTTGTCTCCTATTGAAAAATTCAGGTGAAATATGAAACTCAATGTTTGGCCCAATAATGTCTGTCTCATTTTTGTGAAAAATAGCTCTTTTGTTCAAAAAAGGCAGAAAAAAAGTAACTCCTACTAAATAGTACTGTTCCTGCCGAACACTCAGGTGACTGTAGAATTTGTTCTGGAACTTTTAGTCTTTGATAAAATCTTCAACTTTGTCAAGTACATTGTGAGGGGAAAAACTGATAAATTTATTTCTGACTCTTCTGTTATGTGCTTTGGTGCTTCATTATGAAGAGGCAACTGTTTTCACTGCTGAATACAAGATAACTACAAGTTTGCATTTTGTGGTGAACATTTTTAGTCATTTGTAAATGATCATGAATAAAAGTTTAATTGGTTACACCTGCTGTCTCAAACATCTTCATTTCCAAATTATTTGACGGCCTTGAAAAGTATATCCTATTGGGGCACTTCTCAGAAATGCACTTAGAGTAGCTCCTATCAACTTCATATCAAGCAGTAACTTTTTTCTGTATTTGTCCATGGCTTTCCCTCTGAATGTGGTGAAACAGAGTTTAAAACTTCAAGATTTATTGGTATTTTTATAGATAACCTTTAAAAAGGATGTAACTCAGAGTTAGTATTTGGAATTACAAATCAAGTTTAATTTTTAAAACAACATTTAAGTCCATATATCTAGGCAAGGCAAAATAAAAGGCAACTTTAGAAAGCATAGCTTTCCCCCTCCCAAAAATTTCAGACAGATTAGTACGTCCACATCACCAGATAGAGCAGTGCAATTGAAGTGGATCTGTAATGTGAAATGATTTTTCCCATGCTGTGTATGTTGGAGTTTTAATATGGTGCTCTATTTTGGTCCTGTATAGTGGATATTTGTGCAATTCCCTGGAGTAACTATGGACGCTCAGTCCCATCTAAAAGTATTCAAGCTGGCATGTGCAGGGGATTTCCACAATGAGAGCTAGAAGCATAGTGAGTACAGATGAGTAGGCAGTGCTTCAATAACTGATACAAGTAAAAATGCAAATGTAGATATGCACTCCCCTCCACTGCTGTGGGTACAAGTTGTTCCTCAGAGATATACATTCCTTGTGGGTTTTTAAATGTAAATGGAGATAGACCTAAACTAGAAAAATGATTGGGCTTATTTTCATTTTTAATAATCTTAAGATTAGAGCTGCTTTCCTTAGAGGTGTCATATAGATGACTTTAGCTTTTGAGTATGAATAGGAGAAGAGAAAATATATGTGGGTGTGGTGAGGAATGAATGACTGTGCTATTGTAAAAGCGAGTGAATTAAGGGTAGTCAATGTTTTTACAATCTGACAGCAAAAAGAAAATAATTTACAATCTGCTTTCTTCTCAGAACAAAATCCTTTCTCCACAGATCCAATCTGAAAGTATTTGCTCTAATTGTCTGATAGTAAATATTAATTTTTCTTTAAAGTGGCTGACTTTAGTGGTTGATGCTTTAAATCAGTTGTCATCTTTTATTGTCTACTTGTACAACCTTGTAATGTTTACTCTGCCTTAAATTATTTGGGCATTGCAGTTTTGTCCTTTATTTGCCTGTCCTCTGTTCATAAGAATGTGCAGTGATGAGGAGTTCCCCCTTAAATGGAGATAGCCTTGGCTGCTTCTTGGTGTCTGTGGAGTAAAGCCAGCACAGCTTGTTCACTCGCCTCTCTGAGATGACAAGGAAAAAATAGTTTGCTGTTCTTTTCTCTGGCTTCCTTGCTCCATCACGCTGGTCCAATGCCTTTCTCTAGCCATCGTGCTGCAGTCAGGATTTTGCAGAATGCTAGAGGGAAGCTGGTAAGCTAGGTAAATGGAAGCTGATCACAAATTTTCTTAAGAGACAAAAAAATGCAAAGGTGCTATTTTTTATTTTCTGTATGTTTGACTACTGAGGGTAAAACATTGTTTATAAATTCATGGGCATTTGAAGCAAAACTGTTTCTGTATTTTCTGCAAGGCTGGCAATGACTTAACTGAAACTCAGTGGGAATGAATGAGCTATATCAGTGTGCACAAAACAAACAGAAGATTAATAGTATTACAGCATTTTTTCTTTAATATAGAAAAGTATTTCAGAATTGTCATAGAAGGAACAAGAAGCAGGAGGAAACTTATGCTCCTCTATGCCTAGCTCTAATGCCTGTCCACATCTATGGTGAAGTTAGTACCTGATGGATGACATATTTGAATTCCACTTGACTTTCATACTTCATTACATTCCTTCCTGTGATTTATTCATTATGTGTTGAAATACTTTGAGGCTTTAAGTAGGTGGGCAGACAAGCACATGAATTAATGAGAAAATGTTGGAACATTGGATCTTGGTAGATGATTAATGCTGGATTTTCTGTTCTTTCTAAAAACTAGTTAGACTTGTTCTTAATCTTCTTACATGCAGGAATGTGGATAAAGCAATCCTTGACATTTTCTTCACAGTTTTTTTAAAAGTGGGGACATAAAATGTGACTTTCTAAAAGTAGTCTCATGTGTAAGGGAGTAGATTTTTACTTTTATCCTGTGTAGTAATTCCTGTGCCTGTGCTTAAACAGTTTGCTGCACTTAGGTGGACACAGCCTAAGATACTGCCCATGGCTGTCAGTTCTGCTCACTCCAAGTAGCACTGTCAGGCTAGAAGAGTTACGCACAGGAAAGCCTCAGGGATGGTTTTTTGGTGTTTCTGGAAAGAGCACCAGAGGACTCCTGCAGACCTTCAGAGTCCACAACTACCACAGAAATTTTCACTTTTTTCCACAGACCCTGGTTTGTGGATAAACCTGATCCTGTTTTGAGCCTTCTTATTAAAATTGATCCTGTTGCAGGGTGAGAGCACTTTACTGTGTCTCTGGAGTCCCACCTATTTAGGTCTTGGATAAAACCAGCCATGTATTGTTTGAAATTAATAGGTGTTTTACCTGTCAACAGTTCTGGAAACTGCTTCAAGGTTTAGGAGGGCATGAATAGAGAGAAAAAAGTAAGCTAAGCAAGGGGTGTGCTTTCCTAAGTGACTTTTTTTCGAAAAGGAAATATCATTCTCCTGTCACAGATTTCTGAAGGCAGTTGATGCTTTTAGTATCACTCAATGTGTCTTGCAGAGATATCCATAAAAGGTGTGTTTTCTGCATAGGTACTTGAGGATAGACATGAAAGAAGAGTGCTTTAGATACTTTAGAAGCAGGGTGGAGGGCTGGTCTCTGGAAACAAAAACAATATATCCTTTCATTTTTAAACTGAGTGGATTCACAACTTGTATTTATTTGGATCCATTTTCAGAGTAGTGTTGCAGTTGATAACATTTTCTGTGTCAGTCTGGGGAGGACAAGAAATTTTAAAACACTCAAGGGAAGTTTGTATTTGAGCAGTCATGGCTTTCGGGGTTGAAATGAGAAAAACTTGTTTTATTTTTAGGTAACTCTGTAGAACTACTTTTTGACCCTATGGATGTCACAAAGACATTTCAGAATGCAGGTTATTATATATTTTATTGTCATGGAGAGATATTCAGGCATGAGGCTATGGATGAACAAATTACTAGAGTACAAGCTGAGATGTGCAGACTTAGGGCTAACTAGCTGCTCTCAGGCAGCTCTTGGTGGTGGGCTGCTCTTAGTTTTGGTTGCATGCAAGATAATTTATTGCACCTTTGCTGAAGGCAAGACAATCACAGGCTTGAGAAGCTCAGCATCTATTGGATGTACCAGCCTGGGCAGACAAGATTATCCTGCCCCAAGGTCCCAGGAGAGTCTTGATCTGGGATTATGTCTCAGATCACATATAACACACATCTACAGGATTAGACTCTTCAAAACAAATTAAGCTCTTTCATTTAGTAAATTGGTGTCTTCAAATAAATGTCAGCAGGTGAGGAAGAGCAGGGAGGGTGGCTGAAGAAAAGAGAAACAGCCTGTGAAACAAGGATTGTTGTCCAAAACTTTCTTTCCAAGCTCTGTGCCCTAAACTGCTAAGTGCAGAGATTTTTACTCTCTCCTCTCTGCTATGAATCCAGCATTGTTGTTTCTACTGGAACAGATGGACTGATTGAATATTTATCCTGGTTCTTGGACAAAGTTTTACAGCCTGGGCAGACTATGGCCTAGTTTATAGTGAGTTTGGATATGTCTGCATCATTCCTGTAGGCGTAACCTCACTGGTTTGTGCTGGGCCTCACTTCTGGTTTGCATGAAGCATGAGAATGCAGCTCCAGACTTGTCACATACTTTCATGTGGGAATCTTAGAGTTTGTTCTTGAAGTCATCACTAGCTCATTAAGAATCCCTTAAAAATTGATGGCGTTCCTACTTCCAACTGCCATTATGCAATTAAAAAAAAAAAAACAGCAAAGCAGCATAGGGTTAAAAAAACATGTCACCAGACTATGTTCCTTTTGTACTTTAAAAATCCACATATTTTAAATCCATTGTTGCAGGGACTTCACTCTCATGTGTGAAAGAAAACCCTAGGCAAACAGATTCTGATTTTGTTTGGAATGCTCAGGAATTCCAGTAACAGTGTTGAAAAGGATGTCAGCAATGCAGCTTGCAAGTAAACACATGAGTGTAAATTCCCTCATAAGTACAAATTTGTACATATGTTAGATTTTCTTTTGTTTACTAAGTAAACTACTAGCACAATTAAAAATGGGAAGTATGGAATGAATTAAGACAACAAGCTTTGTCTTGAAGCTAAGCAGGGACTGAGCCCTGGAGTGTGAGCACTGTGAGGCACTGCAGCTGTGTGCTGTGCTGTGTTATTGAAAAGCAAGCCAGGGGACTCTGTGTCAGCATCCTATTTCTTCTGGCACAGAACACTCTGGTAATTCTGGGAAGTGTCTTCTGGGAAAACTTCTCTTAATACTCTCATTTTGAATCTGCTAGCACAATGCTATTAGAAGAAGGCTAAATTTACTTTAATACTTGTTTTATTAATATAATGAAAAAGGCCTTACAGATTTTGAAAATGTCATACAAATATAATGATTTCTATTATTCATTGGTTGTATCCTGGCTCAGATGTTAACTCTGGAGATCAGTGACTAGGAATATCATGAAGGAAACAGGATTTCCACAAAAATATATCCAAAGATAAATAAACTTTCTCTATTTTTAATTTAAAACTTCAAAGAAACTCTAAACTCAAGCAACAGTGTTCATTTTAGAGGGATCAACCCCATCTATGCAACAAAGTGCCATCAAAATGCCCTGAAAAAGAACAGTCTTCTTCCAGAAAGACATTTGCTTAGGTATATGTATTTTTAGCATCTTGAATCAGTCATGTGTAGGCCACAAATCCTTGTAGGATGTGTTGGCCACAAGCAGCTGCTCAGCATATGACAAAGTTTTTCTCCTATGTGTACAACAAAATTAGTCTATCTTTGTCAATGTGCTACAATATAAACAGCATAAACAGAAAATAGTACCAACCCAAGTTTTAGTGGCTTTTGTTTAGGTGGCTCAGACCTTAGTGGAAGGTACACCATATAGCTTGGTTATCATCTTTCTCCCAGTTTCTCCATTTAATGAAACAGTGTGAGCCTTCTTATTACAATTTAATGTGCCCAAGTCAGAGCACATGCATTTTATATCTCTGCCCTAATAAAATTTTCATGGGATACATCCTATGACTTTGCAAGGTGAGAACTTGATTTGATTTCCACTCTAAAGACTAAAGGAAGGTTTGCTAACACTTCAAATACTGAGGTTTGCATCCAAAAGGTCCCCTGGGTTTTACTTATATTAATGAGATAGCATGTCACTAGGCAGTTCAGCAATTAGAATTATGATAGCAAAATAGAAAAGTGCATGGGATTCACCAGGGCTCTTGAAATTGCTGGCAATAGAAAAAAAAAAAAAATGTGGGAGATAACTGCCATTTTAACAGTTTTTAATTGGTAAAATGAAAGTAAGTTTTGCTCCAGGCAATGGGCATCAACGACAAAGATCATGGATTTGAAAACTCCTAGAAACTCTTCTCAATAAACAGGAGTTGCTTTTCTGAGTGTCCTCACTGGTGCTGATTTTCATTTGCAGAGGATCTCTGAAGTTATCTTTGGGTAGTGACAGATTTCCTGTCTGACTGCTCCCTCCCATGTTGTTCCTGTACTGAGCTAAGCCACCATGCTCCAGCAGCTGCAGCCTCCTCAGACATCCTCATGCTGAGCATTTTGGCAGTGCTTTGTTGCATTGACCACGCTGGTCCCTCTGAAATGGGCACCATTGTCTCAGTTTAAAGATATTTTGTACCACTGAAGCTGCATTCACGAGATGCCTTGTGCTGGTAAAACAAGGTCACCTTCACTCCCTTCTTCCATTTGTACTCCAGCTTTTTTGAGACCTAGTACCAAGGTGGCTGCACTTCTTGGAGACACAGACATAAAAGAAAGACAGTATTTATTAGAAACACTTGAGCAAAGTAAACAGATTCACTGAGTTAAGGTCAGTCCTAAGGTTGCCTCATGCCAAAGCCTGGCTGGGTTTTTGTTCTGTGCTGCTGAAATCTGGCCAATTGTTTATCTAGCTGCATATATGGAGATCTATGTTAACAACTGAAAAAGGGAAAGCTCTCATTATAAATCAAATTCTCAGACTTAGCTGCTCATCTCTGGCTACTGAGCACTGAACAGTTATTTTCTTTTTGAAAACTTCTGTTCACACTTTTACTTAAGAATGATTAGCTCTCTTCCACATTCTTTTGAGTCTTTAATGCTTTCTCCTGTGGGGCAAAACCAGTGTCTGGGTTTTGTAGCTGTGCCAAAATACAGCCAAGACAAAGAACTCAGACCAAACATAGAGCTGTTTTGTTGCCAGACAATGTGAGCAGTAAGGAACAAAAAATTTTCAAAGAGGTTGAGCTGATTCATTAAGTTTTTCCTTCACATCTATACCATATGGGATTACATGGCTTTTGTGAGTTCTGCTGCAGTGTTTTCTTCTTTAAAAGCTTTTCTGTCCCCCACAGGGTGATGCAGAGCATGCCACAGGCAGGGGCAGCTGGGGGATCTGTACAGACACCCCTCTCAGTCCCACATCCCCAGTTTTGCTGTGCCTTTAATTGAAAGTTAGGCAGAGGCAGAAGGAAGCTGCCATTAACAAATGCTGGTCCACAGAAGATTCACATCATATATTGTGTGTTTTCACAATGCTTGCCAGCACTGGTGTGTAGGCTGAAGGCATTTGCTGACTCTCTGTGGCCAAGGGTTTAAAAGCCTCAGCTGGAGGTTTTTAAACACACCTGGCTGTAGTGGGTTGGGTCACAAGGGTGATGGTTCAGGGCTGCCCCTTGTGCATCCATAATCTCTTCCTTTTCTGCTAGTGTGGCTTTATTTGCAAGACTCCTTCCACAGGCACCTCTGAAGGCTGCTAAGCTCTCAGAGCAAACACTTCCCTGAGGGCTTTGAGGGGTTCTTTTGAAGATGTGCCAGGATCAGCTGTGTCAGGCAAGTAGATGTTAATGAGGAGAAATTCAGCGACCTTAGAAGCAGGGCATCTCGAAGTTGTGCTAAGGGACCATATGCTGGGATCCTTGCAGGAGTCTTGTTAAGTTGATTAACTGTCAGAAACGTTTTCTGTGGGGATGAGGAATATAGTTATGTCAGGCTGTGGGCTTAACTGCAGAGACATAATGCAACTAACATTTTGAATCACAGTAGTGTTGTCTTTTCTTCTGTAAAAAATTACTACTTGCTAAAATATTTAAGGAGAAAAAAAATGGAAAACCCCTTTAAGATCTATCTTTTTTCAGTGTAATGGTAAGTCAAAAAATGTTTTTATCTTAGAAAATTATTTTTAAACATGAGGAGTATAAACAGAAAAGAATATAAGGCGATTGATCTTTTTTTGAGTAAGCAGGGTCTTTACGTTTGATTTTGATTTATTTTTAAAAAGAGAAGAAATTATAAGAAACTTTTCCCTCCTGTATTCAGCAAATTATTAAACTCAGTATCTATGTGATGAATAATTTTCATATAGATACAAGTGGAAAAGGCTTTGTTCTTGTTGTCTTTTATATCTTTTGTCGCCACAAAACTGGGATAAACCTCTTATCCTTTCTCTATCCCTGCACTAGTAGCAACAATCAATCTTTTTATGGTTATCCAGGCAGTTTAATTTATCTTTCCTGTCCTTCTCAGTTGCCCAAGCAGACCAATAATCTTTTGTTTACTTGAACTCTGTGTCCTTCTGGACTATGTGAAGGCAACAGCCTCGGGACAGAGTCCAAGGCAAAAGAGTTAAATTGATCCTGTTGCATGACAACCCCATTTAGAAGTTCACAGCTTATTAACTATTTCTGTTGCCTAAGAGCCATTGTCAAGTTCCAGTATCCAAACTGGAAAGAAAAATGTTCAGAGTTGTGTATTCCTTCAGACCTAATCCAAGTTCAGAGACACCAGAAAGCAGGAAGCCCAAGGGAAAACTGAGATTGCTTTGGGGACAGTGAGCTGTTCTAGGGTCTCCATGGGAAGCCTCTCTCCATTTCCCTGCCTGTTGGCCCAGCATCAGCCTTTATTAAGCTCCAAGCCTCCAGATTTAGGCAGAAGCAGCAGAGCATCTGGGGAGCTGTGGGAGTGCTGATGGCACCAGTTAGACCCAGCTCCAACCTCCTGCTACTCACAGCTGTGTGCAAGCCTGAGCCATCATCCTTACCCACAACTCGGCCACAGCTGGAATTTGGGATATACCAAGGCAACTGATAAGTTAAAAAAGGTGGTGGTAGGTTAAGTTGTCAGCTGATGCCTGCAGGGGTCGCTGAGCTTTGCCTCTGCATAGGGTCACTGAACAGAGATCAATGCTTTTGTTGGAGTTTGGGATGCAAAAACATATCTACAGATGTGGAGGGATTTATAGTGAATGACATGGGTTTAGCTTAGCCACACCTGTGGACGGCTTGGATGAATGGAGACGAGAGATCTCTGAAGGCTGCTCTTAGAATATCAGGTTTATTAGGGATGGTGAAAGGTCTTGCTTGGAGCTGCCAGACGCAGCACGTGGCAAGGCCTGAGGGGATGGGGGAGGGGAGAGACAAGGGGTAGAGAAGATGCTCTAGGAGAGGGGGGAAGTTCCAAGAGGGGGATGTTCCAAGAGAGCGTCTGGCCCTTTGGAGACCCCTTATCAGGAGGCTTCAAGGTGGGCTGGAACAAGGCTTGGGCCAATGGGGTCACAGACACCTGATGCTTCAGGGGAGGGTTACAGGTTTGGGATGAACTGTACATTTTGGGGGTTGAGATGGAACAGTCCATTTGACTTTTGGACCTATCTGTAGGTAAGGGTATTGTCCAGCCAGTAGGGGGGATTGTTTTCATCCTGGCTGTACTATTGTGAATCTTCTGCCAGGCAATTATATTTATCCATCCTTTCCGACAACACCTGACAGCCCTTTTGCAGCCCAAGCTCTGGAAAAAACCCTCCAAACCTGAGCTATGGATCCAGCCTTAAACCAAACTCTGACTCCAGCTTTAGCCAAGAATTTAACATTAGTGTTACTGAAGTCTTATCAGACTAATAGAAAAGTTGTTATTCTGCAGGTTTGTTTTTCAAAATTATTTATAGAAAGCCTCAATAATAGTAAGTAAATAAAAACTACAGTCAAGTAATAATAGTACAGTCAAAATTGTTGTGCACACATGGTGTAGGCCCTCCCCCCTTTCCTCTGGTGTCCAACTCACTTTTCCACTGTTCCTCTGGGCTAATGGCTTCATCCTGGGGGGACTGGGTATGCATTCATGCCCACAGCAACAGCATTCGGATTCCTTCAGTGGGATGAGTATGGTAATGGTGGTGGTGGTTTCTTCCTCCTCCTTCTCCTCCTCTAAGACCCACTTAAGGTCATATTCATATTTCCCAACACCTTTTGTGCTTTTTTCTTCCTTCATTGGGCTGCAGTTTGATGTTACATCTGAATTTACAATATATGGTACATTACTCCTAAGATGGGTGTGGTTCAGCTTCCAGGTCAGCACTTCTGTTGCTCACCACTGGTGTGCTGGTTATAGCCCTGCAGTGCTCAGCATCAGCCCACGCCCTGTCTCCAACATCCTGTTCCTGTACTCCTCTACAGCACCTCTTAGGAGCCCACCTTTGCAGCCTCGTCTCTCATGCCAGGCCAGCACCGCATCATTCTGCAAAGATTGTAGAAGTTTCATGCTCCACACAAAAGCTGCATGTTGCTACTCTCTGTATAAAAACCATAGTTACACCTTTGGAAGGCAAGCAATGCAAGTTCAGTGTAGCTACTTGGTCATTAGAAAAATGCCTGTCAGAGCAATAAATCAAACCAAGTAAAAGGAAAGCCTCGTGCAGGTCTAGGCAAATCCAGGCAAAGCAAAACTTCCATCCCAAAGCTCTGCAGAGCCAAAACAAAGCCTTCTGTCTCATCACCTGCAGGAGCTGTGCTGGCTTTAAGGGGCTGCAGCCTTCAGGGTGTGCTGGAGAACCCATTTTTTTAAACCTGGGTACTCGTGCTGTCCTGAAAAATTATCCTGCTGGTCAGCCCCTGGTGCCTTCTCAGCAGCCTCGAGTTATGGCTCTGGAACCTCATCCCTTGTCCTGTCCTTGGCACTGGGACAGTGGCCTCCCACCGTGGTGGAGGTCCTGCCTGAAGCCAGACCTTCACTGTAGCCTCAGGTCCATACTTAAAGGCCCAACCCTTTTGGCTCTCCTGTGTCAGGAGCCATCAAATCATGGTGTCCTCAAAGAGAGGCAGAGAGAATTGGAACTGTTTTGAAAACTTCTGGCCTCTGTCAGAGGTAGCAAGATGAATTTTGCTCTGGCATTAACAGATAATGCTCTTTTCTCTGTGTTTTGTCCCAAGTTCAGCATGGGTCATGTGCCAGGATCCCCTTGCCATGTAAAAAAGCATGAGATCCTTTGTGAAAAAGCATGAGATCCTTTCTGGGTTTGATGACCAAGTTTTTGCAGACGGTAAATTTTCATACGGTTGGGCAAAAGGTAAAAATTCATTAAATTCATAGCAATCTTAGCTATTGTTTCAGTAACTTGTACTCTTAACTTTATCCCATTTCATTTCTTGATCAACCCAATTTCTAAGTGGGGGATATTTTGGTAAGATTATGACTGATGCTGCATTTGTGGTTTTAGCTTTAGGAAGCTAGAGACTGAGCACAGGACAAATGCTTTAGTGGGTCATAGCTGAATTCTGATGTCCCAAGAGGAAAACGGAATGCAAACAGCTTGAGGACAGTATGGCACAGGTTGAGCTAAGGCTAGGGTTAGGTTCAGATTAAATGCTTGCCTTTATTCAGGTAAATAAGAAATGAGGCCTTGTTAAAGGATG
Source organism: Taeniopygia guttata (assembly GCF_048771995.1). Lineage (NCBI taxonomy): Eukaryota > Metazoa > Chordata > Aves > Passeriformes > Estrildidae > Taeniopygia > Taeniopygia guttata. The sequence goes on from NC_133026.1 coordinate 94,218,404, forward strand.
GATTTAGGATCAGGGTTCTCAGTGTAGTGATGTGTTGATGTGCAGATATTCTGCCTGGAAGGCAGGACAAGAGGAGCTGATTGCAATTCCAATTCACAAGAGGCCCAGGCTAGCAGAGAGAAGCCAGCTGGAGCTACAGAAGTGAATTCCCTGGCTTGTGGCCATCTCATCATGAAGCTGCCTCACTTGACCACAGCTCCATGGAGTGAGCAAGGAGTGAGCACTCCATGGAGTGCTGTCAGTGGGCAGTGATGCCCTTGGATATGCCCATTCTCTGCAGATAGTCTGGCTGCTGCTGTGGGTGTAGTGCCACCCACAACCCCTGAGATGAACAGAACTGCCTGGACTAGGTCTGTGCAGTGGGGGCCTGGGCCTTGATCCTCTTTTATTCCTGCTGCTGGTGGGCTGTTGCTGAGGGTGTCAGAAGCCAGAGAAAAATATTGCCTGATGTCCAAAACTAAAGAGCCTAAAAACCATGCTTAAGTGCTGCCTCCAATATCTACAAAAAACCTTTCCCATCTGACTTCAGTTTTTTGAACGGCTGCTGTGGCACCTATATGTGTTTCCAGAGAATTCCCAGGAATTAACTAGGCTGAGCAGATTGACACCTTGATTATAGGAAAAATAAAATAGATGTTCTTCTGTGTAAAGTTCCTGAGGGCATGATCTGGCAGGAATGGCCTTGGTATAAACTTGGCTAAACTTTTCTTCTGAGAGATGTGAGGTAAAAGGAGAAGGAATCTGGAGTTTTTTCCTCATTTGGGGAAAAATGCTCTAAAGCATACTGCTGATGCTAATAGCTCTGAAAGACAGGGACTGGTGGATTTAGCCCCACTCTGCTGGAGGCGTCAGCTTTGTGCCAGGTTGGTATATAGCCCAGCTTACTAATCAGCACATTAGGACAAGCCCATCTTCCTAGGTGAGAATTTTGCTGTGGTCATGATTGTGATGGATGAAGAATGGATACAGGACAATGTCTCCATGGGCTCAGCAGTCTTCGCTGGTGAACAGAGAGACCTTTAGCAGGATAAAGAACATCTGAAATTACTTTGACATAAGTTACAGCAGCTTTTGTTTTCCAGTCTCATCCTATATTTTAATTGGGCTCTACCTATCTGCAAAAAATTAATATAGCTATTCAATATTTTGTATGTTTAAAACATTGTGCTATTTTTTTTCTCAAAACAATTATATTTTTAAGTAATGATATTTTATAATGTAAAGTATATACATTTTGCACAGCTTTCCAAAATAAATGTGGAACTGATCAAATGCCACATTTTGAAACTTACCTTGAAACAAACATATATTTTCACCAACTGATTTTATTATTTTGATTACTGATTATTCTGAGGTGGTGAAAATGACTATTTTCCCCGGGTAATTTATTAAAAAGCCTAACTAATTACTTTTATAGCTCTCTGAAAAGGTTCATCATTGAAAAAGTGCAAAAGAGTTGTCCTGCCAATAAAACTTTGCACTGTTTGCCAGAATCTATTAATCAGTAAAAGAAGCATTTTAGCGTCTATGGGTGAGAGAGAACCTAAAAGGAAATGTCTTGATACAATTTTAAGTTTAACCCTTAAATTGCATACAACGTAATTAATTTTTTCGCCTAAAGGGGAAAAATACATATGATTTTTATGATATTAGGGTGAGAGTAAAACACTGGAATTAAAAAAGCAAAATTAATCATCAGAGCAGTAGGTTATAATTGAAACCAGGTCTGGGTCTAGTGAATGGGATGAAGTATCTATGCTTTTACATGGTCCCTTCCACTAGTGTCCTTAATTTGTTTTGCAGATAAATCCCAAAAGGTTAAGTCCTTGAGCTGTCTGTGCTCTAGATCTAAGCCCCTTGTTTGTTATGGAAAGAGCATATATCTCCATCCTTGGAGATAATCAGAACTTGACATGACCCTGAGCGATCCGATCTAATTTTAACATGGACTCTAACTTCAAGGTTGGCCCTGCTTTGAGCAGGGATCAGACTAGATGAGATCAGGAGGATCCTTCTGACTGAGGTTTTTCTATGGGTTTGTGTGTACATGTGCGCATGTGTTTGCAAACAATACTGAAAGAGGTTACTCCTTGGCTCCAGACTAAGGATGAAAGTTTCATACCAAAAGCATCACTATGAATTTTGTCATAGGGCACTTTGGCTAAATCAGTGACTAGAGAAAATTATTTATCTTGCTATTCTAGACCATTTAAATTTTAAATTCTGAATTCATTTCTAAAGCATTGAAAGCAATTAAATCAGCTACAGAGCAGCCAACCCATGTGAGTAAAGGGCCACTATTCTAAGATTTCTGCAAGTTAAATTTCTTTTTCCCAAGATACTTATTTTTTGGAGGGAAAAATATTTAGAAACAGTCCTGAATTCTTATTTATTTTTTATTTCTGACTCCAAAACATGTAAATTTAGAAGTCTTGCCTGCCTGCACAGCAAAAAGGGACCCACAGCAGCAAGACAGAGGTGATGGCCTTAAGCCAGCGTGGAGGCAGGTTGTTGGTGTCTCCACCAGTGTGACTTGATCAACTGTTGCTGGTAACCTGATTACAATCTCCCTAATATTTTTATTTTCCTCCCTCTATTCCTGTTTTCCTTCACCTTGTTCTTCTCTCTGCTAGTGGCTGTTATCTAGGAATAGAATCTAAACCCCATCTAAGCCATTTTTAAATGGCCATAATATGTCTGCTGAAGTATTTGTTCCTAGGAGATGAAACAGCATTAGGAGAAAAAGCATCCTAGGGCACATGATGTATTACTGCGTGTTGGTTTTTCAACATGCAAACACAGAGCTACTCCAGTTTTTTGGAATAGAATAAGAAACTTTGAAAGTTGGATGGATTTTGACAGCTTTTCAAAACTAGAATTATAGCAAGTGTTTCTTCAGTCTGATCTCTGAGGGTTTAATGAGGCTTAGGTTCAGGCAGTCATCTGTGAAGTCTGAAAGTTTTGTAATCTAACCCTCAACTGCATTCAAAGAAAGTTGTGTAAGAAGATGAAAATCACTTTGCAGTGGGTTAAAGGAACAATATAATTGGGAAATTATATAGAAGCCTGATCAGAGCTTAGGGTGATCCCAGTATAAGTCAGTGTAACCCTGTGACAATCCAAAGATCTATTCCATCTTTCAGTATCTGTGAGTAGGATGTCAGAGCAGCAAAGTAGTTACTGGTGTGTAGTACTGCAATGGAGGGGAGAGTAAAGCAAAACATAAACTCTGAAAGCATGGATGGAAAAGTAAGGATTTGTCTATCAAGACATCACTCAGAAATCTCTTTATTATTTCTTTGATTCATAACATCAAGTTCAGGGTTCAAAATATCTTGATATTTTGATTAAATATTTGAAGGATAAGGAACACAGAACTATTTAAAAAGGAAAAAAAAAGTAATAATTGAATTGTGGCAACTCTTCCATTAAAAATGAGTATTTGACTGAATACCTAAATCATGCCAGATACATATGCAATACTGATTTCTGTAGTGCTTCACCTCATCAGGTCACTGTAAAAACAGTGTAAATGGTGTTTCTGGAGACAGAAAACAAAATTAGCTTGAAATTAAACATTTTCACTAGAAATTCTCTCATTGACTCACTTTGACTTATACCAAATGAAGTCAAAGGTAAAATGTACTATAAATCCCGAAGAGATAGCACTGAAAATCAGGTTTGCTCCCTTGTTAGCATTTCTCTTTCATTTTTTTTTCTTTCTTGTAGGAATGTAGATCACCCTCAGGGATGTTAGGGCTGGAGCAGGGCCTGGGGCAGCTGCTGACTTTTGCATCCCAGCTGAAACCAGTTGCACATTTTGGAACTCTAAAGAAGAGTGTGCCTACCAGCATTGCTGAGAAGAGCACTGTAATGATTTCCCTCTAGTGCCAAAATATGTCAACTACAGATTATTGTACATATCTGAAGTGCTGGCATAGTACAGGTAGTTGTTTCTTCCTTCTTTTGAACAGACACTCTGGGAGGGGAAGAAAAGAGAATCAGAAGCTTATTGTAGTCTGGAAGTCACAGTGAAAATAACAGCACTCTCTACCATGAAAAAAAAAAAACAACAAAACAAAACAAAAAAACCCCAGCAATCAACCAAACCAACCAATTAAGCAAAAAAAGCCCAAAACCACCAAAACAAAACAAAACCCACACATCAACCATCAAAAAAATCTACCCTCAAAGAAACTTTTTAAAATTAGAAACAAAGCTTTGCACTAAATACACCTCTACATTTAGTTTGGTATTCTGGATAGAAAACAGCTACCTCTTAAACTGAGTATCATAGCATATTTTTGGATGGAAAAGGTAACTCTTTCATCAGTTGTTTTCTTAGTACTTAGAAAATATCTCATCTTTTCTAAGCTCAAGACACTACTTTAAGAGTTCTTTTTCTATGAAATGGCTTGAAAATTAGAGGAGAAACAGGAGTACATTAGTCTAATTTTTCTAAGACAATGAAGAAATTATTTAACTAACATGGGCACAAAATTCCTTAGCCAACCTTTTATTATTTTTTAGAGAATTGTCACTTTTGGGATCAGAAGTCTGTATTATTCCCCCTGAATAATTATGAAATTATTGGCTATTGTTAAATGAATTTGGCAGTGGGAAAAAGGTTTCAGGAATACTAAGTTTGACATTATTTGTAAAAATAACTAGATAGCTACAAAGGGAAATTCATAAAGAATGCCCTGAAGGGCATCAGAGCACTAGCAGAGTCTGTGTGGATACAGAATGCCTGTGGGAGGCTGACATGGAGAGAACCCAGCCACACCTTCACTGGTCTCTCACACCAGATTAGAGAACAGGTAATTTACACCTCGCTCAAGGTGTCTCTTACATGGATTTTCTTGGCCACAAGAAGATGTGAGCAGAGGGGAACAAGGTTAGAATTAAAAAATATTGAGAAATTTGAGATAGGGATGACTTTTATCACAGTGATAAAAGAAAGGTGTTACAGTTGAGCAGGAGCCACTGAGTACTGTCACTGCACAGGGCAGGATCAGAGAACATTTGGGGACTTCAGGTCCAACCATACTGCCAAGGATATGAAGCAGTGGAAGAGCCTGCATGGGTGGTTGTGGAGCTAGAACAGCCAAAGGTCTTCAGGTAAGGCAGTTTATTTTTACATGTAATTTTCCCTGGCCTTGATGTGGGACCTAGACTCGCTGACCTCTTTAGGTCTTTTACTGCCTTATAGCTGCACAATTATATTTCCTGGGGTTAAATCACGAAGTTTGCTCCCTGAGGATGAGGTGATGGCATTGAGATCACAGAGTTTTTCATGTAAACAGTCAATCAAAAATGAAACATAAGGAAATGGGGCCTCTCTAGTCCTGGTTAATTTGACAAATGCAGAGAACTGAATGATTACATGATTAGGTACCAAATTTTTTAATGAGTTAACTTGAGAATTGGTCACAATTTATTAAAGTGGAAATACTGGATAGACAGCCTGATTTGCATAAATGGCTTGTATCCTGGTTAAAACAACTTTCTTATATGTTATCCTTAGTTTTGCAGGAAAGGCTTGATGAAAAGTGCTAAAGTGAGTTGAACGGTGGCAAATTTTTTGTTGATCCTGGTTTGTATGGTCACTTACCTCCAACAACCCCTGCCCTGTCTCTGTGTCCATCAGATGACCTAAAATACAGGGACAAGGAGGGGCAGAAAGGATAAAATGCTTTCAAATAGTCATTGGAGACATGCCAAACACATTTTTGGAGGGTTGCATTGCCATAATGTGCATCTTTGGTAAGGGAGGTTCATGCCCAATGTGTCCAGCTTCTTGGAGGGGGGAAGCACCCCACTGCCTCCAGCCATCCAGGCTGTGGGTGCAGCATGAAATTTGGTGTGGGTGAGACAACTGATAATAGTTTAGGCATCCTGGTATTGATGATCCACAGTTTTTCAAGATTCAATGGGACAAAGCCAGCAGGATCTAAGTCTGACCTCAGGGCTGTGAGCAGGAGGTTGGGCTGAGACCTCCTGAACAGTTCTGTGAGCCCATGGCCAAGCTGCTCTGCAGCCATCTCCAGATAACAGTGTTTCTATATCTTATCTTCCTCTCTCTTATCCTTTCCTTTTTGCTTTCTTGATCACCTTTTTAACTTCCCTCTTAGATCCCTTTCCCCACCTCCTCCTATCTCCACTCAGGTAAACAGCCTGCCCCAAATCACTTTTTCCTCACTGCTCCCAGTTTTGCTGCATCCTACCTTAACTTTGCTATTGGCGACATCCTCAGCCTTGGAGGGCATTACCAAAGGGGATCCCCAGGTCTTTCGAGGTACAATGTGCCCAAAGGTCCCCAGCACAATCTTCAGGTTTCATGTCTACCCCTTTTTCACACACCTTCCCCTCAGTCTTCTGTGAAACCCAGTTTCTCCCACTGTCATCTGTCATCACCAGCAATTTCTCCATGTCCTGCCTCAGGCCAGGGCCCAGCTGTCTACCTTCAGTCATTAGAAATCATATCATTTCTACCCTTCAGCTTGCTCCTTAAGTCATCTGCCTCTCCCTCTGCCCCATCTTCCTCCCCACACATTTTACTCTTATTTAATATTGTTTTCTTCACAGAATATTCAGCATGCGCAGAAAGACAGTGTTAACAAATATTTAAAGAGGTGGGGGGGAGGAAGGACATTATAGTGGCCAGATACTCTGCATATCCTGTGTACTGTGGTCATCACAATTGGAAAAAACTCCCACCATCCTGTTAATTTCAAATTTCAGGCTCAGTGGTCATGAGATATCTATGTGAACATGCAACACTCACAGCAAAAATGTCTCCCAAAGCTAGAAGGCTGCAGAATCTGAAAAATAATCAACATCACTTTAGCAACATCTGCAAATCACTAAATATTTGAACAAGTTTCTCTGAGGATTTTAATTATATTAAAGAGCAATTCTTCTTTTGCACATGACAAGAATGGTGTCTTCTGTGCCAATAAATTTGCAGCTGGGCTATAATTGAAATCAATCATGCATATTTTAGAAATTAATATAAATTATTTCTGTCTTTTAGAGTTGTTAGCATCACAAAACTGATATAAAAAAGCCCACCTATAATTAGATCTTTTACCTTCTCTCTAATGAGATCACATCTCTAAATGTTAATTTTGGATATAGTGCCAATACAAAACTTAAGGGCACCTCACTTTTTTTCAACAGCACATTAACTATGTATCTTCTCAGTTTTACTTGAAGTGACTGGGGATTTTTGTCTTTAAAAATCCCTACTGTAGGCAAGAGCCATAAACTAAGGTGCTCACAACAAATTATCTTTCTACTTCAGGTGCACTTGGGATGAGAATCAATGTTATTTGTAATCAGGAAGCCAGTCAGAAACCCTCAAGCCAATTCACAGTTTTCAGTATAGTTTAAATGGCCTAATAACAAGTAGGATACAATTGCTGGTGCTGAAAAATGAAAACCTTTCCTCCTGTGGGAATTTAATTAATGAAGATTTAAAAAAAAAAGTAAAACAAAACAACAAAACCCCCCTAATTTGACAGATCTCTGGCAGGCTTTGCAGGGCTGACTATGTAAGAGCTGTTTGACATGCTGTAAACTCAGCAGATCCAAAATACATCTGAGAGACAGGGTAGGTACCAAGCTTCATTCTCACACTTGCTTAAAACCTATCTGTTCAAACTTATTTCTTCAAGTACATACAAACCCTCATTTAAAACATAAAAAATTCATATAGATTTTGTCCAAATTAACTTTTTTTACTGAATGGTACCCAATTTACCTATTTTGTGTCAGTATCTCTCTGTAACTGCATCTAAGAAATACTGCATGATTTCAGTCCCTTAAAGGCAATAATTGTCCTCCTACAGACATTTTGACTTAAGGCATGCAGTAGCCTTCCTTAAACCAGGAAAGTTGGATCAACTCCTAAGTACTTTACAGCTTAACATTTCAGCAGCGAGTGTCAAAGCAGCTTTGCTTGGCACATTGATTAACTCCTGTGTAAGGGAACAAGAACAGCCCACAACAGCTTTAGATAAATACAAGAAAAAAGCTGTTCAATGTGTTCAGTGGATATTTATTTACCTGTGTCAGAGTACTACAAGGCAAAGCATACACAACTGCAAAATTCAGCAGCTCCAATAGATGAGTAGCGTGCCACTGCATGTCACAGAATCAGAGATGTTTTGGAGACGGGCGAGCACATGAGAGATGTTTTGGAGGAGAGTCTAAAACATTACCATGCTGAAATTTCCCAAAAGCATTAATCATCATCTAAGGTTTAGATGCTTCTCATCTAAACTCATTCCTGCTAATTAAGCTGAGAAAGGGGACAGAATCCATGAGGCAAGCTCCTAACTCTCTTGTGGCAAAAGAAAGGGGCTATTAATTTTCTGCTAGTAATACACAAAGGAATATGTTTCCATGCTCCAAACTATCAAATCAATCATGTACAAAAAGAGGTCAGCAATTTTTTTTCTTTGGGATTTATTCTCTTCTGAGGCTGTCATCCCAGGTCTTGGCAGAAGCTCAGAGTGAACTAGGACACGGATGAGAAAAATGCCATCAAACTTCCTTTCCAGTATGGCAGCAGATACTGCAGCAGTTCAGTCACACAAATGGTCCATTTATAAGCTGCTGATTAATATGAGCTAATGGCAATTTTGGGACAGTGTTTCCTCTAAAACCCAGGGGGGAAACAGTCTGTACCTTAAGATGAAAAGTATTTAAAGTAACAGCAATAAATATACATGGTTTTTGTAGCAAGAATGAGTTGCCTTTAATACTAGTTTTCATACACATATAGCATTTTTGAAAACATTTTTTACCCTATCAGAAGTTGATATCCTAGATGAAACCAAGGCAAGCAGTGAGGTTAGTATCTCAAATCAATTTGCAGAAGACAGATTCTGATGTCTGTTCCACATTGTGTATGCCCTAAAGAAGATACAGAACAGCACCATTGTTGTGCAGTTCCCTTCAGGTTTCTGCAGGACATCTCTCTTGCAGCCTTGGAAAGTACTTATTTTACAGTATTGCCATGGCCTTTGCTACTGCAGCTGATGATCACTGATTAATTTTAAATGAGTAGAATTTTAAAGCTAGAAGTTCTTTCCCTGTTAAACATGGCAGTTAATAATATGGTATGTGATGACAAATTTTGCAAGGGTAATTTTGGGTGAAAGATAATTTGCCTGCATTCAGAGGTTGTTTAACAACTTTCCCTCTGATGATAAAAAATATTTTTTCTTTACATTCTAATGAAATAATTTCCAGTGACTTTCTACTGTATCTTGTGCATAAGAATCCTCCAGTGTTTCTATGCCCTTGTTTATTAGTTTCTTCAGGAAAAAGGTGATCCTGTTTTACATCTCTGGAAATTCCCTAACTGTTGTTTACAAAAAAATCTGCACATATTTCATTTACAACATACTTCCCTTTCATTTATTTTCATTTACCATTTGTTTGATATTGGCAGTGCTGGCTGTGAGTGGCATGTGTTAACTTCAGATTACTTTCATAAGAGTAGTTTGTCTCTCCCATGTCTTCTCAGGTCCAAAAGCAGTTTGCAATATCAGGATACTGTGGAAACTGAAAGGGTGGGTGTGCACACACTGGCTTTCCATAACAAACCTTCTGTCGTGCAAGCATAGCAAAAGGTCTCTGGGTTTAAAATTCTTGGCAACCTGTGCAGCTAAATACACACTGAGAACAGCTGCTCAGGAGAGACTGAGTAATTGCTGTGGCTGGTGCCTGCAAAGCAGAAGAGAAGTGGGGTATGGAGATGAGTATGACAACCAGGTGTGTGCGTGGGCAAGTCCCACACATTTCCAGATTTTGTCGTAGGGCTACGTATCCCGGTGAGTGCAAAGATGTGCTGGGTAGCTTTGCATATGTTTTTCTGACACAGTTTTGTTGCACTGACCTTGTGCTGTCCTGTTGGTGCTTCACCTATAAATATGAGTTTAGCAAATGGAAGTCTAGGCATTGAGGTCAAAGGCAGTATGAACAAGACAGCAAAAGTCAGCAATGAAACTATGACAGGTTGTACCAGTGGCAATTTGAATCACAGACATTCAGGTAGTCTGGCCCATAAATTTAGGAAACATAGATTGTCCTCCCTGCACTGTGCAAAAGTGACAGGTCCCATACAGAGTCAGCATGGGCTTTTGAGCAAAGCTGGAGCAAAGCTGTTTGGCACAGTTTCTGTGGATGCTGATCACTTCTTAAACTGAAGTTAATTAATTTTTTTTAACAGAGCTTTTGTCTATACAGTATGAAGTGTTTGTGGGCTGAGGGAGCATGATATCTGGTCTGAGCCAGAACATGCTGCTTCAAATGTCTCAACTATTGCAGATGCATCCCCAGTACCATGCTGTAAAGATATAGCCTTAGCTTTTCATGCTGCCACAGCAATCCTGGAGGTATATGCTTTCAGCACATATGTGTCTTGTGTTCTTTCTAACCCCCATTTGAGTGTCTATAAGTGGGGCTGACTAGTTTCAGTACCTGTTTGTTGCAACTTTCTGCACGAACGTGTTTCAGTGAAACAACAATTTACATTTGCCAAACACTCTGCTCCTGTGCTCTAGTAGCAAAGCTAAGCAATTCTTAGCAGTTTTTAATCATAAAGGGGTAGGGTATTCCCAGGTACTACTTTGGAAAACAGACATAACACATCAGCCACAACTGCAAATAAAATATTTAAATGTATGGTATAAAACTAATCAGATGCCTGTTCAGTAATTGGTAGTGTAGAGTTTTCATTTTTCATAACTGCCAGGCAGAAGTTGAGGCGAAAAAGTTAATCTGAATGACCCCCTTAGTAATGAACCCCATTACAATATTCTTTTTTATAATGCTGTCACCTAATAAGCTTCAATCTCTGTGTGTTTATACAATGCCTATCTAGATACTCAGAGGGTGAGAGGAGACAGAATTTAATCTTTTTCTGGTGGCCTCCAAGGATCCTGGAGCCACCAGGAGAACAGCAGCGGGAGACAAAAAACTTCACTTTCCTGCACACTCCCTTTCCCCTCTGCCTCACAGAGGTACACAGCATCACAGATAAGGGCAAGTGACTGCTGGCTGCATGGCTTCATTGTGGAAACAATAGCAGCAAAAGTTGTGGGTGAAAAAAATAATTGTGTTGGTGAAATACTCCCGCTTTAGTAAAGTATTTACTAATTGAAAAGATGGATGACTGTATTTCAGGAAATTAGCAGGGGACTGTACATTAGATAAAACTACTGTGACTTCCTTTAATAGTCTTAATATTTTCTCCTTACTGGCGAAGAATTTAATTAAGAAGTATTGTATAGCTTGTATATTTGGTATATGACCATTTAAATTAGTATGCACTTTCTCTTGAATTTTGTGATGATACCCTAAAATATTTTGCAGCTACACTAGAAAAATGGTGCGTTTCTTGAACTAATAGGCTACTCCTATTTTACTGGAACAATGGAGAAAGATTAAAAATTGTTAACTCTCAATAGTATGATAGTTAATAATACTATGGTTTCATGTGTACATTCTTTATGGTTATTGTGCAATGTAACACAATTTTATTATTATGCTTGCAGTACACAACATGTACTGCATCGCCAATATAGCTATTGTAAATTCTTCTGTGTTGTTCAGGATCAGTGCCTGCAGGCTGACCTGTCAGGGTAAATTCCAGGCAAGTCAGCAGTTAAATATCTGGGAACATCCATCCAGTCAGCAGTAGTTCAGTTAAGTCTGTAGGACTTTTGCCATAACCTACTGATTCTGTGGTAATACCCATAGGCTCTGAAAGACATTTTGTCAGTTCTCAGAAACCACAAGGCATGTCCAACCCAACAGCTCATTCCTCTGCCTGCTGTAGCCCCTTCATTGCTGTGTTAATCTAACAAAAATTTGTGTTGAATCTGTTTCCTGATCACACACAAAGACTTTGAGTTATTTGGCTTCAGTCAGAGTTAATCTTATCCTCTTAGGGGCTATGGGAATTTGGTATGAGTCATAGTTTGTTGACATATGACACTGGAAAGAAAATCCCTAAATGTCTAGCCAAATTTGCTGGTTATCAGGGAAAGTTGGTAAGCTTGTGAGCATTGTTTGGAAATTGTCTTCCCATTTTATATTATGTCACTGTAGCTATGTAAAAAGTGATGCATGATGTACACAAAAGCACTATGCAAACTTATATCTGTTCTTTGTAAAGATCAGCTGAACAAGTTAGGTTATGAATAGAAAAAATAAATTTATATTGTTTTGGAAAAAAAGAAAAAGAAACTGCATTTCCAGCTACTTTTCATTATTTTTCGTTCAGGGTAAAATGTCTGTCATTGCAACACTGCAATGTAGTGGGAAGCATTAGATAACCACAAAACAGTTTTGAAGCAAAGTCATAATTTACAGGACTGATTTTTATGTGGTGATCAATCCCCCTCAAAATGGAGCATCAGCAGATCTGAGGCAGCAGATAGCACTGTGTAGGGTTGATATGATCCCTTCTGCTGTCATTAAATTCAAGCCTTCTTCTGAATGTTATAAATTCTAAAAAAACAACCAAAAGGAAGAGGTTTTTCCACTTCCAGAGAAGTGAGCTTAGGTTTTCTGTACTTCTACATGAAGTAAGAAGCCTTGCTTTACTTTTTTTTAGGAATTGCCATGCAATTTCCATTGTCCTACGTGTCCTCCAAGACACCCATGTTCCATGGCTAACACAAACTCTCAGTGGAACTACAATAGGGAAGATTAAAAAATTAAATTATACTTTCAGTTACAAATAAGCCTCATCTTGTCTACCAAGAGTTCTTACAGGACAAAGAAAGATTTAAAGTATCTAATCTAGTTTTCCCACTTAATTTTCTTGTCTACTCCTTGAATTTGATTAGAAAAAGTAATAAACTTTCCTTTCGCTTTAGTTTATAAGCTTTTACTTGCAGTGCTACTTTTTTTAAATATAAAGCTTCAATTTCTAGAGTCAAGCGATTTATCCAAGATTCTCAGTTTATGAGTTTGTAGGCTTTGTGACTGATGAAAATCAGAGCATATTGGCATTAATTCAAAGCCTAAACAGATCAATAAGGGAAAAGATTAAAAATGTTTTTAAAGAGCCTTAAGCTATGATTAGTGAATAGGCAGTGTTTGGTTGTGATACAACAAAGCAACCACTTCACAAAAGATGTGGTTGATAAAGCTCCATTTTCCTAAAAGTATAGTGTTTTTTCAAAGTCTTAATTTCTGGGGTTGTAAAATCTTGAAATGTCCTTTGAAATGTAACATTTATTCCTCATGAATAAACTTTATGTTTGGAGTTTTCATTGAAACAACTGAAGACAAGAAGAGTTCTTATATGCATCATGTCTCAAAGAGTCATCAGGGACCCAAGGAAGACAGAAAGACATATAGGGATGCAAGGATTTTTGGAATAGGTAAGATTGGACCTAAGAATCCTAACACTTTCAAAGTCTCAGGAGAGCAGATAATGAGAGATCCATTTACATTTATTAAAAAGGTTACTGAATTACTGGTCTTCTAGAGTAGATAGAAAATAGAAATGTTTAGAAGTTTTATATTTCACAGTTCTTCACTAAGTTCTGAAGTGGCAATCAGAGGTAATAACTTCAAAAATAATAATGTAAATATTAATAATTTTAATAGCTACTAAGAATATTATTTACAGAAGCCTGAAAATAAGTTTCACAGGCTATGGAACTTCAGGTAGTAGCAGAAACACAAATAGCTGTTATCACTGAAATAATTAATAAACATATATTTTTACATATGAGTGATCACATCAGGTGCTGAGTATTGCCAATGGTTACCCAGGCAAGGAAGGCTGGCTCTTACCAGTTCTGTATGGAAGTAGTAGCAGGGCAAGTAGTAACAGAGCAGAAGACAGAGAAAAGTGGGAAAACCAGTTACTCAGGGTGAGTGTTAGCCTATTTCAAATTCACACTGAGAATGTTCACAGCCTTCAGCATTGGTGGATGAAGAATTCATTAACACATACAGCATACAACTGCTGCTGCTCATGAAGGATGAATACCGAATATGGCAGGACCTGTTTCCAGTAAAACAATTAATTTTATTTTTTGTTGACCACTTAATTGCAGACTGGCATCATGAGGACCAAAAAGACAGAACCTGGCAGAATATATATAACTCTAATTCTTTACTCTCAAGTAAATTCTCTCTAATACCTTTATTTGCACATCTTGACCTAGCTTGAGTGGGGACCTTGAACATGGTGACCTCCAGAGGTCCCTTCCAACCTTAACTGTAACCTCAGAGCCTTTTCCTTCAGTGACAAGGGTCAGGAACTTCAATTCCCAGTGAAGCCCTTGGAAGAGCTGAGTTGCTCCACTGGTACTCAGGAGCTCACCAGAGCTCCCCCACTGTAGTGTGGGGCTGCCTCTTTTCCAGGTCTCCATCTTTAGTACACTGGCCCCATATTACACATTGACCCTGAGGTTCAAACCCACTTCCAGCACTTCTAGCTCCTCTACTCAGCTGTGCAGGGCTGTGTAGAATCCTTGGTGCCTGCCCCAGGACCAGACATACCACAAAGAGTGCCAGGGATTTCAGTTGACCCCGGCAGACCACCTCTTGAAGGCACATTCCCTGTGCTAATCCAGACGATGTCTGCTGAAAAGCACGGTGCTTTGGGGGCTTGGAGGCTCCATCTCTCATCTCAGACCCCTCCCAAAAACTCACCAGTTTTCCCCAGGCATCTCACCCCAGGTGACTTGGAAACTGGGGTGCTGCTGTGGGTTTACCCCACATCTTTCTGGCTTTTCTCTGCTCCTCTTTTCACAGCACTAGAAAAGCTCCAGCACTCTGCATGACTCTCTTGGCAGGACTTGGTATTGGGCACCATTGAGCCAGACCTGGAGGAGCAAGGAACAGCAAGCAGCATGATCCAGCTGCCACAGGCAGGCCTGGAGGAGCCCATCAATGCCCCCTCACCCTGGAAGATGTCAAGGACTCAGCCTGTGTGCCCTTCTGCTTCCACGGGCTCTGCTCTGCCTGCATCCAGCACTGGGCCAGCCAGAATGCGATGTGCCTACTCTGTTCCAGCTGCTCCCGTGCTCGGTGCCAGCAGGCAGCCACTACAAAGAGTACACGGTCCCTGATGGGACCACTGCCACAGCACCAGACCCAGAGGGGAGGCCCAGTGCCCAGCCTGAAGCTGCATTGGCAGAGCACTGTGGTCAGCTTGGTGTTTTGCTGGCTCTTGCCCTCAATAAACATTCAGATGCTTTCCAAGGGTTGTTTTTTTTTGTTTGTTTTTTGGGGTTTTTTGTGGGTTTTTTTTTGATTTTCGACAGCAGAGACCCACCTAGGCAATGCTTTCCAACAGTGTGTGGCAATGAGCTGCCCCAGGCTGGGTGTTTTGCAAACTGAGAACGATCATTAGGAGCAGGAAGGTTGCTCTTCTGTCTGCCACCAGTAGACACATACTAGGGGAGAGCACAGTGCATAGCTTTGACTGAACTTATCTGGCTCCTTGAACTCCTGAAAAGAGTCATTCCCATAACTGCACCCAAAAAGATAGAGCATTCCATTGAGTTCTTCACTTCTTTGCTCAACTCCAGGGAATGGACTATTTTGTATCTTGCAGTATTTTTATGTTATATCTAATAGCTGTGGACACAGAATGCCACGGAGCTAAAACAGACACTAAGACAAGAATCAAGTTTACCCAGATGTCCTAGAAATACTATGTTATTTTAATTCTATCCCTAGAATCACTCTGAAATTAATGTGTAGTCCAAACCAGTCACAGTATAACCCTTCTTTCTGCCACCACTCAACCATAAGTCAGAAGATGACTAGAATGCTTTTTACAGCTTGAAGGAATGACCCAAAGCCACATTTAAATTTTGTTGTGACAGACCAGGAGAGACAAAGAGCATGTCTACAGCATCTTACTGCAACTCGCTCTTCTCTGATGTCATTTTCTGACACTTGTTTTATTGCTGTTCAGCAGTTTTATGGTCTTCCAATTCACAGAAAAGCTATTCCCTGTTCCTTGCTATAAATGCTGTAGGAAAGGGTGAGATGCTGGAGAAAGGCTATTTACAAAGCTCCAGGGGATCTCCTGCTGCCCAGCAGGACATCCTCATGGACATGACCAGCAGCATGGGGCATGGTCACCCTGGGGTGCTTGGGCTTGAGTGCCCCAAGGCATTTGGTGGCTTCCCTGTCCTGGGTGCTGGGGAATAACCACAGGCAGGAGCTTTGACCTTGGTCTGTGCAAAGCAAACAAGTGCAATCATCACTTTTTTATTTATTGGAAAAATTTGCCTGGATTTTCATGGGAATAAAAATGCAGATTTCTGCTGCACAAACTGTCTGGAAGAAAATCCAAATCCCTACTTCAAATCTGAGGCTGCTGGAGCTGGTAGAAGGTCTTGGTACTTTACATCAGGCAGAAGAAAAGCAGTGATAGATTTTTTCCTCAGCCTTGGCCCCAGAAGTGGGCAAACTATCTTGACTGAAGCTTTTGGAGTGTGGGGGAAAATCAACTGATAACAGATGCTCATTGTGTAAAATTTAATTCCAAGTTGTTAAAGAACTGTAAGCACAACTTTTTCAGCCTTTATAGCTGGTGTTATCACTTTGTATTCATCAAACAGTAATTGCTAATTCTGTGTACCTTCTGTTCTCTCTGCTTTTTGTTCTGTTCACATTTCTGACAACACACAATGCCATCAAATTTGAAGTGCAGCAGCTGGAGACAAAGACGAGTGTCGTTAATGGAATGATTTTCATGTAAATACCATGCTCAGGAGCTAATTGGGAAGTTCACTTACCTGAAAGATGGAAAACTGCTTGGCAAACAAATGTCTTCAGCAGGCCAGTACATTTGAGGTAGACATATCCCACTGTTCACAATAGTTTGAATAGAGGAAGTCCTCATCTGTCATTCATTAGAAGAGATGAACTACACTGAAGAAAAGCATTAAATCAAAGTGACTGAATTCCGTGACTCCTGCTCATAGGCAGCTCACAGACCCTTCTCCAGGCTCCTCTTTCACAATACTCCGGTCCCCAGGGGCTGCTGTTTTGTTGCTTCTGGCACTGTCAGCAATGCTATGTGTGAAGGAAGATGGGAAGGAAGAAGTACTTTTTACCAACCCAGGTAGAAAGTACCAGGGTGGCTGCCTACTTGGCTGGCTGTGCTTGCCAGAACTGTGATTTTTGATGGACCATAGCTGTAAAGGGCTTTTTCATCCAGTGCCAACATCTCTGAGATACCTATTGGCTCACTTACAGAGCTAATGTTTTACAAAGAGAAGCCAGAGCCTAGCAAAATCAACTTCATGGACTGGGGATATAAATATTACGACTGGAAAATGCCATGATGCTTGAGTTCTCCCCATGGCTTTTTCAACTAAGCTACCTGTCCTACACTGTGGCTGGTCTGGATCTGATACTGGAGGATCTAGGAGGGGTTTTAGAGATAATGATTGGTGTCTGAGAAGGTCTGGACAGCCAGGGGATTGCAGACAACTAAAAACAGTTCCTCTGCTGAATAAGAGCTAATCTGTTTACACTGGGTAAGTTTGCACAGAAATGAGTAGTTCCTGCAAAGGTAAATATCATATACAGTTGAAAGAATACTCTTATATAATACATTATCTATGCAAACTCCAGGTGCAAATATAGTAAAATTCAAACATCAAAATATGGGCTATATGAGCACACTACACACACACACACAACTGCATGTATTCATGCAGTTTGCCTCTATGCCTCTATTGCCTCTGTGGAAATATTTGTAGAATCCATTAACTGGGACAAAAATTAATATATATTTGTTTAGCATTGTAGACTATCATGAAAGTAATGCATTTGGTGGTTGGATTCTCAGGGATGCGCTGGAAATGCAGCCCCAACAAATTAAAGATGTGAATCAAAAAGTCAAGAATTAAACTGCATTAAAAAGTATTACATGGACACTCCTAGCAGGAATTTCAGTTTCCTTAATTCAATCTGCTTTAGTTCTCCTTGAAAAATAAATAAATTAAATTAAGGCCACTTTAGGATTTTAATTCTGAATAAGAATATCCAGATAAAAGTGTAAATAAATTAAACTAATACACCTTAAAAGACTCATTCATATGCATTTTCATGAGGTAGCCTCCAGAAACCTTACCTGATTCACATGTGGTGTTCAGGGCAAATTTTTAAAGGCTGACACCTGCAGCTCCTTTCTTATCATTTACTTTTGTCTCTGTGTTGTTGCCCACAGT
The DNA here is from genome assembly GCF_048771995.1 of Taeniopygia guttata. Classification (NCBI taxonomy): domain Eukaryota; kingdom Metazoa; phylum Chordata; class Aves; order Passeriformes; family Estrildidae; genus Taeniopygia; species Taeniopygia guttata. The sequence continues at coordinate 94,236,643 of NC_133026.1, forward strand.
CAGCAGATATTAAATGAGTGTCCATTTCTCCAGTCACTGCCTTAATTAAAACTGCCATCATTTGCCACTGAGGTACCAATTTTGGGAAAGTAAGTGTGTGATAAAGGGGTGGATACCTAGAAGGGAAAATGTTGCTTAATATGCATGGTTTTTTTAATGGGTTTTTTCTTCCCTCAAAGACACAAAAATGAGGGGTTATTTTATATTTGCAGCCAAATTACACTAGAGTTATTGCTTAGGCAAAGAAATGAAGGAACAAAATGCCAAATAGGTCTCCCAACAATAATAGTTTTTTAGTTGGTGTATAAGTAGAGAGGGAAGCAAAGGCTTAAGAAGGGATAGAGCTTCAGTATCCAACATGGCAGTGAGCAGCTTAGCCACTGGACTGTCCCAAGAAACATGGGGAGGATGGTGATGTGTCACCCAGAGTTTTGTGACCATGTCTTAGGGAGCACCTCCTGGGACTTCCTCATACAGTGCTGATGGGAAGCACCAAGCCAAGCACCAAGTACACAGACCTCTAGATTGTTTTCAGGGATCAATATGTGAGAATTTTGCAAAACAGGTCATGTCATGGTGGGATTTGCAGCTTCTGGGTCACAAGATAAAGAGATCAGCCTAGAAGAAGGTTTTGCAAAGGGTGATTGTAAGGTAATTTTGTGATTAAGATTATTCTTGGGTAGCTGACCCTGGACATATCCCATGCAAGTGAGGGTATGCTGGGGAACGCACAAAAAGGGAAAATTGAAAAATTATTAAAAAAAAAAATTTACATGCTTTGCATGAATTTTCTTTGAGGTATGGGTCTGTCTTTGACACCAATGCACATCAGTGTATTGTGTCTGTCACCTTTACCATTTTTTTTTTACCAAAAAATTGATTTCTCTTTGGATTATGGAAGAAAATATTTATATTTTGGACTATGAGGCTATCGACTAGCATTGTCAATTCTGTTTGTTTTTCAATGAGACATCAAAACTCTCTTCTTAACAGCTGTTTATTATGAAGTGCAGAAAAGAGGTTGAAATTTGTTGTCTATTAATGTGGAGTGAAAGTAACATGTTCACATCAAGCACTCACAAGCTCATTTTTAAACATTAAAATACACTATATTCAGCATAAAATACAGTTAACATTAGAAACTTCAGTTTTCATTACTATGAAACAAAAGCAATAGGCCCTGAAATTGTGACAGCACAGAGCCACAGCTATAGGGCCATAAATGAAGTACTACAGGGAGCATTAGTCTGTGGGATGGTTTCTGAAAACTAATGAGCTGCAAAAATTGCTGAGGACAGAGAATGCTATCTTGTTAAAAAAGGTCTAGTAGTTAAAATAGATAGGGAAATAACCACCTTTCTTTGTACTTTCCTTTTAGTTTCAAGGCTTTCAAGCCAAATGTTCTGGCAGTGCAAAGCTGCCATTCTCTGGTGTCTAGGAAGGTGGTGCTAAACTACAAATTATGGAAAAAGCTGCGGTACCTGCACGCCCTGCAGCTAAAGGACTTACTGATGGTTATTGCCTTCTTAAAATCCCAAAAGACTGTAGAACGAATGCTGTAGGAAGTAAAAAAAAAAAAAAAAAAAAAAAAAAGTGAATAGGCTTAGGATACTATTATTTATAATCTCCCGATGAACTTCCCAGTTCAGTGTTAGGAAAGCTCAATCCTTTCTGCAGCATCTCTCACTTTTGTCATGTGAGAATCAAGATCTGCTCTCAACTTTGTGGCTTTTAGGCTGTTTATATTGTAGAGCAATGCATGAGTGCTCCCACTCACAGCACACACTGTTTGCATCATAAGAAAGCTGCATCCAGCTCAGAGAAATATATTGTATTCTTCATATGAATAAAGAATTTCATACTGTCCCCAAGTGATGGGCTTTGTTCTGCTATGCATAAAATTCTTCGGTTTGACGTTTTTCAGCCTGAGTTTAAAAGTGAGCTTCTGCTTCTGGTCACGTTCTTTTTTTCAAGTCTGAAGACTTTTTCACTAAAACCAGAGATAATTTGCAGTGCAAGCATGTGGGAAGTACAGAAATACCAGGTTTGGGCTACTGAACACTTTGACCCTTCATTATCAGTGCTAATATTACCAGTTTCCTATAAAACTTTCTATAAAATAATGGACTTTTTTGAGGAGCAGCCTGCGAGAAAAGTTAATAGTGTTTGTTTCCTTAATGGCGTGACATATTATCAAACAATTTCCTTACTCATCACTTTAATAGACAGAAGTGATGAGATCTTCTTCCTGGAAAAATGGTTTCAAGTACTGACTTGAAATGTATCTAAAAGTCAAGGATTTGTGAAAATAGTTTTCTGGTTTCATCAAACTCATTGTTTTGTTCAGAGGGCTCCTGCTCACTTGCCCAGGCTGTCTGCAGCTTCAGTTCCTTACCTGATTCTCACAACATTTGGTACAGGTGATTATTATAGCAGAGAGAAAGACTAAAATACTCACCCCTGGTCCACAGGAGAAAAGGGTGATAGAATCAATCATAGAAACAGTACTTTTTGATTGCCAGCTCTGTACTCATTACCTATTTGTGTGATGAAAAATATCTATATCATTACTAATATGTTCTTTCTACTAAGTAAATTATTTCAGTGTGAAAGTGTGACTTGCACATAACCTTCTATGAAGCAGTGGTAATGTAATGTACAGGCAGTTCCAAATATGATATTATTTCTCGTCTTTAAAATCCTACTGAGATCTGCACGGAATTGCTGCAGAAAGCATGGCCTGAGGGACGTGTGTGGCATGAAGAGGTCTAAAAACCAGCCTGCAGTTGGCCTCTAGCAAACAGCCTTCTATTCCCTGAGAAGAGATGAGTTAGAGACAAGAACAATCCCTGAGGCTCCAAGACTGAGAAGAATGTATTTTTAGAAAGCCATCAGATGTTTGCCATTTGAAAGCTGGAGACTCCCACGAGCAGGACACCAGCTGGCACAGCAGCAGAACCCTTTATAAAAGTCATCACAATGACCTCAACAGGGAAATGTATGTGCTGGCTCCTGTATGTCCTGAACTCTGTGGCAAGGGGTAGCAATGTAACCACATCCAAATGGGCACACAGCAGAGTATTGAATGCTCTCACACAGCAAGATTGCTCATTGGTTAAAGCTTTGCCTGGTAATGTTCACAGAAGCCTGCTAAATCTAAAAACATTGATTTCAGTCCACAGAATACATATAGTTTTCTTGATGTTTCATTTTTTAGAGTATTAGTTTTCCCTTGATTTTAGGTATGCATTGATATTTATGTTGTGGTGGATAGTTATTTTGGAGACATTATGCAGGAACACTCTGTTTAGAAAGCACAGAGCTTGTCCTCTGTAAAAAGCAAGTCCCTATGTCACATCCCTTGTGTCAGTAGCACAGCATGATGGCTATAGCCTGTAGGTAGATGGGGCTGACTGTGACATTGATGGTTGTTTTAGGACTAATACTTCCCACATGAAAAATGCATGTTTTCACAGAAGCACAAAAGCCATGTTCACATACTTCCACTTCTAATTCCATCCCAAATGCTGGCAACCACCAGCAAAGCAGGACTATTTTACTGGTCTTTACCATTATAATGCAGGATAGCTTATCAAGAAGGAACTGCCATCATGATTCACTCAGTACAGAAGAGATTATAATTGACTAGTTCTAATCTTGGCACAAGTCACATCCTTTTGCTTATCTGATTTCTTCATAATTCACCTTGAAGCATCTGCCACTGAGAGCTGTCTGGAGCTTCTTACCTGTCAGTCATGGAAGGTTTAGATGGAGTGCTGGGTATCAGTTAAAAATGAAGGTGTCAATCAGACTCATCACCCAGAATTCAAGACTTGTTTGTTCCATGTGGCTTACGAGGATCACAGTGCTCTCAGGAACATCCCTGGAGACCAGCTCTGCAACATGACTTGGACAGTAATGGGAGGTGTCTGTTTTGGAATGGCCCTAGAAGCCAGTTTATTTTGATGTTATCTGAAAAGCTTTCAAGATGAAGACAAGAACATGAATATATACATATATGTAGATAGGCATTATTTTGTCTACATAATATATATTCCATAAAATATATGCTCCACATTATATATTTATAATGGTTTTTAGGGCTATATATGTATAAGGACAATGAAGCTGGTGAAGGGTCTAGAAAGTGTCTTATGATGAGAAGATGAGAGAGATTAGCTTTTACTCTGCTAAATTAACCATAGGTAAAGACATGCATACAGAGAAGTTAAGCACAGTAGTTTGAAGGAAAAGAGAAATATATGCAAAGGCTGGCAGGACTCCCCACAAAAAAGGTGTTAAAAGAGAAATTCAAGGAAAATAAGCTGAAAAATACAAAAAAAAAAAAAAAATTAGCACAGCAGGACATTTTTCATGGATGTTTTCAGGGAAAAACAGTTGTGGCTTATGAGGCTTTTATGTTCAAGGCACTTGATAGAAAGCTGCTGTTTTAAATCTTGAGATGCCTCGGTTACTTCCTTTCCACCACCATTATCCCTACACCAGTGTCAGACTCCTGAATGTGCTGGCTTTGCAGCCACACAGAGGAGGGGAGGACATCTGTACCTCACCAGGTATCACACCAAAAATCAACTGGTGACATTTTGCAAACCTGCACTCCAACAGTGGGATTTGTCTCCATTTTATTAAAACAGGGGATAATGCATGGCCCCAGACAGCGTACAAAGTAACAATTCACTTCCAGCTCCTTTACGGAGGTTATAGCGCTAATGAAGCAAATCACATCTCAGGGAATATAGCCATGATTTAGCATGTGTATAACTATAATAAAATGTTGTTATGGCTGAGATTATGTTTCTAATGGAAAAAAAGAAGAATTAGGATTGAAATTGAAAAACAACCCAGTTCCCATAAAAGGTAAACATGTGCTTGGATAAAAGGTTAATAGAGTTAATTGTGGGGAGTAATACAAGACAGCCACTCATGCTAAAGATGATAATTGTGATTCTGATAAAGGGGAATTGTAATTAAATAGAGGTTGGATAAACACGATTATCCTGAAAAGGTTTCCCAGCACAGTACCGGGAGGTTTTAAGATGTGGAGGCAGACGCCTGTACGTGATCTGGAATTAGAGACACCACTGCTGCCAGCCTTGCTGGGTGCTCACCACTGCGGCACGCTGCCCACGCTGCTGCTCTGGCCAGCCAAAGGCAGTAAATTGAGCTAATTTTGAAGTTTAGTTCACCTGCAACACTAACTGGCAAGTGATCTTCCTGGCTAGCTCACAACCCCCAAGATTTCTCATTTCTGCTGGTGCTCATTTCCACCCCCATCCTGCTGTGGGGGGAGCAGCTCTGGGTGCTGGCCAAGGTTGATCTGCCGCAGGACGGCTGTGGGCTGGAGCAGGTGAGGGCATCCCTCCCATACTATGCTTTTTACAGAACTGATAGAATTTGTTTACATGGATATTAAAATGAAATGCAGTAGCTTGATCCTGAACCATGAGAAGCAAACAGAGGCTTTCCACACTGAACTGTTTTACTGAAATGGGTATCTTTGCTTAATATTTTTATTTGCTGAGTTACAAATGTTCCACAATAACCTATACAAGACAAAAGGAATCAAATATTCTTCCCAGGACAACCGGAATAATTCCAAAAAAGCTTTTTTGTTTTTGTTTCATTTAAATTGTGAAACATTTTTGCTATATTTTCAACTTTTAACTATATATCATTAAAAATATACTGAATTCGAATACAGGATGGTATTAATTCATATTTTTCTATAATTACAATAGATTATTTTACATTACACATACAGAATAAAAAACCCTGAGAAATTACTAAGAACAAATACTTCTGCTATTCAATTACTTATAGCACTGTTTGGAATCACTGTGTATCATAATGATATACATTCCCACATGCCTAAGGAAAATTTCTACCAGAGCAAGTGAACATCTCTCTAGGGACTACACAATTTTTCCCCTCTCAAAAAAAGAGAGGGAAGATCTTTTTGTTTTCAAATTTTTGTTTTTCCAGTGCCAACTGTATTCCAGATCTTCAAGCAGACTTCACAACCCCATATACAGAGACCTGTTATGAGCCCTTACTGTCACCTTTAAGCTTGCTCCTTCAAACTTTTTTCCTTTTAAATATTCTCCCCAGTCTCTGCACTTGCCTTATGTACTTCTGTCAGTTTAAAAGCTGCAGTGAATCCTAAAAGTGGGCTTGGACTCAAAACATGTCCTCAATGTTTTTTGGGCATATCTACAGCACTTTATGTTGCTGACTATATACATATTGAAATAATCCCACAAATATTAGGGTGAATAGCATCCATTGTGATAATGAATGAGACTGAGAGCAAAGTGAATTGAAATCACTTGTAGAAACCCCCAGCACATTTTCTTTGGCTTTTTATCTCTGCAGCTGGCACGTGATACAATAATTGTCTTACGCACATTACTGTCTTCTTTGCTCGTCAAGTGAGTTTGTTAAAGTTTCTTGTACCAGACATGCATTTATTTGCAACCATTTCTAAGATCATGACTCTACTGCCTAAATCAGTTGCTGAAACTTGAATTCCGTGCATAAAATATTTAGGTATCAAGGTTATTTTTAAACTCAGTCACGTACAACACCTTCACTTCCCTGCATACTAGCTCTTTGCAAGAGCTTCTGTTTATCAAAGCTTATTGAAAGAGTAATAATTTCTCTTTTTTTATATTTTAAAATTTCCACTGAGTTAATTTCCTGGAGGGATATTTCTGTCGCTGTACAGGAAGTATACAAAGGACCTAGAATCAAACACAGGTCAGAGATGACACAGTAGCATTATTCCCACAAAGCACCTCTAAGGATATTGGCTGCCTATGGTGCATACACAGGTTTTGGCATCTATAACAATTAATGTAGATATGGGAAAGTTAAGTTGTACACCTACCTAAAACACATTTGGAATGGTTTGCCACAGTGTTTCTGGAAAAACAACCTTTCACTGGTGAGTGACATATTTTCATTTCCTAAAGGAGAGAGGGGTTTTGAGAACATGTATTTTTATTAATTCTGCAACAATCAAAACTGAACTCTGGAAAATGTGTTTGATTTCTATGAAAATGTCACCCCTTTGGCTCTGACTTGCTAGTAGTGATTTTTTTCCCAATGTTTTATTAACATGACACTTTTACTTGAGAAAGTAACTGGCACATGCTGTAAATTTTGTGTTCTCTCAAGAGAAAATGAAGCAAGAGCTTTAAAAAGGAAACAGTGAAATGGTTCCTGCTTGTGTTTACCGACAACTGAAGGCGAACCTTTCAGTTATTTTACTGTCTTTCCAGCCTAACATCCTCCAGTGAGAGGATGGAACACTGAGCTCCCTGCCATGGAGAAGGATCTCTGCATGACTTACTGGTAGTGCAATGATCCAGTGAAACAGTGGCAGCTTCATAAGGAAAATTGAGGATAACACACTTCAGAATTACAAAAAGGGTGGTCTAAAACATGATGTTTAATCTCAGTGAATGCAGCTGCTCCCCTCCAGTGCAAACTACCACCAGGAAAGGTGATATTACACAAGAGATCAAAGTTCTCTATTCCAGATGTCTTATTCAGCTAATCCTCACCTAATTTTGATTAACATGTCTCCATATGTGTTTGCATAAAACAGAATTTAAGAAAATTTTGTAAGCATGGGTGACAGCCCAGTTCATAAAAACCAAGAGAACTTCAGCCTCAGGAGGAATATGGAAAGAAGTTATCAGTTCCCGGAGCTGTAATACTGAAGTTTCAAGGGGATTAAATACCCTTGCTGATGATAGGTATCTAGCTAGTACAAAGCTGATAAATCAAGCTATGACTTTTTTTTTTTTTTTCCTCACTGATGAGGTGTTCCTAAAAAATAATTCCAAAAAGCTTTCCTCCAGTGAGACTGGAAAGCATTTGATCCTTGTATTTGTCATTTGTTCAAATTAAGAACACCAATACATCTAAGGTCAGAAAAAGGTGGATTTCTTCTGCTACTTTTTGTCTTCATTCTATCAACCATATTCTCAGCTTTTTCACAACAGAGAAGTGATGTCCTTCACAGCTGTCTCTCCCATTCATGAAATATACAGAAGCATCTTGGTAAATCTGCTTAGCTAGCAAGGTGATGCAGGCAGTAAAAGAAAACAAAGTGGAACACTTTACAGACCAAAGACATGCCCTGATAAACACCATATGTGTGTTTATAACATGTAGATGCAGACATGGTGGGAGAGAAGTTTAAATGGAATATTGTGGTTTTCAAAATATTTTGAAGGTAATGTCCAATCCAAATCCCCCCTGACACAGCTTGATGCCATGTCCTATTGTCCTGTCACTAGATGCCTGGGAGAAAAGGCCAACCCCTACCTTGCTACAACCATGTGGAGCAGAATGGCAAACACTGGAAAGAGCAGATAGTAGTGATATTCTGCTGGTAATTTATTTAGAAGACACCAATACTGAAGTCTTTATCTTCAGTTGTTTGTCATGGGTGTATGCCTCCACCATTCCTATCCTTACATGCCCAGACCTCTTTTGCATCACTAACATTTTACCTTCTTACCTACAAAGCTATCCAAAATGAAAACAGTAGAGTTCTGTCTACAGTTAAACTACCCCTTTCTTTATTGCAGTGGAAGTGGGAAATCCAAGCCAAGGAAGACAAAAAAACTCCATCCAAACCCAAAACGTTGGAAAACTCAGGTTTTGGGTGTGCAGCAGTATTATCCAGCATTATACTGTTTATTAGGAGACATTATTTTCCTATGTCAAGAATATCTGCCATGATAGTTCTGCTATATTTGATTGGTTTCACTTTATATCACATATCTGTTATTATCAAGAGTCTTTAGTGGAGGCCCTGAGAGGCTGCTTCCCTTAACACAGCTGTGAGACACAATTGGCAACACCACACAATCCAGATGTAGACTGGTTACAACGACATCTTCCAATGTGAAATAAGGCAGCAGCTTTGATCGTTGGCTATCTGTTGTCCTCTATGACAATAGTTCTTCTTGGATAGGTCTCAACATCTACAAATATGTAGCGAACCTCAAATCTTCCTGTTTCAAGATTCTGGAAAGGAAAAAAAATCAGATTTTTTTTTCTCTTTGGTAGTTTAAATTCAAGACTAAGCTTTTCAGGTGTATCACGCAATTGTACATACCTCTTTGACTTCCACATGGACTGTTCCCTGTTTCCCTGATTCAGTGCCCTCAATATAGAACTTCAAACGCATATGTTTCAGTCCGTCCTTTATGTATTCAATGTGACTAAAAACAGCAACACACAAAAAAAAACCCAACCACCCAGCAAGAATACAGATTATATGCTAGTTAAGTCTTCAAATTTAAACTTACTTAGAGGAGTTGCTTACTTATTTTGTAAGAAAGTGTATTCCGGTGGTGTCCTTATGCTACCTTGGCTTCCTTCTCTACTGCTCCTCTCAAGCTTTACTGTGAGTGCCTAAGGACTAGTGGAGTTAGAAGATCTAATTAGCTGCTGAGGATTGAGAGATCAAATGCTTAAATGTCCTCACCCCAGTCCTCCCCTCAAAACTGAAAAGCAATCCACTGCTGAAGACTATGGAAATTCCTTGTATTTATTCTAAAAAAAAAAAAGATTTGGAGCCCAATATCTAGAAAGAGACCCCATGTCACCAAGACTTCTGGAATTTTTTTAGGCACTTAAACTAAGTTATCAAGCCAAAACACACACAACATGTTTTTTCAAATTAATTATCAGGTTGGTTAAACCACATCAAAACAAACAGTTTACTATGTGCTTTACTTACTTTGGCAATAATTTTGTTCTGCTGAAATTGTGTAACTTTGTCACTGATATGAGATCTCCAACCTAAATGCTGGTATTTAGACTGGAGTTGAGTTATGCTCAAGTATTAAAAAAATAGCACATGGCTTTCAAAGTGACCACTTTGGGAAACTAAAGATCCCATAAGATTTCAGGTGCCAGTGTATGTTTCCTACTGAAATTATTAACTGCTGTTTAGCACCAATCTCTGATTTTCATCAGTCATGCCCAGGTACACACTGTGAAATAAACTTCCAATCCAGTTTAAAGTGACATGATGGGGTAGAGAGAACAAATACGAACAAAGAGCCTTACTCCAGTAAATTTACATTCAAGGTGTTCATACACAAAAAACCCCTGTAAATTTTTGAGATAAATATTTAAGATCATTTTTATACTGCAGATGCAAACTCTACAATCTTACACAGTTCTCAGCTCAAAAATTTATTTAAAACACAAGGCATCAAAATTATGGAAATATTTGCTTATTTACAGACATATCCTCAGAATGTTTGTGCACATCAATTTCATTTAGTAGCTTCACTTTAAACATTATTTCACAGCTTCAACCAATAAAAGTCACTTTCCTCAGACAAAATAAAAAAATCTCAATTTCTTAGTTCAACCTGTGTCTGGGTTTATGTGTCTCATCCTGTGATACCTCATTGAATATATTCTTGCCAAATAAGCTAATTAAGCAGGGAGGACTTATATGTTTTGTAAGAAATAATTTTGTTGGTTCTTTCAAAAGGAAAGTAATAGACACACTCATGAAAGGTTTAGGTGATAGATGTTCTGTTAAATACACAGCAGAGGTGTTGCCTCAAGTACCAAAAAGCATTTTGCTTATCAGCTCAGTACAGTTTCAGACTATAAACTTCTGTCAGATTACTGCTCCCCCTATGCAAGCCTAGGCCTCTCTACTACTCTTTTCAGACTCATCCTATTTTTTGGAGAGTTCTATGTCTACCATGATGACCATTGTTTGTTTTGAGGCACTCAGAACTGGAATTTTATATTGTATGTACATAGTACTTAGTGGTATACGGCACTAAGTATACAGCAAAAAACATCTATGTTCAATCAAAAGCGACAGGATTTGTCACATACAGTTCATCACTCTAGAACTAACTTCTGATCCAAAGATATCTTTGCTGTACAAAAACTGATGTCTTTATGGGGCAAACACCAAGGGGTACCTGACATGCTGTCGTCTTCCTCTTCTTGTTGCCTCTCCGTAGCCTTTGATAGAGTCACCAAAAACACTAATTATCTACAAGAGAAAAGAGGTTTGAGCTGTCAGAAGGGATCACATACAAAAAGCTTTTCCAGTATTAGCTCATGCCTCTCCTGGGAATGCATCTTCTTTTAACAAAATGCCCCTGGTGAATTTAATGTGTCAAGAATACAAGTGTCAAGAATACATCTGTGGCAATCTTGTGTGAAGAGTGCTTTGTCTAAAGTATTTTCAAAATCCAGTTTCACACTGAGTTTTGTTTATATCTAGCTATGATGACTGTGTGATCCCATTACTGTTCTCCACCTGCTTTCCAGTTAGCCAAATGAAGAATTTAAATTCCTGGGTATCAGTGCAGTGCCTCACAGAATGACAGAACCATAGTGAAGTGCCACAATACAGTAAGTGTGCTGAGAAAAGACATCAGGTAAGATCAACAGAGCTTAGTGGGACCAGTTGCCTCTCTGACCCACAGAATTCAAGTGCTACATTTAAGAGGCACTCAGAAAAGTCCCAAAAACTTTCTGTATGGTGACACAAGCACATGCTCTGAAGGGCAGACTGTATTTCCATCAGTTTTTGTGCTGCGGCACACTCACTTGGCTTCTAGCAGGCTAGTTCACACAAGCTCAATGCTTGCACTGTCTTGGACTAATGGAGGCTCTGCTCTGGAGCTGACACACCCCATGTCAACTAAAAGCACTGGCAGAACTGCTAAAGCACCAAGTGGGTCTTCACATAGCTTGTGAGATTCCTTACACAAAGTTTTCACTTGAAGAGAGACAGTAACTACTGAGAGACACAAACTTATGCCTAAAGCTCAAAAACCAACCTCAGGATGAGATCTGCACTTCTCCAAGGCATCTCCATAGATCTTATTTGGACTAGAAGAAGAGAATAGCTCTTTAAAAATCACATAGAACAAACCACCTGTAACAGAAACAACATCAGATGGAATGAAAACTTATCAAACCAGATGGAATTAATGAAAAGTGTCTTCTGATAAAGAATGTAATTTTAAAAAATAACCTGTAACACCAATTCCAACAAGCACCACAATAAAATAGGTAAAGTCTCTTCCAGCTTCTTTCACTGAAATGAAACAGAAAACAACATACAAGTTACAACCTTGGATAATAACACTTCTATGACTTTCTTACATAAATGCTCCTCTGTTAGTCTGTAGCTCAAATGACATTTTAGCAGAAGAAAAATTTCCAGTAACAGTTTCCATAATGCCTCATTGCTGTAAAAGATACCATGGAACATCTCTTATATTTTACAGGGCACATTTACATCTCTGTGTCAAGCCTTATTATTTCTGTTTGCCAGATGTTTTCAAGATTCAAAGTAGCAATTACTGCTACTTTTTGGGTGCGTGAGAGCTAGACATTTTAGGAACTAATGAGGTATTTAGCACTGCAGTATTCACACTACTACCTAAACCCATAATCACTGCAATCCTTGTATGAAGAAAAGAAGTCAAAAAGAAAAGTGAAAGCTTTTAAGTTGCACACAATGAAAATAACTGATTTTATGAATTAGCAATCAATACAACAATAAAAAAATAGACCAAAATAATTTTTAAAAAACATAATTAACTGCTGTTTGATTAGTTTTTATCTTTCAATTTTGATCTAAAGTACAAGTGTCAGTATATACTGCAAAATAAGTAATACAAGATTGTCTGATTCAATATATTTGAGCACTTGGAAAGAGACCACTATCTTTTAGTGATAGTGTGCATTTCAGTGGAGTACAACTTATGGAGGAAATGTTAATAACTATTTCTCCTGCAGCCTTCCAATCAGCTGAAGGTTAGTTATGAAGTTTTTCATAAGTCATTTCAAAGTACTGAAAGTGAATGAGACCAACTAAAGTGAAGGCAATCCCTAAAGAAGCTACCAGCACATGTAGAGCTTTGACAATTTTGTTGGAGGTGAACTTATTTCAACAGCCGTACAGACAAGCTACATGTGATAGGTTTTCCCTCTGAAAGGGAAAATGAGAGGCTATTACATCTTGTGCCTGATAATTCTTAGATGAACGGGTTGTTTAGAAGAAGTCGCATAATTTGTTCTGACTGTGCAATGCATACAGAGAAATATAAAATCTGCTCCAAACAATACGATGGGAAAAGAAACCCGCTTGGTGTGCTGATATTTTTTTTTCTAGATACTTGATGTTTGGAACTACAAAACGTTAGCTGCAGAAGGAACCTCCTCCAGCCCTTCTGAGCAGAACACAGCATCCTCCGCCTTACCTTTCTGAGCCGCCGACACCAGTGTTTCCTCGTTCAGCGCCCTATGCACGGACACATCTTTGTTATCACCGCCAGGTTTTGCAGCTTTCAGCCCTCCCGCCTGCGTCCCGAAGCTCTGCCGGGCGGCCCTGAGCAGCAGCGGGGGCCGGAGCCGCCACCTCGGGCAGGAGCAGGGCACGGCGCCGGCCCCCAGGAGCGCCCAGCCGCGAGTGGCGAGCAGCCAGCGGCCCAGGCAGCCCCGCCCGAGGGAGGCGGGCAGCGTCCGGGGCAGCACGCCGGGCATGGCTCCCGCTGCACGCCCGGGGCAGGCGAGCCGAACCGAGTTTGTGCCACTCGCCACCGCAGCAGGAACGTGCACGGGCAGCCTCCGCCTCGAGCGGGCGCTGCTCCAGCTCGGGAGCCCACCTACACCTTTACCACCGCTGTCCGCTGCCCCGGCGGAAATGTTTGGGACGGCGGAGCAGCGAGCGGCGGCGGCGGGTCCTGGGAGCGGTAGTTTGAGCGGGCTCCCTCTCCCGCCCGCCGCCGGGAGCGGCTCCCAGCGCGGTCACTACAGCGCCCGCCATGCCCAGCGCCGCCGCCGCCACAGCCCGCCCTCCGCGGGCGGGGACCCCGCTCCTTTCAGGGGTGGGCAGGCGGGGGCTGCTCGCCGCGCCTGCGGTGCTGGTCACCTATTTGAAGCTGTGTTTTTGTGCATGTTTTTCTCGGTCTTGCACACATTTATGTGTTAAAGCGATGCAGTTAACGTTTCCACGGATGGAGACGGCTAGCGGGATCTGGGCAAGCTAAATCGGTGGGCCGGGATCGATGGCGTGAGGTTCAACAAGGCCAAGTGTTGAGTCCTGGCTCGCAACAATCCCAGGCAGCGCTGGGGACATAGTGGCTGGAAAAGTGTTGGTGGAAAAGGACTTGGGCGGCTGGTGACAGCTGCTGAACGTGAGCCAGCGTGTGCTCAGGTGGCCAAAGCCAAAGGCTTCCTGGCCTGTTTCAGAACCAGTGTTGTGAGCAGGACTAGGGAGGTGATTGTCCCACTGTACTCGGCACTGCTAAGGCCACACATTGAGTACTGTGCTCAGTTCTGAAGCCCTCCGTTTAAGAAAGATACTGAGCTGCTGGAGCGAGTCCAGAGAAAGGTAACGGAGCTGGTGAAGGGTCCGGAGCACAAGTTTTAGGAGGACCGGCTGAGGGAACTGGGGATGTTTAGCTTGGAGAAAAGGAGGCTCAGGGGGACTTTATGACACCGTACAAATCCCTAGAAGCAAGATGTGGCTAGGTGGGAATCAGCCTCTTCTCCGACAAGAGGAAATGGCCTCAAGTTGTTCCAGGGGAGGTTTAGGCTGGACATTAAGAATTTCTTCACAGAAAAGACGATTAGACATTGGAATGGGCTCAGGGAAGTGGCGGAGCCACTGACCCTGGAGACGTTTAAGGAAAGACTGGAATTGGCACTTAATGCTGTGGTCTGATTGACGTGGTGGTCTTTGGTCGTAGGTTGGACTAAGTAATCTCAGAGGTGTTTTCCAACCTAATTAATTCTGTGTTTTTGAGACCCGAGAGCTCGGAGCTCACTGTGGGGGCGGGAGGCGCAGGACGCTCCTCGGGCAGCACCGCCGTTAATGCTCCCCGCGCGCCTCGCGCGGCCGCGCTCTCGCCCCGCCCCCGGCACCGCCTCCCTCGGGCTGCCGCCGTCCCGCCCCGCCTCAGCGCGCAGAACGGGAGGCGGCGCCTCCTGCTCCTTCCCTTCCCTTCCCTCCCCGCTGGCGGTGCGAGGCCGCCGCTGTCGCGGCCATGGCGACGGGCCGTGGCAGGTAACGGTGGGCGCGCCGAGCGGGGCTCTGCCGGCCCGGGGCTGCCTGTTGGGCATTCACCTTTTCCGGGGAGGGTTGGTTTTTTGTTTTCCGTCAGCTCCCATTGCTTCTCTGGG
Organism: Taeniopygia guttata; assembly: GCF_048771995.1. Lineage (NCBI taxonomy): Eukaryota > Metazoa > Chordata > Aves > Passeriformes > Estrildidae > Taeniopygia > Taeniopygia guttata. The sequence goes on from NC_133026.1 coordinate 94,251,865, forward strand.
AAACTTATTTCACCTGCTCCATGGCTCTGGTTTCTAGCTTTCGGCTCTTCCCGGCGAGGGCTGTGACCATGGTGCTCTCCTCTCCTTGGCCCTGGCCCTGTGGGCACGTTGCAGTGGGAAAACGCTGGTGTTGCCGGCTGCACAGAGGCCTGGGTTTGGCACTTTTTGTTCTACCTGGAAAGGGGAGCTTAAACTTCAGTACCGTCCTTCAGCTTGAAGGAGGTGCTATAATGAGTTAGTTGAATGGCTGCTTTATGTGTGTTCAGGGTCGTTAGGCCTTTGTAATAGCTGTGGAAGGTGTGGTTTTCTTAATTCTTACAGTACAGGTTCAGCTTTCAGAATCTTAAAACATCAGTCTGACAGGCAAAGTTGAGAAAGCATATTTTTCTGCTAACCCATTTCTTCAGCCTTGGGTTTCAGCACAGTTTCATTCCCTCAGCTGGTTGTTTGTTTTTTTTTTTTTTTCCCTTTTTTTTTAACCTGCAAATGGATTGGGGTAATACCCACCTTTTAAAAAGACTGAAATTGTTAGCCGAGGGAACAAAACCCAACCAAACCATGTCAAAACGCTATTTTTGTTTATCCCCAGATGTGCTTTAGCAGATGGAGGAGACAGATTTTATCACTATTTAAAATTTTTGTACACTATTTGAAATTTACTTGAAAGACAATTATTTGCTGACCATGAAAAAACCAAGGCACATTGCAAGTGTTATAGGGTGTGAAAGTGAAAATACTGGTACAAAACTGAGCCCCACAAGGTGAAAGGTAATGAAAAAGCAGCTGAATTTGTTGTGCCTCTTAAGTAAGATCATCTCAGTTGTTCTAGAAGTCTCTAAAGAGGGGGTGTAACAGCTGTCATTGATTTTTATCTTAGGCTTATCTGCCCAAGCTGTGGCAATGCAATGTAAAAGCATTCTGTGAATGCTAATTTAAAATCTTAGCACACACAGTACTTGAAAAGTAATTTATGGATTGGGTTTGCTGTTTGTTTCTTCATACCTTGAGAATATTTTTGTTTTGGAAAATGCAAAAGTTCTGCAGTTTTTTTTAATTGAAGCTTACAAAAACAATAGCTGTTACATTAAAGTTTTCAAGGCATGTGTGGGCAAAATGTTTCTTTCCTCATATATTTCTCCCTGGAGTGAAGCAGGGGAGAGAGGGTGGTTTAAATGAGCAAGAAGGACTGAATACAGGCTATGCAGGTTATGCTTGTCCAAGGTAGTGTGTTTTAAAATCCAGAATCCAGCTTCTTATCTGAATTAATCCTGTGGCTGGAGTCTGTGAAGTTGTGTCCCTATAGGGTATTCCCAAACTCTCTGCTTTCAGCATGGATTCAGGGGAGAATAGCCTGGGATGTGCTGCCCTGGAATATACAGAGTGATAACTGCTGCTGTTGCGCACAACTTGTGTCTCTAAATCCCTTTAATGGCAATTTGTTAGTGCCTCAACATCAAAGAGTTCTTGGTAATGATACATGAGTAAAACCCTTGTTTGATGTCCAGGTTGTATTTATTATAAGACTACTCTTTTGTAGTTGTTAACTTAGTTGGTCTATCAGTGATTGACACTCAAGCTGAAATGTGCTTGTCTTTTTGTTAAGCTTATAGAAATTCTCAGTAAAATGTCTTGGTTTTTTTTTTGTTTTTACATAGCACCATTGACAGTGTGGACCAGCGTTGTTAATTTCTTTTGATTTTATTTTTGAGCATAAATGAATCTTAAATCAAAACCAGTAGGCATTAAATGTATATGGTACCCATATAGTTTAAAATTAGCTATTTCCCCCCAATATGAATTGGTTGCCTAGAAACCCAGAGCTGGTTTGGCCAGGTGTTGGAATTGTGCTGGCAATTTAAAAAGTCAATAATCCAGTGAATGGGGAGCTTTGCCTGCTTGGTGGCATCAGTGGGTATGAAGTGTAAGAATTTGGTTTAAGATTGAAACTCTGTCTCCATATTTCTGTGTGGATTAATGATAGTATTTGTTTGCAATTGCAGCTTACGAAGTCCTTCCTATCAGAAAACTTGGAAAAATGTGTGAGCGGTTGGATTGTAAGAATTTGTGTTAGAAATATGCAGAATTCCTTTCTTTTCTCTGTAAATTGTGATGTGGAAATGTTGCCAAAATAGGTTCTTTCACTGTGGTATGCAGGAGGCCAATCCAGGCACAGGGTTAAGGTATTTGATGGCTTTACAGTTCTGCACAGAAGGGGATGTTGGGTGGCAAATCCACAAAACCAGCACACCAACTAATAAAATGTTTTACTATTTTATACATTTTAGCTAAGGAAGGAATTATTTTTTATTGGATACAAGTAAGATAATTCTTTTATTAATTAGTTTTCTAGCTTCCGTTGGATAATGATTCTCTTGCTTCTCATGCTAATTACTTTGCATGTTCAGTCTTTGCCTTTTTTGTGGCAGTGAGTTTCTTGGGTCAGTGATTGCAATCTCATACTTCTAGAAGCTGGTGCTGATTTCAGCACAATTGCTGAGTTGGCTTTAATAGTTTCTTCCTTATCTTGGGAGTTGTTCCAGGTATCCTTGTGGCCTGTAAATTCTGCATTCTTTATGTCCGCTAGCAGTGGCCATCCTTCTTCCCAAGCTTTGTTGACCTCCCCCTAGGTCTGAAATCAATGAAGCATGTCAAGCCCTAAACCTTAACAAAGTAATTCTACCAACAAGTAATTTGTCTGACTGACATCTGGACATCCCTTAGAGCTTGTTAGCTGCCTTCTGTTTCATAGATTGAATCTCCTTTGTTGCTTTTTATGCAAGCAAACAGCATAGTATAGTATGAAAGTATACAAATACTTTTTGAACCACAACAGTTTTTGAGGAAGTTTCAAGGTATTGTTTCTATCTGGTGTCTTTTCATAGCTTAGTAGATTTGGGTGGCTCAAAAATGTCTCTGGAGTAATGTTGTGAAACAGAAGATGAATCAGTTAGTTTGACTTGCTCCAGGGGTCTCAGTGGAGCTTGGTTGTAGTGGCCAAGCAGTGGTGCTGCTGTCTAAGGGTAATAGAGCTCTACTGGATTCAGACTGATTTGGGAGAACACTATTCCCTTTGCCTGCTGTGAGAGATCAATCACAGGATTGACAGCTGTGAGTTTAAATCTGAATCTTCCTGATGCCAAGTATTTTAACTTAGGTGTAATTGTTCAAGTAATAATGATTGCCATGTGATCTATTCCCTGCATCCTGTGTTGGTTGAAATGTTGTGTCTAGGTGTGCACAGTATGTGTATTTCTTCATTTTGTGATTCTTCATATGTGATTCTTAACAGCTTTTCCTTCTTACAAGTAGGTCAAGGACCTTTGCTGCCAGGCCTATGAAATGTTCTGAAACTCTAAATGCTGGAATTAAAAGTCTGTACTTGACACCTCCCATAAAACCGAAACCAAATGTGTGCATTGAGAGGTGAGTATGTCTTTATGTTAGGAGTAAGAGTGGAAGTCCCCCTGTAAGCTGTATTTTGACTGCTTGCAGTAATTATATTCATATCATGGGAGATTTCTATGTCAGATACTCTGAGTTGAAAAGATCTGCTTTCCTGGCCTACTTTAGGATCCTGTGTTCACCTTCTAATGTTTTCTGGTGTGGTTCTCCTTTGTTCTTTCCTAAGCTCACAAGGAATATGTGCATTTTCTGAGCCATGTGAAGCCTTCAGCAACTCCTGTGCAAGTCATGGGCAATGTTCTTCCTTGAGAATAAAAATTGTTATTGTATTCCTTCAAAGAAAGCCAGTTGGGAATTAAACTTCTTCTGTTTCTCTTGGTTATTGGTTGTCATCAAATGGATCTTAGTGTATAGAGAGGCTGAGAATGGTGGGATGGGGGGGGGGGAGCAGGAATCAGTGGCTGCTGCATATTTGCTGCAAGTAAATGTTTCTCTTCCTGTTTGACAGTGAAAAGGCATTTTCAATATAATGGTGAGTTTTTATATTTTGAAAATTAGTTACATTTTCACATAAAAAAAATATAAGAATATGTTACTTCAAGAAGTAATTAGTTTTCTTTGTTTTATACATTTGATAGCTTCCTGTGTAGTAATTTCTCTGTTTTGCATTGGATGAGTAGTTTAGTAGCGCAGTGCTGTCAGACTGATGTAATGGTGGGAGAAGAAAGAAAAAAAAAATCCTTTCAGCTTTCTTCAAAGGAAAAAGAATACAGTTGAAAATTCTGGATCAAGCGTATTATTTTAGTTAATCTCCAGCTTTTTAATGTATCACTTCTAAATTTTCTCTGGAATGAGTGCACTAACTGCTTTGGGTTTACAGTGTATGAATTATTTCACATAGTAACAGTGCCAGTTTTGGCATGTTGCTTCTATGTCAATGCAATTAAGATTCTGAGTTTAATACAAACATTGAGATATTGGCATTATCATGCTACCCTTTAAAGCTCTCTGCTTCTGAAATAGTGTTATAAATCAACGAGTGTTACAAATAACCCAGTAGTAAAAGGACAAGAGGCACAGCTGGGGTGTTGACTTTCAAAGCACCTTTTATTTTCAGCGTTGATTTTGTTGTAACCATACTCAATGCTCAAGAAAATTAGAGTATAAAATGCATGTATCTTAAACTCTGTGCAGTTATGAGGTACTGCTCAAATGGTACAAGGTTCCTGTCTGTTAATGCAGAAATCACATTGGCTCATCTCCAGGGTATGTTCTGCTTGCTGTGCTTACACTGGCACCTGCATTTCAGGCAGCCTTCAGATGCACGAGACATTGACATTTTCAAGATATCACTTGACTCTTACTTTGAAGTTCACATCTTTCTGTTGACATAAATGAAAACTGCACAAGACCCCTGAGAGTGTACAGTTTGAAGATTATGATGAGTTAGAGTATGATCTTGCTGTTAGACTAGGACATTTCTGTCCTGGTGCATCCTGAGACTTGACACTGCAGTCAAAAGGGAGAGTGAATATATCTGCAGTTTTGCAAATGCTGGTGGCTATGATTAAAATCATGGTACAAGCAGTAAGAAACTGAAGCAAAACAAGGTAGTTTCATGTCAAACATAGTTAAAGTTAACAAAGTTTAATGAAAATGCAAACCCATAACTTTTCGTGTAATTGTGCTGTGCCACGTGAATAAGTTGTGATTAATTATTTTAGGCAAATACCACATACCAGAGAGTGAAATTAGAACCCAAACTCCACAGTTTAACTCTTCAGGTGATTTTTGATTCATCTGTTTACAACCTGCTGGTTTCCACCTCTTCTGTTTTTGTCTGGTTTGAAATTAAAATTCTCTGCCATTGTCATTTTTGAGTTTGCAGGGAAGTCTAACAGTATTAATTTTTACTTTCTTTTCCAGCTTGCCACCAGAAGTGCTGCTGAAGATATTTTCCTGTTTGGATGCTGTGTCCCTGTTGACTGTAGGTTGTGTGAATAAGCGCTTCTATGAGCTGGCCAATGACAAGTAAGGAAGAGGGAAGGTCTCAGTTGTGCTGTAATTGTGTTTGTCTGAATTAATGAATCCTTCTAATTTAGTTTCTCTGATGCCAGAGCACTGATGTGTGCACCTATGGGCAGTTACTCTGTGAAATTGCCCTGCATAGCCCACAGTATGTGTACATGGAATTCTAGCTGTGCAGGGCCCATTGTTTAATGGGAGTTATGAGGCAAAAACTAAATCCAGTGCTTTGAAATGTTGCTGTTAGACCTTTTTTTTTGTTTTACATTTTGCAAATATTTGTTTGTATTCACACGAACCTGCACAAACTTTTCAGTTCAGGTGATCCTTAATGATATGTCTCCAGTAGCTTTATGGAATTGTCATAGCTTTCACAGTTTTGAAGTCCTCCTTACTTAATTATTTCATCAGGTTTTTGCAGAGGGATTGATTCAATCAAATGATCCACTGGTGTTTTTTAACTGTTGCTCTTTTTGTGAAGTTTTGGTGATTTCTAAATGAGAACAAAAGAGACAAAGATAAATACTGACACTTTTTTTTTATAAGCATTGCCTATATGGAGTTCATAAATTGCTCCTACCGATACGATGATAATTTTGTCAAAGGGTAAAGAGGAGAGACCCGGGTTGGTATGCGATAACCTGGGCATCCTTTTCTTTCTAGGATTCTACTGCATTAGTGTTGTTTGAATGAGAAAATGTCTTCCTCCATAGGAAGTTGCTGTACCTGGTATGAATCTATTTCTCCCTTATTTACTGAAACCTGTATGGTGAATTAATTGGTTTACCTTGGCATTGATACCTTTAGAACTGATGAATTTAAAGGGAAGATCTGTAATCCAGATTTAGGTTTTGAGGCTGTCAGCAGGTAAGGGTAGATAAAAATGGCATAGCTGACACAAATTACCAATCTTGGCATGTATTTTCCACTTCAAGGTGGTAAGGTAGGATAAAATCACTGTGGTTGTCTAGGGAAAGATGATTCATCTGTATCCATCTCAACAATCTATGTTACGATTTTCTAATCTCAACAGAGATTAGTGTATGTGCCCAAATGGGATTTGGGGAAGAGTTACTTTCCCTTCTCTAGGAGCCTGACTGGTTCAGTGGGAACAGGTAATTTTTTCCTGGTGGATTTTAATGGACCTCCTTAATACCCTGAGTCTTGCAGTGTATGAACAGAAGTTTTAATTGAAGTCTCTGCATATTTCTATGACAAATCTGACCTTGGTTTTTAGACTGAGTATTTTTTTAGGGTATTTCTGCTGTCCTTGGATGTACAGGGTGCTGTCCCTGATGCAACAGGGCTATCAGTCTTTCATTGTGGTATATCTGTGCTGCCTAATGCAGTGATTTGTCTTCTGTCTGTTCATACAATGCCTGCACTTAAGCAGTTCTTGGCACTGATGTCTCCAATATAACTGTTAAAGACAAAGAAATGTTTATGACCTACCCCCTTCCTGCACTCTCTGGTGCCCCAGCATGGGGTATTCCAGCCTTCCTATCATGCGGTGTGGGAAGTTCACAGATATGGTCTGCCTGTGAAAACTTGAGGGTTCTGATCACCAGCAGAACATGCTTGTGTGAGAGGAAGTTGAGAGCACAGGGTCTTTTTGGCATTGTGGTCAAGTGATGGCTGCTGATGATGTGTCTGATTCTGACATTTGAGTTAGCAGTAAAAGGTTTGTTTGGCTTGTTGTAGTAATGTCTGTTAAGAGGCCTTGAGTATTAACAATTTGAGGAAAATAGGGCACATACTCTGTTGTGAAAGAAGCAAACCTGTGCTTCTCTGTTGGATACCTTTTTGATTTATCTGTCCTGAGTTCTTCAGAAGTTGAGGATGAAGGGGCAGTGATACCTTCCTAAACACTTGAGATTCCATGTCCTCTTTCATCTTCTTCTCTGTCTCCCTGCCCTAGCTGTATTTTTGAGTTTCTTGAACTAATTTCTTTGCTTGCACAATGCTGTTCTGGGAAAGGAAGAATAAATATGTTACTGACAGTGAGCATGAGGATGGTAGGTATTTGTCATTAATCTGTCTTCAGTCAACTAAATTGCTTTAATCTGCAACTTCAAAATGCAGGAAATGCCTACTACTAAGCCCTGTCTTCAGCATCATACAGTAAGATGCAGAGTATCTCTCTCCATCAAAGGATGTCTCTCTTGGGCAGGGGTTTCTAGTTAACAGGAGAGTTTTTAGGAAGTTATTTTACTGGACTTTTTAGGCTGATGAAGACCAGTTGGATGATACACAGCTCAAATTCTCCTGGTGATGTTATGTTAAGGACATCTCTCCTTTTTTTCCTCACTGGACAGTTGTAAACTGCTTTGGAGTTAAAAAATAATTTCCCTTCTCCATCAGAAATGCTTTATACTATCTGGTTACTTGACTGCCTTTTATGGTCTTAAAATATTAAAACTTTGTTTCAGTTATGGGATTGCTCTTTATGTTACCCTTCCCACCCGGCTTTTAGTGAAAGGAAGGTTGAAAGCTCATGTTGACTGTGAACCCACCTTTACCAGTCACAGTAGCTTATTGGTGTGTGTGTTTTAGACACTTTTGTCTCAAAAAATGGCAGTGGGGAATTCTGTATATATCTGCAGAGCAGTGAGCGGGAAGGTTTTTGCAAAATTCCTGAGTAGGTTTGCATCAATAACCAGAGCCTGGCTCTCAGCATGTGGGGGCTTATTCTCAGCAGCTAATGAATTGAGAATGGTTTGGATGGGTAGGAGGCAGTGTGGAATGGATCTAGTCCTTGAATGCTTTGAGGGGAGGGGAAGATGCCATACAATGCTCACTAGTGTAAGTTTGCCTGAGGATAAGTGAGAATTGATAAAGGTAATGTTGCTAATAAGTGATAGAAAATGTCTCTTAAGAATTTGTTGCTCTTGCTAGTAATTTTCCTTAGTGCAGTTACGTGCACTATATGTTTAGCACTTCAGAATGAGAAAACTTATTGGCAACCTGTATTCACAGATTATTGTTTGAATTCTTGTAGGTTCCTGTACTCTATAGTCTGTGAACTGTCCTAGAGATACTGGGGTATGAGGGGCTGAAATCTGATCTTACAGTTTTCCTTGCATGAAAGAGATGAATCCATCATTACAGTCACATACTTTGACTTCAGAAAGTCGTGTCTTCTCTGGGCTTTTCCAAAGAGAGTGCAGAAGGGATTGACATGACATTGGTAGCACCAAAAGTGATTCTAAATTGTCCTCCACCCCACTTTCAGCTGGATCTGAGAAACTTGAAGTGTACAGATTATCTTTGTTGAATAGGAGGTATTAAACCACTTCTTCCGCTAGCTGATTTTCTATGAGGAGGATGCATCATTGTTTTGGGATGGAATTTTCAAAATTTTCTGCTTAACCTTTACCAGTTTTCACTGACTTTGCTGACTATGACTGTGCTATCACAGAGCTTCATCCTGGCTCTCATATCTTTGGGAAGACAGACTAGACTGTTTTTGTGCTAACACTATGCTCAGTGGTAGCTGAGATGTGCATATAAAAAATGAAGTGACTATTATTGAAATTTATTCTCTTTATTCTGTTTTTATTTTCAGTGGAATTTGGCTGAAACTCTATTCCAGCTCTTTGCACCCAAAATGGACAATTCGGAAAATGAAGTCTAAACAAACAGAAACACTTTCTTTGGGCTGTGCTGCTGTACATGATAGAAAGCCTGGGTACTGGAAGAAAGAATACATCTCCAAGCAAACATCTGCCTTAAGAACTAGAGTAATGCGGCTTGCTAAATTTCTAGATCCTTATACAGGTCTTCCATGTAAAAACAAAGAAGCTATGAAGTAAGCAATACCTTGTCAAAAAGATTTAATTTACAACAATGTACAAAATATTAATGGCTTGGGGGGTATAGAATTAGAGCTATAAAATGTATATCATAATGGGAAGATACAATGATAATCTATAAATTACTGAAACTAAGGAATATTAGTAGCAGCTAGTAGAAATTTAAAAATTTTGTTGAAAGCATACTTTAAGTTTTATCACTTTGGGAATTTGTTTTTAAACACCCCTCTCCCCTCTCAATTCCTAAATAACAGAGTTTCTGGGTTGAGTTGGATAATTGTTCTAAAGGACAAAAATGGAAAAGAACATGTAATAGAGAAGCCAAACCTATCATTCATGGACACATCTGTTACTGTACTTTGGCATGGTACAGACTGGCCATGCTTAGACATCCTGTCAACCCTAAAACTGTTTGGAGTTACACCATTGCTTCCTGACCAAAGCATACCTCCCAGCAAGAATGGGTGAGTTTTAACATGGGATTTTTGAGGATTTTTTGGGTGCAACTGGTTGATAATGTGTCTGTACAACCTATCTGACATTTGTTTGACTCAGTAAGCTAACTCTTAGAAACCCTCCCTGCAGTATTTCTTTCTATGTTATTCTCCTCTTTGGAAGAGCTTTTTAGCAGGAAATAGTATAATCCAGCAAGCTATGACATTAATTCATAGGTTAATGTAGCTATTGGCGTGTGATATGCAGACTGATAGGTCCTGACTTGGAAAGCTGAATCTAAGGTATAGACACAAATGAGCATGAAAGAAAAATGTAAAATCTTGGAGAATTTATTGTGAGAAATTTAGCTTGAAAAAGTTCATCAGTATTTATGTGGCTACAATCAGGTAATCTGTGTTGTTAAAATTTATTTTCTGTCTGGGTGCTGTGTGTGTGAATTTAGACAACTTGGTGTTTAATTATGCATGCAATCTTCAGTGTATGCATATAAAGTCACACAGTCCACAGCATGTCCCTTGTTTTTAACTTAAATGTGTACAATGGTTTTTGTCATATTCTAAAAATATATTTAAATAAAAAGTGTCTATTTGAGGTATTTGTTTGGTGTCAAGGAGTTTAGCACACATTGAGCCTGTGTGTATAATCAGCTACATGCTTCTTAAACAAAGCCCCTAGCCATAGAGCTCTGAGAATTGTTCACCTACAAAACACCATGTTCCTCAACCAGAAGAAAAGTGTTTACTTAAAAAAGAAATAAATCAAGAGGAGCTTTTGTATAAAGTTAGCTGAACAAGTCTTGCAGTCAGATTATGTAGGAAATGTAGTTGTTTTGCCAAGATGATGGTTTATTTGTAGAAAATAAAAAAGAAAGTTTGCAGGCAGTTGATGTACTTATTTCACAGAGTTAGAGGTTTTTACAAATTGTGAATATAGATGAAGGCAATGGCTTCACCAGTTTCAGTATGTCATTGTTAAGACTGTAAGTGCAGGGACAGGCGTGATTGGCTTAAAGATGGAAAGGTTGATGTTGATTAGGATGAAATTTTTTTTATTGTGAGGGTGGTGGGACACTGGAACAGGTTGTCCAGGGAGGTTGTGGATGCCCCATCCCAGGCAGTGTTCAATGTGTAGTTGTAGGTGATACTACAGTGATACCATATGGAAATCTAGGAACTGTTTTGAGTATAATAAGAGCCTGAGTCTGAAAAGGATTCTAGAAAGACTTCTTTCTTCATTCTGAATAGGTAATGCGAACTCTGTCTGCTCTTTTTCTTAATATGTCATTAGTTAATAAGAATGTCCATGAACTTATATTTAAGAGTGTTTTGTACCTAAATGGCTTTAATGATGGGTAAAATAGAGAAAAAAAAATCTGAAAAAAGGAAAGCTTCCTGTAACACAAAGTTTTAATTCATTATATGTACAATTTGGTCCTTTCCTTTGAATTTTGCTTCACAGTGATAAATGTTCAGTGATTCAATTTAGTATCAATAAAGTATCAAAAACAAATTGTAAAATTATTCTGTATTTTGAAAAATTGGGCAAGAACATAAGTTCTTAATTTTTAAAGAGTGTTTTAGAAGATCATATAGTGTTTTTTGTTTATCTTGTTAGGAGTTGAGATCCTGCTAGTGCACTGTAGTTGTTCAAAGGTATAGTTTATGACTCTGCATGCCAAATGCTTTCAAAACCATTTTCATCATGTGCTGTTAGTCAGACTTCAGAGTTAAAAATGTAATTAGGCTGAACTTTTACATGAATAAAGAGACATAATTTTTTTGCTACATTCTGTATGTTCTTTTCAAAGACCTCATCGATTTTCCTTGATTGCTGAGTACCATCTTGCTAACCTGACTGAAAAAAGTGTAGTGTTTGGTGCTGATGAGCTTGTCCAGCTCTTTAGTCTGAGTCCAGGACTGTTAGTAGGAATTTGGAAGGTAAGATAACATTTTGTTTCAGTATTTTATTATTATTTGTAGGAAAGGATTTTTTTTCTTTTTTTTGGCTTTTAGTTTGGGTTTGGGGAGGGGTTTTTTTTAAATCTTCCCTTTTTTTCCCCTTTGAATTTTGAAATATCTTGTCTAAACTAGTAACACAAAAGACATGTAGGGACAGTAAGTGGATGATTTATTGTTTCCTAAAGAGCAGTCACAGGAGTATACATACATAAAAAATCCACTTTTAATTAAAAGATCAGTTATGTATCATTCTGTGTTAGATACTGTGTTCAGTTTTACTTATTTTCCAGTCTTCACATGCTCAATTTTGATATCCTAGAGTAATTTTCAATAGAATGGTTTGAGAAGTGCTTCTTCCTGTGATTCATGCCATTACCTGTCCATATCACTCAAAGTGATGTGTTCCTCCATAGCAACTTTTTCTGGCTTATAAAGCAACTTATATTTGGCTTTAATCTACATCACCATGTAGCCATATCCTGCTCCAGCAGAAGGAATGCTGTAAATCATGCCCTTTTGGGGGTATTGAGTCTAAGTCAAGCAGTTAGCCTCTGTAAGGTGAGTGTAGAGATTAATGTCTTTAGAGGGCAGTGCAGAACATCTGAACTAGACTTCTATGCGAAAGGAATCTGCATCTTTGTACTGAATGCACTGGGACCTCTCTGTCTGCCTGCAGCTATGCAGGGCTGGGTGCTGTGGAAGCCTATCTTAGGTGTTCTGCTCTTGATCTGAATTCAGAGGTGTCAGCACTTTTTTCCTCCCCTTAGCCATGCTATTGACGTTGACTTAGGTTATTTGGTACTGGCAAGGAACTTTCCTCAAGGAGGCTGTGAGCAGTTGCTCGAAATTGTGTCTAATTTCCAGCTGCAAACGTGGTGCCTCAAATGTGCACAATTACCAGAGGCAATGTTTAAAACTGCAGAAGGACTATTTCTTTCACTCTTACTTAAAGGTAAGAAAGTCAGTTTCCTAGAAAACTTGAGACTACCTGACCGGCATAAACCTGCTACAGGTTGTTTCAGTCTGTGAAAAGCTCTGCTTAATGAACAACCATTTCTCTTGTATCTTCAGAAGTTTTGTAGACTGATGTCCCTCTATTGTTGCCTCTGTGGTCTTGTGTATTGGCCCCATCCATGCTTGGAAAGACAGCTCCTTTGGCACCTGGAAATGGTTCAGTCATAACCAAGTTCCACATTGTTGTGAAGAATTGAGTGCGTCACTCTAGTATAGTTTCCCTGTTTGCTTTTCTAAACAGCAATTCTTATTCTCTGTGTAGGCAGAGTAATACAAGGTAGTTAAGTGTCAGTGGGTGTAATAATTGTAAATGCCATGCATCTTGTGTTTTTGCATGTAGCTGTGTAACAGAAACCAAGGGCAGGTTACGTGGGCCTCCTGGTATTTGGATAGAGAAAGTCTGAGAAATTATGTGATTGATAGATCTCCCTAGTTAAATCCTTTATAGCGGTAATTTTGCACTGTGAAAATAGAGGAGCCAAAAGGTTGGATAGACAATGTCATTTTCTGGTAACCCAGAGAGATGAAAATAGTAGTTGCCCATATTTCAGGAGAGTAATAGACTTCTGGCAGTGAATAGTTTTCCTATTGGGTTACGTGTTTGTAAATGTGCGATTTAAAAAATGCACTTAAAGGAAAAAGCCCTGACATCCTAGCATTCTGTGTTCTTGAAGTAAATATGTACCTCTGTCTATGTTTAGTTTTCACAATGATGTTTTCTTTGACTATAGAAGGTTTATGTTCTTAATGTTTTTCCAGGAGTAAATAATCTGGTGAAGACACAATTTTTACTTTGAAATTCACAATTTCTATTGAATAATTCTGTATTCCTCCCTGATGTTAGCCCTCTTTGGAAATGTTCCTCACACATGAAAATCAACTTGATACTTCAGTAGTTGGGAGTAAGGGCTGTTTGATTCTGTTTAGGTTTCTTTTTTAAAATGGTAAGTGGAAGCTAGGGAAGTACAATTCTTGGATTGCTCTCATAATTTTTGCCTTGGCAAAAGTTCCCTCTCTTCCCTCTCTTTCCCCATAATACAAAAATGCTGCAACCTTTTATATATATTCTGTACTCTTGTGAAAAGAAAGTAAAGGTTTTAGGAGTCCAAGTGTTAAATCAAGTCATTACTAACATTATTGCAGTAATTGGCAGAGTAAAAAGCAGCAGCATTTATCTATGAATTTTAATTCTCAGACCTTATGAAAAAAAGAATTTCCAGATGAAAATACATCTACTTTAATTTACTTTTCAGGAGAAAAATGAAATTGCTTTTGTTATGGCGAATCTTCATTATAATCAACTTCTTGAGAGAAGCATTTTGGGTTCTGCTACTGTGTAAGTTTGGTTTTCCTTTGTGGGTAATAAAGATAACCTTTTGAATAAAGCTTTGAGTTTTACAGTTAAAATTGGCTGCTGGCAAAAGGTTTATATTTAGGCAGTAATTAACTATTCTTGTTTAATATAAGCAACAGGTACAGTAACTAAATACAAAACTGCAGAAGCATTTTCATACTAAAATATTGCCATTGTTATACTCTTAAGGAGATGATTTAGTTATACAAGTGTACTAGTAGTTGCTGTATTGAGAAAGTTAGAAATACACTACACACACTTTCTCCCTTTCCACAAGCAGTCTTCTTGTTCCTCTTTCTATCTGAAACAGAAAGAAAAGAGAGATTTCAGGAAGTAGGAAAGTAATCTTTGGCTGTGTTAAGAGAGGGGAAAACTGGTAAACTGGTGCCTGCAATAATCTTTTAGTCCTATTGAGAAAGTAGCTGGGTTCCTGTGAAGTGTTTGTATATGTGTATATTGCAGTATATAGTATAATACCTGTTTATACCTTGTAAACTGTTTAAAAATATGAAATTTTTTAGCTTTAGAATAGTGTTTGGGGAATTTATTTCCCACTCAGCTTTCTGGTCAGATATTGTTATATCTACCAGTGATCTTAAAGTATTGTTGTATCTACCAGTAGTCTGAAATGCTCACTATAACTTAGTGTGGCTCTTCCAACACAGAATGTAAGATTTAACACCATCTCCCTTAATACCAAATTGAATCCTATATAGAAGTTGCTCAGTTGCCTCTGGCATGTGGTCTCTTTAGGTCACTTGTGGGCTGTAGTTACTTAGTTAGTCACAGACAAAATTATTCCAATTATTTGCTATTTCAGAGAAGTCTCTAGTGCTAGGAGACTTTTAGATTTGTAGTTGGGCTGATGCTTTTTTCTTTTTCATAGACAAGTCCATGTTTTGAAGTTTAACAGATGCACCTTTTAAAGTTGACTGTTACATTTTGTGCCTTTGGCTAGGCTGAACAACTGATCAGCAGTAATAGACATTGTATTGTGTTAAAAGAAGCATGATGAACTACAGATGTATGATTTTGAAACTTGTCTTAGGATGACAGTCTCAATGTAGGCCTATGTGTTATATCTTTACTAAATCATCCCCCCTTGCTAAATTCTATCTTTTTTTTTTCCAAGTCAATATGTTCCTCCACCTAATAAACCTTTACTGGATGATATTGACTCAGAATTTGGACTGCATGACTACAGCCTGCATCTTGATCTGCATGGCAGAAACTGCAGGTACATGTGTGGATCATTCAAGTGCCTCTTCTGCAGAAAAGGTAAAGTTGATGGGACAATAATGTCTGTTTTAAAAATAATCCCTGCTGTTACATCTTTCCTTCTTATATCCATTTTCTCTGTTTTAAGGGGTGAAACTTCCATGGAATTTTAAGAGTAACTGGTGTGGTTTCTTTATATCTGCATGGTGCTTTGTGTGGCGTCCTAAGCCTGCTCTATAAGAAGTCTGCCCACTGTTGCATTGACACTGTGTCAGGCCTGGGATGCAAATTCTGCAGATTTTCAGGGACTTTTCTTTTAGTTCTGTGCTACATTAATAATGCATTGGCACAGTTCTTGGTGCAGGTTGGTGTTTCTTGTATTTTTTAAAGGAGAGACAGTTTGTCCTCATACATTTTGGAAGCTTATTTCTGTAGAATTCTTGAGTGTACTTTGGGTGCACAGACAGATTAAATATATAGATGCGTTTATAGAAGTTACTGTGAACTTTAAGATTTATAGTTTTTATTTCGGTGAGCTTAAGGTTGCCTATTTTGAAATCCTTTCATTGTGTGACTTCAGTCATTGTTTTAAACTGCTGCTTCATTTTGTTCTCAGCACTTCTTTCCATGAGACATGGTTGAACATTCCTGTTGTTCTCATACAGCACAAATTCATAATTGTACTGGGGTTTTGAAAAATACATGGGTGATCTCTCTTTTGACATAACTTCAGCATAATTTCCTAAGCTATCTTTCTGTAAGCAGAGACAGATTAAAATATTAAAATTAAACATTGTCATTAAATTAATTTAATATTGAGTAGTGTAAATGAATTTTTGCACCCCAGTATTTTTTTAATACCAGTGTTCCTCAGCAGTGTGGATTTCAGAATTGTTTTTCTGTCAGTAGAGGGTGCTATTGTCAGGCGTGAGTTCTTTTACAGGGCTGCAGAATTTCCCCGTGATTTGGTTTGGTTTTTCTTATTTGTATTTGGTGATTCTGAGAGCTGTCATTTAGACTACAGCCTTGTGCAGTGTGGAACGCTGTAGTCCTTGAACCTGAAATATACATGTTTTCAGATTCTAGAAAAGCACCAAGCTTGAATTAAAGGAATACTTCTAAGGATAAAACTTCAGTGAAAGGTCTGTGCATATAGCAAGAAATCTTACCTGAAATGTTCTGTAGTACAAGAGTCCTTTTTATATTCTCAAAATAAATCTTCTCAAAATTGGCCAGAGGGTTGGATTTTTGGAATTGTGTTGGGTTTTCACATTTAGCTGAATATCAAGTTTTGTTTTCTAAAATGACAATGTTATGCTCCTAGCATTACAGTTGCACAAGAAAAAGTATTATGTGGCATACTTCCTTTCTTGGTATTGCTTTCTTGCTGCTTAGAAGCTACTTACACAAAATATTAAATTGATGTTTATGTACATTGAAGCAAATGTCCATGAGCTACAGTTGTGATGCCATCTCACTTTGCAAGTTACAGAATCTGTTTTATGTTCACAAGTGTTTTCAGAATTGCTTTGGTTTTGTGCCTTTCAGTAGTGTGACAGCCACCAGATTTTGGTCTCAAAAGGCATCAGACAGGTGAAACCATGGTTCTGCAGACAATAAGCTCATTTGTCATCTAGTCCCTTCTGTGTGCTTGCACAATAATTCCTTTTGGAAAATGCTTGACTTCCTCCAAAAGTGGTGTAGTGAGGCAGCATATGGCTGTCTGCTGTCACATTTTTCATTGTGGTTTGCTATTCATTTTTCTCCTTTTGATGAGCATGGTGTTGCTGAATGTGTCCAGGTTTATCCAAACTGGTTTTGTTTGATGGTTAGAGTTTTGTTTGTAAGGTCCATTCTAATAATACACTTTGTCCCATCCTCTGGGAGGACTCTGAAGCATGGGAGGACTCTGAAGCATGGAAGTCCTGCAACATACTGGGCAGTCTTGCTATTTCTGAAAATTCTCTACCCAGTCTAGTTTATTTTAAATTATAGATGCAACATACCCATGGCGGTTTCCACAACTTGAGGAGCATACTTGAGGCACCTGTCAGCTAGTACTGTTGTTCTACTTTTTTATTGTTTTCACTGGGAAGCTTTAGGCATTCCTAGGTTACCAGAGAATGCCCAGTTGTGTTTTACAGAATAACTGATTTATTTGTTCAAGATTAATTTTTGTCTGCTTTTTGTTAGTATCTATTAATATTGTGCTTCATTTTGCTACTCCATTTTCAATTAGTTTTGCAGAATTCTTAAATTAGAAAAGGTTATGTCACACTTAAACCCAGCAGATGGAATGTATATGGCTACAGATTTTTTTTTGTGTTATTATAGTTGCATTGCAGTAGCTAGCTGTTTTGCCACTGTTTTGGTTGGGGTTTAGCATTTTATTTTATGCTGCCTTTCATGTAAACAAGATTAATAATATGGTGTCATTGACAGGTACTGTAGGGTGAATATGTTAAATACTTTGTAACTGAATTGAAAATATTTTGAAATCTTTCCTTGTTTTCAGGAAGCTATGACAGTCTTTTCATATGACTCCCAGAAGCCATGAATCTAGCTTCTTAATAAATATTTTTGAAATGTATTTACCTAGGTTTTCAACTTTTTAAGCACAGCTTTGCAGCCACATGGTAGTTTAAGCTTTTTAGTGTCATTTCTAGTAGATGTAAACTGATGTGTTGTGCTTGCAAAACGTAAAGGTTGATTTTTGTGTATTTAGAGAACTTTTAAGGTTCGTTTGTAAAATTACATATCAGGCATTTGAAAGGTTTTGCTTGACCTTGAAGATTGATTTGCAAGTTTAAATAACCATTTCAGTGTGGTAAGGCTGGTTGTTGGCACCAGAATTAGTATTAAGCACAGCTTTTCCTCTGAAGATACCAATCAAATGACAACTTGCAACAAACTTCCAAACTTCCTTATTTTTTTGGCTTTTAGCTAAAATAAGTGGTTTGGAACTATTGGTCTGTTTGTTTCTTTCCCCTGAGGTTTATCTGCATGGTATATGTTCTCTTTGTTGGTATTACCTGAATTTGGAAATATTTGTTCACTATAACTTATTCTGCTGCTTTGCTGCTGTGCATGCCTTGCGTAAATCAAGGACTAGAGATATTAAAGGGGACAACAAAACAAAGTCTGGCTCAGGCTGAAGAAAATCCTGTCCAAAGTGCTTCCTCTATGTTTCTCTTCATGTGTTCAACATGGCTTGTCCTGCCCTTTAATTTCATTTTCTCATCTGACTGAGGTGAGGAAGGGGAGATTTCAGTACTTAGTCTTCAGTTTTTTGCTTGTTTCTAGGCAGGCTTTTCCTTCCTCCTGAATGTGAGGACTGCAATGGAGCTTTTATATTAAAAAAAACATATATAAAGTCTGGATTAACCAACCCATGAATAATTAGCCTTCAGAGTCCTGATCTGTTGCCTATTTCCATTCTGGCTAAAGTTAAGGAGTAACTGCAACGCATCATAGCCAGATGATCTATCTAGCAATGGTGTATTAATGCCATGCAATTGTAGAGATGTCCTGGACTTTATTAATTTATTAGCAGAATGCTTTTTTCAATCTATTTTTATTCCATTCAAACTTCATTTGATTTGAATGAGTAAGGGAAATGGCCACTTCCATTCAGATTGGAATTGTGGATAATCAAGTAGTCCTTTTGGAAAAAATGCTTGTTGACTGATGTTTTCAAGCCTTTTGTGTAAAATCTCAACTTAAATGTGGACTTTCAGTGGTTAGTCAGTCAACTATTTAAATAAGATATTTTTACCTTGAATAAAATTTTGTCATTGAATTTGATTTACTGAGGTTTTGGAACTGAACCATTTGGACAGGTGCCAGTTTCTACTTGCCTTTTTGTACCTAGAGCTGGATCCTGGAAATGAATTCTGCTTACATTTTCCTCACTGATTTCTTTTGCACTTCACTGCAAGGACAGTGGGTATCACAGTCTGGAGGATTGCATTTTCCTTCAACCATAAAAAGTATTTCCTAAAAAATATTTCCTGGGCATATTCATGTTGGTTTCACTGTATTCACACTGCTATTCCAGTGTCTTTACTGAAAAACCTGCAGCTGTTGTTTTCTGTCATGTGCTGGGCTGCTTCTTTCCAGAATAAGTATTCTTTGGACTTCCCACTGGTGAGTGATACCTTTCCAGCATTGATTTGTGGCCAGCTGTATCTTGGGAGTTGCTTGGCTCTAGCACCAGTTCAGAGAAGTTTTTGGCCTCTGTGTGTGGACTTTCTTTCTCCATCACTGTCTCCAGCTATCTGCTTCAAGTAACCACCAAGCAGAGGTTTTGCTGCCACTGCATGCTGGATGCAGCCATTTAACTCACAGCCAGCCTTTCTGCTGTTGCTTCTGTCTGTAGCCTCATGCTGCTACTTGGACTTGATTGAAGGAGAATTATAGGCAAAACAATTCTGCCTTGCATCTTAAATCTCTATGAGCCCCTTCACTTGCTACCTTACCATTCAGGACCTGCTACTGGATCCTGACAAGTATTATATTCCTGGGAATCCTTCCCTCCCTTTGTATCTGCAAGTGCTAGATAATTTCTTTTTTTGTACTGAGGTCTCTAGTGCTTTGTTTTGCTCTTTTGAGAGAGTAGCTCTTATTCCAGGAAACTTGTTTAAGGGATGTCCTACCAAGAAATCTGCTTGTGTCTTGATGTGATGCTTTTATTTTCACTTTTCTTTGGAGTCATGTTCACTATGCTCTACCCCAAGTAATAATTAGACTGTTGGATTCCTTGGTTAACTCTCCTTCTCTGATAGTAAAGGGAAAAAAATACGTAAAAAAATGTCAATCTCTTTTGAGAGGAGAGGGAGAGATTCCAAACAAATATGGTTACATGTAGTAATAAAAAAATCACAAATCATAGTAATTCTGGCTAAAAAAACCCCAGGGGCCTTGGAGAAAGCTACTTAAAAAATGAAAAAAATCCATCATTTAACAACTTGATTTAAATCAAATCATACTGCATGTCAATTTAAATCATGCATTATCCTTTCTAAGGAGGAATAGTTATACCCTTTGAATTGCGTTAATTAAGTTTCTAGTCAGAGCTGAGAGATTTAAATAACTTGGAAAAAAAAAGGTTGGGGAGGTATCGTTTTATTTTGTGTGTTAGTGTTGAGCTTGACTTTTGGGGAATGGGAAGTGATGGAGCCACTGGTAGCATAAAATTGAAATGCTGAATGTGAAATTTAGTCTTTGTATCCTTATGTATGTTCTTTAGGTGGCATTCCTGTTTTTATACTAAAAAAATTGAAAGATTTTTTTTATCTGCAGTTTCTACTGTGAATTACAGAATCAAAGCTCCAAACTGCAACTTAATTCCTCCCTAAAGTAGCTGATATTTTGCTGTTGGTGTATGCAAGGGTTTCTTATTGGTGAGTGGGAAGAAAAAGACATGGAAAGAAGATAAGAGAACATTTACAGTGTACTTGGGCTGAATTTGATTTATGCTGCTGTAATGTTGTATATTGTTTATATTTTCAGGTGACATTGAAAATGGATACCTGAGGCTCAGAGTCGTAAACTTAAAGGATAATAGGAAGCACTTGCCTGTTATTGGGACACTTGGCATATGCTGGGAAACAGATGTGTTTAAAGGCAATGTAAAGGTCAGAAATATTTTTTGTTTCTGGAAGTGCTTACCTCAGAACAGAATTGTTTGTGCTTCCTAAATATGCTATTTTTTAAACAATTTTTTTATTTGTAGAAGCTGTAACTGGACAAAACCTCTATTCCAATATTTTTAAAAAAAGTGAATTTTGAGGAAAAGGGTTTTCTCCTTTCTCTCATAGAGTCTGGATTGCATGATAGTCCCATTATCTGTGTGTAATTACACCAGTGCTTTCCACTCAGCAGAGGTGCTGTGACTGACCAGCCAGCTTGGAAATGCTGGACAAAAAAAATGTACTGCAGATGTACTTTTTTGGGGGATTTTTTTTTTTTTGTTTGGTGTGAGAGTGTTATTTTTTGTTTTGTGGTTTTTTGTTTCTTTTGGTTTAATTTTTTTGGTTGGTTGGGGGTTTTTTTTGCGAGCAATAAGCCTTGAACCTCTGGGGAAATAGTCTGCAGTTCTGTGCTGAATATGCAGTGAAAGTTAGGAACTGCTAGGGAATGTTAAAATGCCAGTGGACACAGGAAACTGCAGTCCACATCCACACAGTCAGCACCTAGATCCACTCAGGTGCATCAGTCAGCTATACGAACTCTTTTATTTTTAGAGGAATGCTCATGAATTCTCTTGGATAAAAATCCTAAAATAATTATTTCAAACTAAGTTTCAGAGTAGTTCTGTAGCTTTTGCAATAGTGCTGTAGGCACATATTTTTAAATGCACTTTATCAGCATGAATGTTTCAGAAGTTGTAAAAATTCTGACTATTATTTAAGCACTACTGAAAAATCATCTAGTTCAACATTTGATTTCAATTTTGGTACTTCTTTTGAAAAAAAAAAAAAGAATAAAACTGTTGTTTCTGCCAATTCTGTATAAATGTGCAATGGAATACTGTTTGATGAGAGTTTTTTTACCAAGGCATGTAGTGAGAAAACAAGGGACAATGTTTTTAAACTGAAAGAGGGTAGAAGTAAACTGGACGTTGGGGAAAAAAAAAGCTAAATATTCTTTCTCCATACTGAGCATGGTGAGGAAGGGGAGTTGGAATTAGATGACTTATAAAGGTTCCTTCTAACCCAAATCATTCTATGATTCTATAGGATTAACAGCTGCTTGGCAGAATCTTTTTTTTTTTTCATGAAAAAAATTCTGAGTAGTACATAAGAATTTAGGAAGTTACCTGTCAGAGGAAGCAGAGAGCTATGGCTGTAGTCTTTAGATTTTTCAGTTTTAGTCTTTCTCTTACATGCTTACAGCATATATTATGTTGAATATTTGTTTCTAGGACAAAATAAAGAATACAATATTTTTTTTCTTAACTCCTCATTTTGTGATGACAGATGCAACATGTCAGCATGTAGCTATGGGTTGAATTCAGTGTGGTTTTTAGCATAAGTCTCTAAAATTCTTGAAGCATGTGAAGGCCAGATAACATCAGTCACAGAAGTAGGACATTCCATTTTTTTCAATTTATTTGAATTTTATTTAATACTCTTAAGGAAAACCAAAAAACTAAAAAACTTTCTTGGCACTTCTGGGTTTTTTAATAAAAAATTAGTTGCTGAAGTACAGATAGTTGAAAATTATCATGGTTTTGGAATGGTATTCTCCAATTTAGGATTCTCACTGTATCCACTCCAAATCGCACTCCACTGGCTTGCTTTCCCTTTCTTCTCCCCTGTGTTGGGCTGGAAAGGAGAAATGGAGGCACAAAAGGTAAAGATCAAAGCTGAGATAAGAGCAGTTTACTGGAAGCAGCAATGAGATAAGAAAATGGAGAGTAGCAGCAACAATATTAATAACAAGAATGTACAAGAGAGCAGGGTCATTCACATGCAAATGCTCACCATGGAGTGCAACCTGACCATGGCACAATACCCCTAAGGAGAAGAAAGCCTTTTCCTTGCCCCTGGAAATGAGATGAGGTGGTATAGAGCAGCCTCCATGTCTTAGCCATGCTCCCTCCTGGCTACTGTAAAAATTAACCTGATCCTGACCCCAAGCAGGACAGAAATGCATGGGGAGACCCCACCACCCAACAACACCCCACTTTACTTTTCATAATTGACCTTCTATATGCAAGCTGTCAGACCAGAATTAGTAATTCTTTATTGTTTCCAGTGATCCTGTAGCTCATATAAGTTTATTACACCATCATTTGGTTTGCTTTGAGTTTTGTATTTTCAGCATGGTCTACAGTAAAAAGCTTAGGGAAACTGTGTGTATCATATTGCCTCATGTTTGTGGCATCTGCCCTTTTGTTGTTTGATTGAAGTTAAGTAATAGCGAAAATAATGCTAGGGCAACAGAAGCACAACTATGTAGTACAGAGAAATAAAGCATTCCAAATGAAATTTTTTTGCATGGAATATGTGGTGGTGGTTTGTTTATGCTTTTGGAGCACAGATACAACATAATTAAGATAATTTGACTCATTTAGTGATTTGGAACTCATGAGAAATAAGGAACAGCTGATACTAACAATGACACATGGCTCCTATGCTTCCAAGGGATATGTGGAACCATCAGTTTGCAAAGACCAAGGAATTGGCATTAACATTTAAAATTATTTAGTTGTATAATCTTGTAATGAAATATTTTCAAGAATTTGTAAGAGGAGTAATTACATCAAGATTATTGATATTACATTTTTGGGAACTGAAGCTGTGAGCTTTTCAAAAAGTACTAAAAAGTACGGTATACAGCTGGCTTGGAAGGGTAATTGTGTGTGCACTGCCTTGGGTGGTCCCTGGGTATCTTTGCAAACATTGCTGCATTCACACAAGTTTAGTAGCTGACTTTAAACTTAGGTTGCTTTCTCATATTGAAGGGACTATTATTATTTGAATGGTAAGGTAGCTAATAATTGAGAAAAAGAGATGTTAAGGGCTTAAAAAGGTTCAGGAAGTAATGTGATTTGGTTTGGCAGTGGTACCTTTTGTACACAGCATTTGATGTGTGTAGGTTGCAATTTGATTTCTCTAGGAAACCTCTAAATAAGTATTTGTTGCAGTAGGTCAGGGAAGCACTATCAATTTTATTTTGAGGTTTTAGCCTTCATACAAAACTCTGAACCCTTGATAAGTCTTCTAAAATCAGATACAGATGTACTTAGTGTGCTATGACATAGGGAAATAATCTCTTCTGTTTGTGTTTATAGGACTGCTTTGTGATGGATCTGACTCTCTTGGATGAAACTGGAAAGCCCTTCTGGTGTTTTAGTGCTCCAGTCCACATGGAATTGTCTACCAAGTCATCCGGCCTTTATGACTACATGGGTCATATGTATACTGCAGACTATGCAGATTCAGAGGGTAAAGTCTGTGTTGAGATTTTATGGTTGGAAGAAACCAAGGAATATATTATAGTCAGTTTGGTGCTTTATGTAAGCACTAAAAAGGTAAATAGCTGGTATGGAACAAGCTACTGACCTAATCAGATCACTAATTTCCTTGCTTTAAGAACCAAACAATCTGGCTACAACAAAAACCACAATAAACTGTTGATACTTGAGATTGACACCAACAAGCGAGACTATTCCTCTGAGTTTTCCAGTAACAAATACAATAGCCTAAATTTTTTTAATAGGCAATTGAGGAATGAAGAGACATATTGATATAAGTGAGAGGTTTTCTTCTCTGTTGAACATTACATGGTTAGTCTGTTTCTCACTAGCTATACTGAAATTATTTTTAGGATTTTTCTTTATAGATGCTTGTTACTACGGTTAAGGAATTGCTTCTTTTGAGAGCCAAGCTGTGAAGATGCCTTACCTTACATAAGCTACCCTGGTTTTGAGAACATTGACTTTTATGCTTAGTAATAAAACTGCATGTGTGCTGTTCCCTCCAGGTTTGTTGGAGTGTAATTGGTAAATGACAAGTTTTGTTAAACACATTTTGTTAAATGCATTTTCCAGAAAAACTTCAGTTAAATATATTTTAGTAAAAGACTGCAAGGCTGGATGGGGAGTCTGATCTGAAAAATGTGTCAGTCAAGGCATTTGTTAAGAAAGTAGTGTAAAATCTGTTTATGACATTTCTTTAAATTCCTGTTTGTTCTGTTTTCCCATGTTCGAACGTTATCTGATTGAGACTAGATAACTTGCCTTACCTATTGGCCTATGAATAAGTATCCCAATTGTCAGCCAACCTGAGCTGATGTCTGTTCTTACTGAATGCATGTAACATTCAATTTTTTTGGAAACAATGCATATCTGATACTGTTTATCTAATAAAATGAATTTCTATAAAAAATGAATATATGTGCCCTGATCTTTCCAGTTCCTTGGAGTAATTTTATAATGAAATTTTCTACTTCCTGTAAAAAAAAATATATTTTTAAATTCCATGATATTTTGAGTTCAGTGTCATTACCTAGCAAGGACAGTTGTATTATTGACTGCTCTGACTTTATTATGGTAGTGATTTCCGTAAAAATAAATTCTCTTTATTTGTTTACATATGTTAATTGGTTTGTGCAAACAATGTTCATAAGAAAGCACTTGTATTCTGTGCTACAGAGGTAGATAGATATTAGAACCAGAGAATTGCTTCTTAATTTAACTTTCAAAGACCATAAGCTGAGGCTGATAGTTCTAGTTCATCTTGTAAACCTTATCTAAAGATGCAGCAGAAATGTTTCTGCATTTGGTCCTTAGCCAGACTAACAAGAGTGATCAGCTGCATTTGGTCTTCTTTCTTACTGGCTGGGATCCCTTGAAGTGATATAAAGGTTTTAACATGTGGACTGGGTGTGATGAATGCCAGAAGGACAAACACTAAAAGTGATCTGCGCAGACAAATGGCCAGTCTAGATCTTTGTTTTTGCCCAAATTTAGTCTTTGAGATACCAGCTTTAGCAAGGAAATAGTAGCTCAGTCCCAAAGTTTTCTTAGTCATTTACTTTACTGCTTAGCTTGTAAACAAAAATGCAGAATTATTCTGGATACATTGTTCCTTTGAAATGTGTGAGTATGCTCTCTTCGCTGCTGTGAAGCTACCAAAGACAACGGGCACCTAGGAGCCATCAAATGGTAAAAGGTCTGTCACTGTTCATTCTAGCTGAAGTTTTATTGTATATCCAGCGTTTCTGGGTTAAGAGTTTTTAAATAAAAGTATACTACTTCCTTTAGTAAGCAATTACAATTTGTAATTAATTTGATTGTTTTATACATTTATTTGATTAATTTGATTATTTTATACAATTGAATGTTTTATAGAAAATTCTGGCATCACTGTTGGAAGTAGAACAAGAGAGTATGCTGTCCCTACCCCTGACAAGCAGATCTAGTAGCCTGAAAGTTTTGTAACTGAATTGATTCGGATAGAGTAAGTCTTTAGCAGCACTGTCAACCTAAAAGGTGATACAAGGCAGAGCAGTTTTGTCAGGTTATTGCTGGCTTACTTCTGCTGTGCACAAACGTGTATTCAGCAAACCCAAGCAAACTGTTCCAAGATCTTAAAAAAATGGACCCAGTTGTTGCAGAGCTCTTCTCCTGTACCTTCACTGGCTGTAATTGTGTTCTTTCTGAAGATGTGAAGGATGTGTCCTGAAACAGGCCTCAGATGGACCTAAACTTGATTTTGTATTTTTGCCACTCCTTTGATTTCAAAGGATGATCAAACCTGGTAAGTTACATATGCCTTAATTCAAGCTTCTATTTCTTCAGTTCACATCTTCTTTTCTGTATATAAGTAAGGACATAGACTGAATTTCCAAGAAGGAAAGTGTTTGCATTAGGTAAACTGCGCTGGCCCATTTCATGAAAGAATGCATCTGTTCCAAAAACTGTTGCTTTGATAAAATTATCTTCTGGTCTTCTAAGTACACTTTTATATACCTGGTGCAAAAGGTGCTAGAGTTGTAGAGTTGTACCACTCTACAGTAAAAGACTCTTGTTGTATAAAAGACAATTATTAGAACAAACAGGAAAGATGGAGGCAGCAGTTGAAATCTTGTCATGTCACAACTGGTTGTGACAATAAACCTTACAGCACATTTTTCCCTTTAATGCTGCAATATTTTTTCATGCAGCTGCTTTTAATAATTTTGTGTTACATACTGAAACAGAACAATATGTGTGTTGTAATTTTATGCTTTATACAAATATTAAGACAGTTTCTGTGAGGGGAAGTATAAACACTTGTAAGTTAAAGAGTTGACTTTTATTTAACACTTCAGGTACCAGCTCATCCAATTAAAAATAGAGCAGCCCCTACCAACTTCTAAATGTGTAGGTTTAAGTATTCTGTAACAGACAGAACTGTAATGCTTTTAGATGGTGATTTACATGGTAGGCAAGCATAAAAAACAGTACTTATGTTTATTTTAGTGCAGATATAATAGTGCTCATTTAACATAAGTTTAAATTGCATTGAAAAGGAATCAGTGTGAAAGAGTGATTTAGTGAAAGGCCTTTCATGAGATTATTGTAACAGTAGAGGAGTTGTCATCTAACAGAACAACATCTAAATGTTAATCTTGCCATTTATCCTTATTTTGCTAGATGTCTGCTGTGTACCTAAATGTTTCTGTATTCTGTGTTTATTTTTTAAAAATCATTTTTAGGAGGTATCTCAAGGGAAAATGCCTTCAATGAGCAATTTATTAATATTTTTTGGCATTTAATATGATTTTCCATTGATACAAGCTGGAACTGTTGGTTTATATCGTCTGAACAATTGTCTTTAATTTTAACAGAGCCACTGTGGAATCACTGCTCTTTACTGCAGTTGGCTTACTATAGTGGGAA
The DNA here is from genome assembly GCF_048771995.1 of Taeniopygia guttata. Lineage (NCBI taxonomy): Eukaryota > Metazoa > Chordata > Aves > Passeriformes > Estrildidae > Taeniopygia > Taeniopygia guttata. The sequence continues at coordinate 94,279,498 of NC_133026.1, forward strand.
GCTAATAGCAGCTATAGATTCTGCAGTCTTTGTAGCATTGGCAAGAAATCGCAGTATTTTTCTTCCGTCTGGCCTCTTGGTTGCTTTGGTTTTTCTTCCCTTCTTTTTGCAATTGCTTTTATGATACATTTCAGTTCCAATGTGCTTTTTGCTATCTCTGATTTAATATGGAAAGCAATTGTATGCTTTCCATATGTATGTGAATGACTCATTGACCTTGGTCTTTCCCTGTTTAGCAAGTATGTTTTAATTTATATTCATCCACTGGGTGTTTAGGTATGGTCTTGATTTTGTTGAAACTGTTCTCATTGTCATATGCTTGCTTTTTGAGACAAGGACTATCTTCCTTTTTATTTTTTCCTGCAGGTACATGGCTACCTGATACTAGGGATTCAGTGCTTAGGATACTGTCAGCTGAAATGGATTAATCCTGTTTCAGATTAAGAATCTAGGCAAGTGGTCAAGTTTTATATGTTAGGTATATCTGAATGATTTACTGCCTGGCAACAGTTATTTAATATTATATATTATATTGTATTTACCAGACTGTTCAATGTATTCAAACAATTAGAAGGAGATTTAGATAAAAGCATTTGCTCTTCTGCCTTTTTTGCATGTTACTACGGCTCAGCTGATCTGCTGTGTCTAACTAAGTTGTGGTAACTGAACTTGAGTTCAAACATAATTGCATTAGAAACTGTACAGAAAAAAAGGTGTTTCAAGAGGTTCAAATGAGAACATGTGATGGGTTTTAATCTGTGTGTAGTGAGTTGGAAGGACATCAGTATGAAAAGTTAAAGTCTGTCTCTTGCAAGCGTCATAAATCAGAGGGGGAAATGATGGCAACAAGGATAACTAGAGAGTTGAGTGTGGTGAGGATTTCTCATTCTGAATGTCAAAGCAGTGCTTATTGTATTCTTTCTCAGATTTTTAAATGGCTTAAAATTTTTTCTCATGCTGTGCCTAAATGTTAGTGAAAAAGGAGTAATGATACTTTGTGTTAATGCTGCTTCAGTTGTAGAAGGGTTTATAATGAAGTTGAAAACTGTAAGGCTTTTAAATGTATTGAAAAAAACTAAAATGGGAGTTATTCTTTCTGGGTTTAAGTTATTGATCTCCTTTTGAAGAGAGATGAACCTTTTGAAGGGAAATGCACTTCTGAGTCAGACACTGATCATCTGTTGGGAGGTAGAATTACTTCTGTTCTGCATCTAGGCAACTTAGAATATGTCTTAACAATTATTTCCATCCTGACCAGTTATAAAGTTAAATTCAGCTGTCTTGATGAAATGTTACTCAAAAAATGCAAGGTAGAGAAAAATGTGTAATAGCTCTGTTTGCCCTGTTTATTCACTGAAATGCTATAAAGCAGTTTAATCTGCAGGGGTTAGAAAATATTTAACCACTGAACAAAAAATACCACCACCAAACCCCTCAAGCTAATGCAAATGTTTAGCATATTAGAACTCAGAATCATCAGTCTCTCTTCTGTATCAAACAAACAATATACTTAGAAATAGGGCAGAAAAACCCTTGTTTAGACGAATAGGAAAATAAAGATTATAGATTAAAAATCCCAAACAAACCCTAAAACTGTAGAAAGTATACTGAAAACTCTCTGTGTTTGGAAAAATCTGGAAATAATGAATAAAGTTATTCTTACTTGTGATTATTAGTGGTTCTTTGTTAATTGTTTTCTCGGTTTTTTTTAACACCTTGATTTGCAACTTTCTTTTCTGATAGAAATCTGCAAAGACAAGTACACTTGTTTACCTAGTGAAAACATTTAGCAAAAACCTTGCAAGAGAAGTAAAGTACTATATAACTAAATTTTATTACGGATTTGCTACTTGGATGAGATAGTAAATAAAACAGTATTTTTGAGGAAAAAGCCTTATCATAATAACTATACCACATGTCCACCATATTTTGTTGTAATGACACATGTATATAAGGATCTTAAAATTTCAGTTTTAATTCTGCTGTAGAATTATTAATGGAATATTTGTGTGTGAGAAAAGACAGAACTTTCTAAGACTAGTGTTCATCCATCCTGAAAAGACATGTAATGAACAAGTAATGGTGTAATAGAATTACTTAGTAATTTTTTAATTTCGTGTTTTGCACCTGCTTTCACATATTGTAGGACACATTTTAAAGACTGAATTGGAAATAACACTGTTGTTAGGAAGCAGTAGAACTAATTGATATCATGCTCTTTTTAAAAACTCAGCATTTCATGTCTATGACTTATATATTCAAAGATGAGCAGAAAGCCATTATTTTGGCCTTCAATTTTCACTGTTTTTTTAACTATGTAGGTATTTGTGGAACACAAGTATTCTTGCCCATATTCTTCCGTATTTCTGAAGGATCATAACTGGAGTCCCAATCATAACGATTGGGACTCCAGTTTCATGCAGCTAGAGACCTCTGTCTGTGGGTTGGTTTAGAGTATTCTTTTGGATTGAAGTGGTAGTTAAACTGTTGAGTGTTGAACAGTATATGAAAAAGTTGGCATTGTTTTATGGAGCTCTGTTCTGTTAAGAGCCAGCCTTAGTGAATTCTTTCTAAAAACCAGGAATTCTGAATGTATCCATTACTGATTGTAATGTACGTTGCCTAATTCTCATTGGCCAACAAGCAGAACTGGAAAAAAACTGCCACAAAGTTTATTACTTTCGAGAGACAGAGGCTTTTTTCTGGCATCTCCCCACAATCACTGTTTGCAAGTATAGCATAATTGCTAATGTACATGGGGCCTTCCATTTCAGCTACTCAGTGCACTTACATGTGGAATTTAAATTTACTGTCACAGAGCTCTCCTTTATTTCTTCTGCTATGCCTTGGTCCCTCATTTTGCACCTGCAGTAATTTTGTGGAAATTGTCTTCTGCAATATTACAGTGCAAAGAGGAAACATCTGCAAATTTTGAAATCCAAAGAAAGCCCCATCTGCAAATCAGACTGCACATCCATATTTGTGTTACATGGGACATTTATTCCAGGATTTATTAAAACTGGAGTTTTGGTTGGAGCTTTAGCTGAGCTCTTTATGTTTATTCCTACTAATCCAGCAGTAAGGATTTCCAGTGTAGATGGCCTTTATAATGGCCTATCTCTGTGAGAGCTCATATAAATTGTCTTGTAGTGAAACTGGACAGAATTACATTTAGTAAAAAGAAGCAGCTTTAAATTTTTGATTTGTGTTGATAGTTTTGTCTTAACTGTTGAAAATTCTGTTTAAGCAAATGGCTTGTTTCTAACTAATACTTGGATAGTCACATAAAAACAGTCTTGATTCTTGCTTTTCTTGGCCAAAATCTCTATAGAAACTTACCAGACTACCTCAAATTTATGACTTAGTCTACTGAAAGCATTGCATGCCATCCAAATGTTGTAGCAGCTACTATGGCTTTCTCTGAGATTTCCTCTTCAAAATAATAATGTATTCTGTTTTAAAGAAAAGAATAAAAGAAGTTGATTTACCCCTAATTAATAATTATAAAATATTTTTTATCAAGCACTTGTTAAACTTATATTCTCATAGTGTAGACATTCTTACCTAGGTAGAGCATATGTGTGTATCTGTGAAAACGGTTGAACAGGCAATGATAACATTTTCTATCTGTAAATAATTTTCTGCCTCCTTTAAATGTGTAATTCAAATCTTTTTCCAAGGACTGAGTTTTTGGAAGTTGTTTTTTTTTCAAGACCCCAATGTGATTTTAAACTACAAGATGTCTATGTCTCCTAACTACCTCTCCACCCCCCTTTTTTTCTCTCTTTTTTTTTTTTTTGTTTTGTTTTGGTTTTTTGTTTGTTAGGGGTGTTTTTGGTTTTATTTTGTTCTACCTCTAGAGACATATGTCACATCATTGTAGCAAATAATTATTGCTTTGTTCCCGTAATGACTTTTTCTTCTAGTCCTGTGAAAGCACCAAGCATTAGACATTCCCAGCATGTCTCATGTAGAGCAGTCTAATCCTTTCTTTCCCTTTTTCTTGTTTCAATGTGATGTGTAACATACACTAATGTGCACACTAAGCCTTGCTCATAGAGAATGGCCCATGACATTCACTCTGTTTCGGTCACAGGCAGCAGCTGGCACCTCTGCAAGGTCACCTACAGTTTAAGCATTCATTTTTTCTACTGTTAGGGTGCTTTGTAAGACTCCCAAATAAGTGATCTTAGATAAGATGGTGTGGCCATCTTTGTAATCTCTTTCCATTGAATAACTTTGTCTTGCAGATGCTTGCCTGCTACTTTTATTTCCTGCTATTTCTTGTAAAGATTTTGGTATGAAAAAGCAAAGACCTTTGTTATTACTAAGGGGTTATAGTGTAGGCAAAAGCTAGTAACTTTTTATAGTTGCTACCAGTATTTTCCATATGGCATGCTAAGACTTCATCTGAAGAGCTCAAGTTCCAAAGCTCTGCTATCTTGGAGGAAAATGAATGCTTCCTCCTCCTTGGCTTCCTTCAGGTACCTCTTTCTTTCCCATGAGGGTAGCAAACAAATGTAGTAACAGAGAATTCACTAAGGTTCATGGAAGAAGGTGAGATAAATCTAAGGCCTTTGAGCCTTAGACATGAACTTTCTTGGACCAAGGTAAAGTAAAGAGCTTGTCATGGGACAAGTCCCAAAAAAGTGATGGAGTTACAGTGAAAGCAGAAAGTCATTTGGGATAGCCCATGGAACCCATTGGTCTGCTGTAATCCTTATGGAGATGTGAATTTCTTTATTTCAAGCGTATCTCTCAGAATGCAAAGTTTGCCCATGAGCAGTAAGTTGCTGGAGTTTTTTGACAAACCTTTCTGTGATTTAATTGTGTTACTGTCAACCTGTCTCCTTTGCTGTGGGCCACTGTTAAGGATTCAGGGAATGTGGTGTAGGACTGGTACAACAAACGTAGCCAACGTTTGTTACTCTTTGCTTCAGGAGTCTGCAAGATACAGGTCGCTGTGTGTAACAACATGGATAAGGGCTGCAGCTGAAAGTGGAAAAAAGTGTTGTACTTCAATCTTTACCTCTTTTATTTTGTTCTGATGCTTTTGCTTCTTTACCTGTTTCCCATGTGTCAATTTCTCCCTTGGTCATATCATAATCCTAGTGGTATTCATAGAGGGGATCATAGAGGGATTAATTTATCTGCTGAATTGTTTGGCAGGTTTGTTGCTGGGAGCTGCCTTATCTTTTTTAGCCTCATCAGTGTCAGGCAAATTGTTGTGCCACATAGTGACTACCATAAATCTTGTTTGATCTCTTCGCACAAGCATGGAACTATCTTAAGCAGTCCTGATGTCCTTGATGAAAACAATGGTAGCTGCCCAGTGGATTTTAGCAACTGAGAGACAGAAGATTTCAGTGTAATATAAATTTATAAAACAATAAAAGTTTATACAGAGTATGTCACTTGGGTAGCATATTTTTACTGCTGGCAGAATTGGACAGGTTATAGAACAGATTTCAGCCATTTGTAAAGACTATGTGAACTGAAGCATTAATGTGTAGCTGCAATCTGTCAACAGGGACATAGTGAACTTTCTAGTCATCTATTCTCTAAAGGACATAAATCATAAATGAGAACTTCCACCCTGAAACTTTCACTAATGCTCATTTTCACATTGTACTCCCTAACTTTGAAAGGCAGCAAGAGAAGTCACACAAGCATGTGATATTTATCTCATCTAGAAGAACAGGGTATAAAATAGGGAGCGGAGAAAAGATGGGGTGCTTTTGTGAAGAAGTTAAATTTAACTTCTGTGGCACTGATTGCCATGGAGGTACACAAAAACAACCACACTCCTCCTTCACCAAACCCCTCTTGCTTGGGGGTGCCTGGGTTGACTTGCCTAAAATGTCACTAAAGGGTATCCAGTAGAAAAATCACTCCTACAAGGGAAGTGTTGAAGGCACTCAGTCCCAGGAAGTGTCCTTTCCTGAAATCCCTGTGCCAAGGGAAGGGCTTCTCCTCCCAGACCCACTACTCCCAGGAAAACCCCACTGCAGGAGGATTTCTGACAGTGTGTATAACCTGGGCAGTTTGGGGCTTGTGGTCATGCATGGTAACAGTCAAGAAACTTCTCTGAGACTCAGTGTATCTGTGTGTGTATGTTCCTGTCACTGAAGAATGTGTGCATGAAGGGGAATTTAATGAGAGCATGTAAATGAGTTTAATGACTTAGCTTAAAAGGAATTTTGTAATTGACACTGAAATTGGTTAATTTTATGCATTAGATTTAGAAAACTCCTGTTGATGTTATAGGTGATGCTTTTCCTAGTTTGCATTTTAAGAGAATGTAAGGCTGTGGAAAGTACTCCTTTTAGGCAGAGATACTCTAAGTGGGTCAAGAATGGTGCAGGGTGCATTAGCAACTTCACCCTGGGAATGTCACTTTCAGACACAGGCAAGTAGCTTCCCAGTCATGTCCTTTCATCTTTGCTTCTTCTAGAGATAGTAAGGGTGATGCAGCAAGTCAGCATCATCATCATCCACAAATTCCACCCCACAGGAGTAGAAACATGCAGTTTCATTACTTTCACATTTCTTCAGGTAACTGTGGAGAGAAAGAGGTTTTGACATGCAAGCAGTTCATGCCTGTGTTGCCTAGTTTTCAGTTATGTGGCCTGTCTTTTTCTGCTGCCTTGAAGTTTATAAGGTAGCATATCTTATCTGATAATGAAAGAAATCTGTGTTGAATTTCTTTGACTGAATTTTAACCAGTGACTTGAAAGGTGCTTTATACAAAGTATCTTTGAGTACCTATGCATATGCCTAATTTAGATTTTTGTGAATGAATTCACCATCTGCTTTTCTCTAGGTCCCAGGGTTTTTTTCAGTGAGAATATTGACAGAAGAATATTTGTGGAAAAGGGTTTGATCCCAGCAGGACTTAGGTGATAAGGATAGTTAAACATGCGAGCATACATTTGAAATGTCTGAAGTTCAGTCAGTACATAATTTGTGTTCTGTGTTCACATTTCCCTCATTGACTTTTTGAGAAGGTGTATCCTTGTGTTCATTGAAAAATTTCTTTATCACTCTAGCATTACATAGAAAACACTGCAGTCATGTAATATAATGAATGGTAAAATGCATCTCCTAATGGTTCACAATCAGATTATTGTGAGAGGGTAATTTTGTGAGGTCTCTCTGAAAAACACTTTTTGTTTTGAGAAGTAAAGTTTAATGATTGGAAATGGATGCTGAGAGGAATTCTAAAAGTAGCTGAACTGCTGCTCCAATTTTGCTGGGTTAGCTGAGCAAAGCAAAGCGTTCATGTCCTTTTCCATTTTCCTTTTTTCAGTCAATGTATCCTGAAACTGCAGCAGTAAACCCAGGGATAGTCAGGCAAATGTCCTTTCTGGGTATATGCTCTCCCCATGTGGTTACATTACTGCTCTCCTCACAGGGTTGCACTGATGAACAGGTTTTAGTTTGTAGGTCAGGATTATTTGGTGATACGTGCTTGGTTATCACTGCCCTAGAGTCACTCATTGAAGAGCCAGTTACTGAGTGTGCAGTTCTAGTTCACAGTCATTGTTGACCCTGGGGATTCTGACTTTTTGTCTTGAATAATATTTTCACAGATTTCATAGAATATTCTGAGTTAGAAGGGACTCACATGGATCATCAAGTCCAACTTTTAAGTTGTAAGCCTGTACAGGGGTTGAACCTGTGATCTTGGTGTTACTTAGCACCATGCTCTAAACAGCTTTTTCAACAGCAATCCATCTACTCTCTAGCAGCTCCTATCTCCTTAGTGAATTCTATTCCAGGCTCCTTATTTTCATTATACGTGAGTCAATCCCAGCGTTTCTATATCCTGCTGCATTAATTTTTTTTCAGGGTATATAAAGAAACTTTCTTTGGGTGGAAGAGTCAGGGTGGTTCCACTGCAAAATGTTTAAGCGGGGTCAGAGTTGGACTTTGCTTCCAAGGATTGCACAGAAAGTTGTTTGTATTTCACTTCCTATTGTTTCCTTACTATGGCTGGAACAATTGCTCAGCTAATTTGAAGCAAGAGATTGCTTTGAAGTGTTTCTTTTGCCAGCAGGTCATCATCAGTGAACCAACAATTTGTATAGATTTTAAAACTCTTTATTGTTCCTGCTCTGCAAATGACTTAGATATTTGATATCAAAACAATGCTTTTGTCTAGCTAATGTGTTTGTATAGGACTGTGTTGATACAATTCGGGAACTGGAAGCAAAGTGTTAGCTTGGGTATGCTTCTAACTATTCTGTACAGCACACAATGAAATATTAAATAATTTGATTTAAAAAACTGCCCCAAGGCTGAAAAATTGTAAACATTGAGTTATTAGAAAGTTCTCCTCCAGAATTAAAAAAAAAAAGGAATTAAATCTACAGGCTACGCTGATTCTGAAATTGATGTGCTGCATCTGAAGATAGCCAAGGGAGAGTCTATTATGTATGTGATGAGGTTAAATGAGGCACAACTGTAATATGACAGAATTACACAATATTTCTTATACGTGATGGACAATAAAAGTCCAGTTTACGTTGAAGCCTAATAATTTGGCATAATGGATGTAACTTGCAGTTAGTAGATTAACCTTAAGTAGTATGCAAATGCCAGTGATAGCTTAAAGATGATTCTAGCAGGTAGTAAGAAATAAATGATTTTCTGGAATAAAAAGCAAGATGTACACTTCAGCAGAAAATTTCTGATAAGATGAAAACATGATAAATCATTATGGTGCTAGAGAAAATGCTCTGAAGAATAGATTATAAATACTATTGTAAATATTATTATTATTAGTAGTAATACTAAATTATAATAGTTGTTTGGCTGCATTGCTTCCAAAAAACAGAACATTCAGTGTTCTAGTGTTAGGGAGTCATTGCATATTGTATACTTCACTCAATCAGGCATTTGCATGGCTTGATTTGTTTCAGATGTTCTCTGTTGTGTATATGAGAGTAATTTATTTTGGCAGCTGGAAAATACACTTAAATCTGTGGTATACATTGATTTGTAATTTTCTATTCTCTTGCATGCTGATGGCATTTAAAGACTTTGAATTGTTCACAGCAGTAGATGTTTATTCTAGGGGAGGTATAATAACATTCTTACACACTCAGTTGGATCTTGTTAGTGCACCCTACTGGTTTTGGTATATGTTTGAATAAATGGATAGATATGGGCAACACAGATTCGTGCAAACTCATAATTATCTTCACTACATGAAACGTTTTAAACAATATTGTCTCAAAACCCCATTGTCAGGCACTGCAGGGAATAAAGATAAAACGGCAGCACAAAACAGACTGCTTTTGGCCAGCAGGGAAGAGGTGTATTTGTAGAGAACAAAAAGCTGCATCAGAGTTAGGGGGATGACTCAATGAAAATACAGTCATCTGTCAGCCAAAAATTACTGCTCTAAAGGAGATAATCTAATCATTTAAGTCTCTTGTGCAGTCATCATGTTTTAGAATGTGACTGTATAGTACATCTTTCTCAGTGTACTTTGTAGTCTTTTCCCTACCTGGGAAAATCTAGAGAGGGAAGAAGAACTGTCTTCTCATTTTACACTAATAATATCCCATTACCACTTTCTGGAAAGCTTTATTTGCCTAGGTAGCTGTGTTTAATAATGTTTACCTCTAAAAGCATAGTGAATATGCTGTTATCTCACCCATTGAATACAGATTGTTATTTTACTACTTCCTGAGGTATATCTCTGTTCTGGGATCCACGGGAGGAAACCACCCCTTTAAGAGGAATGATAATGCTGGAGGTGACTGGACTTTAAATTTTTATATATATATATATTTTAGAAAAGCTGATCTAAAGTTAACTCCTAAGAAAGCAAGTTATGCATGGCTGTAGAAGGCAACCGATTCAAGGCTGTGATAACTGCAGTGCTTACATCCAGTCAACCTATCAAGTGGCTAGGCTGTATTGTAAACTAACTTTTCCTGTGTCACTACTTCTGATGCTGATGCCTTCAAGATGCCTTATGGTGTCCTCACAGGAAATATTTGCATTATCCTAAATCTTTCAAATAGGTAGTTGTGTAAGGAGTAGTTGGGGGTGATGGTTTTCGCTTCTTAAAATGTGCCATTTTCTGAAATGTCAGGACAGAATTTTATATTACTGAGTTTCATTTATTTTCAACCTTGTATTTTTGTTTTTTGCAAGGTACTGCTCTACAATAAAATGACTAACATAATTGCTCCTTTGCCCATCCAAAAATAAAAAGCCATTGTCATGCAGGTTCTTCTTTGCATTTTAAAAATATTGTGGTCAGAATGAAAAAATACTTCAGTGTAAGTAGATCAACTTAATTAAACCTGTTCAGCTATTAAAATCTACCTTGTTAAGATAAATAGATTCTACGGAGTCTGACTTGGAGGAGAAAAAGATATTGATGCATAGTATAATGTACACGACATTAGTGCAAGTGATCTTTTCTTAGTGCTTGTATTTGTGACCCTCTATTTGCATTGCCAACTGTTCTCTCCAATTAAAGTTAGTATTTTAGCATGGACATGGAATAAAATCTTTGTATTGTATCTCATAATCTCATAGATTCTTGTAATGCTTAATACCTTGTGATTTTAGAAACTAATTGCAGGAGTGGTGCGTTGACAGGCAGGTGACGGATGTATTCTTCTGTCTGTCATTCCTGTGTTATAATAGTTGAGGAAAAAGAGTGAAATGTGGAAATGCTCAATGATAAGAGATATATATTTTAGTCCAGTATTCTGTGTGGAGCCTTTTAGAATGCAAATATATTAAAAGTAGTTGCAATGATTGGCTATGCCAATCTTCCTCTTTATGGCAATTTCTCACATTTTCAGAATGACTTCCCTGACTTTAAACTCAGCATTAATACTTCAGCTGGGTGATATTTTATACTACATTTCCCAGAACACTTATGTGGCTCACATCTGAATGTTCTCCAAATAAATCATAATCTCTCATTTTGATGCCAGATTGATGGCTTATGACTTTCTCATGTGGTGTCATGATCCATTCTTCTACAAAGTGCCTTATTGTACAAAGCTGCATAATAATGTATAAAACTGTGTATTATTTATTATTTCCATCCTGAGGCCCTATTATTTCATTAACTCTGACCTTTCCTGTCAGATCTTATTGTTTCAGCAGAATATTTCTGCAGAATTAGAATTTTGATCTCAGTATTGATATGTGTTCCTGCATTGTCTTATTTATATGCAAATGGAGTTTCTTTAGTGTTTTTAGAAGGAACTGTGTTGGGAAGGATGGATAAATATAATTGCCTGGCAAAAGATTCACAATAGTACAGCCAGGATGAAAACAATCCCCCCTACTGGCTGGACAATACCCTTACCTACAGATAGGTCCAAAAGTCAAATGGACTGTTCCATCTCACCCCCCAGAATGTGTGGTTCATCCCACACCTGTAACCCTCCCCTGAAGCATCAGGTGTCTGTGAGCCCATTGGCCCAAGTCTTGTTCCAGCCCACCTTGAAACCCCCTGATAAGGGGTCCCTGAGGGGCCAGACGCCCTCTTGGAACTTCCCCTCTCTTGGAACTCCTTGTCTCTCCCCTCCCCCATTCCCTCAGGCCTTGCCACGTGCTGCGTCTGGCAGCTCCAAGCAAGACCTTTCACCATCCCTAATAAACCTGATATTCTAAGAGCAACCTTTGGAGATCTCTCGTCTCCATTCATCAAAACCGTCCTGGAGCCCCAGTGCTCCCCTACAGAACTACTTTTTTTTTTGCAGTTGTTTCAATTTCTCGTAGTATTCCCTTGCTCACACCACCAAGACTGACAGAAGCTTTGATGTTTAACAAACAAAAGTTCTTGCTAAGTATAAGCAAGAAGTGAAGGTCTGCTTAAAGTTTATCTTGAACAAGACAAGCAAAATAAATATTTTTTAGTTCAGGATTCAAAATCTTCCAGTTCAAACCAGGATTTTAGTCTCAAAAAATGCTGTGCTAATTCTAGAAGTTTTGACTTCTGAGCAGGTTCATATGTAGTCATTATGACCTTTTCCTTCAATAATTCTTAGTTTATAGTAAAAATACAGTAATTAGTGTATAAATGTTTTAAAGTGGCGCTGATACATTAAATTAAAACTTTGAGTGTCAAAACCACTCCTGTTTCCCAATATTGCCTTCTTCCCTCCTCTCCTTCCCAATTAAAACACTGCAATAGAAAAGAAGATTGCTGCCCTTTCTAATTTGGTGTTTATTACTTCTAATCTGTGGTTATAGCACATTTCAAAGTGTCTCCTGTGGGGAGAGCTGCTGCTTCCATGTTCTTGCTTTTTCACTTGGTTGTTAATACAACATATTTGATCTCACTTGAAGGATGATTTTGCAGTTTACAGAAGAGCTGATGTGAAATCTCACAAATAAGACTTACCTGGGATTTAACAAAAAAAAAGCTGTACTGCAATCAGGCTCGGCAGTGCCATAGTATTTGCAACACTTCTACTGAATCAGGTTCTATAAATAACAGTCCAGTCATAGCTGATAATATGGAAGCTATAGTTGCTTACTTTGGCCTTATTAGATATGGTTCATGAACAAAGTTGGGGTGGGAAATAAACACCAAGTATCCTCAGGGAAATATTAAACTTTACTCTGAGGAAAGTGGAAAGAACTTTGATTTTTAAATGAGAACTTTAGCAGAGCTAGGCTTTCTTACAGACTTCCTGTTTTGTATAAAGTTTTGCTCAAAACAATATACTATAGCTGCCATTTAACTATTTGTTACTTTGATTGTAATCTTGCATACTTTGTAATGAGAGCATGACAAGCTTTGTCTTTTCCTTGTCAATCACAGAATGAACTAGGTTGCAAAAGACCTTTGAGATCATCAAACCCAACCTATGACCTAACACCTCCTCATTAACTAAACCATGGCACTGAGTGCCATGTCCAGTCTTGCTAAATATGTCCAGGGATGGTGACTCCACCACCACCCTAGGTAGATGATTCCATTGCCCAATCACTCTTTCAGTTAGGAATTTTTTTTCTGATGTCTAATCAAAACTTTCCCTGGCACAGCTTAAGACTGTGACCTCTCATTCTGTCAGTGGTTGCCTGGGAGAAGAGACCAACCCCCACCTGCCTACATCCACCTTTCAGGCAGTTGTGGAGAGTGATGAGGTCACCTCTGAGTCTCCTTTTCTCAGGCTAAACACCCCCAGCTCCCTCAGTCAATCCTGACAGGGTTTGTGTTCCAAGCCCCTCACCAGCCTCGTTGCCTCCTCTGGATGCGCTCAGGTGTCTCAGTGTCCTTCCCAAACTGAGGGGCCAGAACTGGGCACAGCACTCAAGGTGGGGCCTCACCAGTGCCAAGTACAGGGGGAGAATGACCTCCCTGCTCCTGCTGGCCACACCATTCCTGATCCAGGCCAGGAGCCACTGGCCTTCTTGGCCACCAGGGCACACTGCTGGCTCATGCTCAGCCGGCTGTCACCAGCACCCCCAGGTCCCTTTCTGCCTGGGCACTGTCCAGCCACACCGTCCCACTGTTGTAGCACTGCAGGGGGTTGTTGTGGCCAAAGTGGAGGAATTGGCACTTGGACTTGTTAAACTTCATGGACTCTGCCGATCCATCCAGCCATTCCAGATCCCTTTGCAGAGCCCTTCCAACAGATCAACACATGCTCCCAACTTGGTATCATCTCCAAATTTACTGATGGTGGACTCAGTCCTCTCCAGCCATGCTGGCTGGGTCTGATCCCTTGGTGTAAGAGACTGAAATAGTTCATGCCTTAAAGATTGATATAAAATTTTTCTCATTATAGCAAAAACAGTATAAAGAAGCTACAACTACAGAAACCTCCTTTAAGAACTTTGGACCATAAGTCAAATTGCTGAGATTAGATAAAGAGAAACCCATTAATCAATTATCTCAGGCCTGGGGAGAAACAAACAAGGCTGAGGAAAAGGAATGCATGCACAAGAGAGCCAAATGCTACAGAAACTCTCTCCTGTCTGGGTTTGGGGTGTGGGAGACCACAGCCCACAGAAGTCAGGTTTACACAGACTCCTCCCTGAAACACAGATCTGGGGAGGAGCTTTCAGCTGTAACCTCTGGTTAGGGACAGTGACCCATCCTCCCTTACACAAACTGGCCCAGCTCTAAAACCCCCAACCCCAGGAAGGCACCATCCATGGGACAGTCACATGAGAGGCAGCTGAGGGGGTGTCATGATCCATCAAAGGCCCCCCAAAATGCCCCTCAGAGTTGTTCCTGAAGCCTTGCACCACAGGTCTGCATGTGATGAAACAAACCCAGAGTATTTGTAAGTGATAATGGCAAACTCCCTTTGCTCAGGAAGTGCCTGAGCATACATTAACCATTGGATTCCATACTTTCTAGGGGGACCTTCACTTCACTTCACTTGTTGATGCAGGTCCTCTTGTTCCTTTCATAATTTGTCCCTGCCACTGAAGGAACTGAGCAGAACATCACCTGTGCTTCTGCCCCATCAACCACTCAACCCTTTTAAGTGCCCTGGTGCACTTCTTTTCAATTGCATCACTGCCAGCCTGGAGCATCAGCAGTGGGTAATAATCAGAGAGCAGAATCAGCTCAGGGAGTCTACTGGTGACATCCCATACCCAGGCCCCAGCAGACCTCCCTGTGGGATGGATCTGGTTGACATACGGGTCCCTCTGTTTCCCTCAGAAGGGAGTAACCTACTGACTATCCTTCTTTTCATGCTAGAGGCAGTGATCCATCTGACAGACAAAGTCTAATTGGGAGGCTCTCTGGGCAGTTTATCTTCTATGTCTTCTGGCTGACCCTTTGGATCCAGGGCCTCATACCTATTCTGTAGTGGCACCTAGATAAGTGATTGGGGTCAGGAGGAATTTTTATTACCTCCCTCAGTCGGGATCCATTTCCACTCATCCATTTCCACTCCCCTTCATCTACTGGGTATTCTCCTTCTGCCTGATGGTAGGAGGCATGGGAGTTCTCTGGCTCCTGGTAGACTTGTCTCAGGTATTGGAAGGGTGAAACTTCACCAGTCTATTTCCCTTTAACTTCTTCTAATACCCCTTAGTCTTTCTACTTCCTCCTTAAGCTCGGCCACCAGACAGAGATCATTCGCCTGTTTGCACCACAGGCAGACATGCCTTGCACCATCCCACGGTACTACCGAAAGGCTCAAACACTCCTTTACAGGATGGGGTCTGGACAGATGTGTCCTTCTTGGGGGATTCTGTTTGGGTTGGTACGTTTACTAGGTATGGCTTTTGATTGTTTGGGGACCATTGCTGTTAAGAAAAGAAACGTAAAAAGGTTACCTAAAACCAAACTCCAACACAAAATAAATACCCCAGTAGCAGGAGGATGACTGCCACCCTGCCTGCTTGCCCCTGCCTATGCAAACTGCCGTGCCACGCCCCTGTTTGCCTGTTCCTGTTTGCCTGCTCTCTAGAGCCTTCTTTTAATCGCAGCTCTGATGGCTGGAGGAAGCCCCCCCCAGCACCTGAATGGCTAATGAGGGGAGAAGATCCCAATTTTTCATCATTAGGACATGACAGAACTTTCAAAATCTCTCTCTGATAAAATTCCCTGTTTTAATTCCATTAATCATCTTTATTCTGTTATTGTCTATATTATGTGGAATCCCATGTTATACAAGTTCATTTGAAATTTCTAAAACTCAGAAATATTCTACATGTCCATCAATATGATGGCCATTTAGAAATGCATGTATTTTTCTTCTGTGAACTTGAGTTTCTGTTGGCTTGGCTTACTTTTGACGGAGTAAAATTAATTAGAAGTGAAGGCATTCTGAGTGACGAGTTGGGCATGCCAGGATGCTGCAGATGTAGAGGTGATGGAAATGTACTATTTATATCCATTGTTAATTCCAAAGTCACAACATGCAAATTTCTCACAGGCTTTCATGAGAGGTCAGTTGTGGAATGCTTTAGGGAGATATTTCTAAAATTTTCAAGATTGGATTAAAAAATAAAGGTCAAAATAACAGCTTCCAGGATGTAGGATTTTTTGGATGAACACTTGGTCTATATTGATCTACTAAGATTTTTATCATTGGAATGGAATACTACAGTTTAGGTAAGTTAAAAGGACTTTAAAAAATCCTGGCCCACTGCAATGGACCCTTACAGAGCTGCAAAGAGAGGGCTCTATTTCAACTTACATGCAAGGTGAAGTTTTTTTTCTATAGCACAAAATACCTGTCTTGTGAATTTGGTTTAGTTATAGGAAACAGGAGAGCAGGTAGTAAGTTGGAAGGCACCTACAGAGAAGCTGGTAATAAATTTTCAAATAAGAATGGAAAGAATATATATGGGCTGGTTTATGTGCTATAGCTACCCTTGTGAATTTATAGTTCATGACACATCCTCACAGCTGGAAGTAGTTTTTCAAAGAAGAAACCACTTTTTCTTTTACAAGATTTTTAAAAATAGAGATTATTACTTTTGAAAGTGTAGGAATGTTAAAAAAGTACTTGCTTGGAAAGTAACTGCTGTGACTCAGCATGTAGCTACAATGGCCTACTGGAGCTAAATGTAAAACAATCAATTGATGATCTTGCAGATCCTAAATTTTTACCTCCTGCAGCCCGTGTAAAGTAGTCACTGTGATGGCAGCATTTCTACTGAGTTTGGAGTCCTCCAGTGCTGCTCAAATGCAGGAGAGCCATTGGAGTGAAAGGGGTATGTAAGCAGACACACAGGTAGTTCTGAAGTTTCTTTAACAGTATGGCAGAACTGCCTTCTGTGGTAGAAAATGATTACAGAATTGCCACTTTTAAAGTTTTAGGTGAAACTCTCATCTGTTCTCACCAATAAAAGTGCAAGTGCAGGGCTTGCCTGCAAGGCCTTGCTTTTGGCTGGATTTTAGTTGAAGCCTAATCATAGAGCCCACAAATTTTTATTTTAATATAAGATTTAATATAATACTTATTTTAATATAAAATTTTAATATAATACTTAGAGCCTGTAAATACTTACTTTCTCCTCATTTCTCTCAGACCTTCATAACTGCAATGCTGCTGCTTGATTTTATTCCTTTCCTGTTTGGTTTGTTTGGGTTTTTTTCCATTAGCTTCTGTAGACTTGAGCTAAAGAGTGTAGCGTGGTTTTTTTATTTTATTAAACAGCTTAAGGCAAAACCCCTTTATCTGATATCTAGACTTCCTGATCGTATTAGTATCTTGTTTATATATCACAATATTTTATCATGCAGCACTAATGTACCCTGTACTAATGTTGCTTGTTTATTCAGCTTTTACTATAATATCTGTGAAATTGTAATGAACTCTTTGAGCTAAGTTACCATTTTAATAAAGCTGTGTCATGATAATTAGGCACAAGTCTATGCCTTAGAATGCATCAGCCAAAGGCAGAATTTGTATTCCTGCACAGCGTTTATTCTAAAAGTAATAATTTCTGGTAATAAGAAAATGAAAATGAGATGATGTTGCTTAGACATTAGGGTCATGGTCATGGAATGAATTGTTTGACTATAGTCCAAATCTTTTTCAGCAGGCTGTCTTTGAGAAGTCTTTTTTTCTTCTTTTTGTGTCCCTTGACAGTGGCTAAAAGAGCGAGCTTCAGGGAGAGCAGAAGGCTAGAGCAAGCCTGTAATGATTATTTGAGAGAATATTCTCCCTCCTGCTAACCCATTTCACTGTAGGACTTCTAAAGCTGAATTTGGTTTCTATTCATTTAATAGTTTGTTTTGTTGTCAGGGAGCTGTCTGTGGAGGATCTACTGTCACTGTGCCTTCTGTTGCAGATTTATTTTTGAGTCTCTCAAGCAATACTTCTGAACACCTCTGAATTCAGGGCTGCTCTGAGGAGAAAGACACTGACCTGATTTCCTCTGATATTTAAAGCCTCCCCTGTAAGTCCTCTGATACCAATACATACACCACTGAATGGATGAAAAGAGACAAGAATAAACATCCTCAAAAGCATCATTACAGTGGATGAACAGTGAAACAATGTATTATTCAGTGTTTGCACACAGTAGAATATTGTGCTTGTGTTCTGTCATTCTCATTGTACTAGATAATTGTGTGCCATATGCAAGTAGAGCAAGGTTGAAATACAAGTGTACCCAATGTCTGCAGTTTCAAGAACAATGAACACTGTGTTGAGTTAGTGAATTTAATTCTGTTTCTGGAGGAAAAAAAGGATTTCAAAAATATTTAATTTAGGAAAGTGAACAGGAACCTGAATTTCTTTGTAATTGAAGCCTTTCAAAGTTGTGTACTCTAAATACTAAGTACCATAAATATATCACTACTGCAGAGATTTTTTTTTTCTTTGCACTGCAAGGATGCTTATATACATATATAAAAAAAAGAATTTACTACTTTTAAGTGATAGTAGTAAACTGTTGATCTGATTTTGCAGCATGTACCCACCATGTCTAAGCACACAGGCTATTTGTTAAAGGGTTAATGCACTGCTCATTTTCTGAAGTTACATGCATGTTCTTCACTGAAGGGCTGGCTGAGAACCTAGATCTTTGTGCTCAGTGGTTCCAGGAAAGTGTTGTTGATTCAGTGTGGCATCTTTATAGTGCCAGATGCAGGCATGTAGGAATGTATCATATAGTGCCAGATATATCATTAGGAATAAGCAATAAAATGGAAATCTTCCTTGAAAAATGCAGGCACTTTACTTAGCATCTTTTGAAAGCAGCTGTAGATAGCCTCATTTACAGGTTAGCAATAATTCACAAGTTTTCTGTCTTCTCTGGGTGTAGGGTTTTCTTAGCCTTACAAAACAAGCTGTGAGAGATGGAGGAAGGAAGCATGAGAAGTACGGGTAGATTGTTTTAAAGCATTGTGCTTTTAAAGATTACTTAAACTCTTAATTTCAGGTTGCTGTTCCGCTAGAAATAAGAGCGACTAACGTATGTTCCACTTTATTGGGATTTTCTTTGAAAATGTTTTTGCATGAGCTCAAGAAAACTGTGTATTTGCTAGTCAAGAAATAAATGAAATACTTTTCACTTGAATTCATTATTCTGCAGATCACGGCACTTGATAGGGAAGATACAAGGTAACAGTGAGCTTTCTAGCCACCCCAAACCCCTCTGAATCAATTTGTTAGACCATATTTTAAAAATTTTTTTGTTATTAGCATCATTCTAGGGTGCTATGTCTATTTATTTGAAGTACTATGCGATTTTTACCTCAAGTAGTTTGAATTCAAATATATCAGAGAACAACATCGGTTGCAGTGAATTCTGGCCACTCTTTGCTTAGGTTTATCTATGAGGTAACCTTATATTTCTGAGGAATTAATGGTTACTGAATCTTTTTGGTTTAAAACAAATACAAACCTTACCATAAAGGTCACACAGTGGCTTACTTGCTTACTGATTTGGGGAAAGTAATGTCACTGGAAGGGGTATTAAAATGTGTGTTGAAACTGTTACTGTAGTTTACAGAGTTGGTTGTTTTTTTTTTTTTTTTATTTTTTTTTTAAACTCTATATTCTCTTTTGGACATGGTTTAAATGTTTCAAAAAATATTTTAGTTCAGACAGATCTGATATGCACCTTGTTTCTTCTCCTGATCACCACTAGCAGAATCTTACAGACCTGTTTTTTCTTTGCAAATTAATTGCAATTAAATACAAATTCAAAGGACGTTTTGGCTTTTTTCTACTTGGATATGCTCCTCATCGGGTAGTGAATTACTAGCTTGCACCTACTATTTTTCTTGCCTTTTAAGGAAAAAGGATTTTGCTAAAGTATTTGAAACTAGTAAATGAAGCACAGGTATTGGTGGTGATGGCAGACATCTATTTCTCCACAATGACTGTTCTCTGCCTCTGGCCTTACCATTGTTTGGAGGAGAAGTTTTCTCTTTGGCCTTTACATTCATGGATTCTTTATCAGGTTTTCTAGCTGATTTGACAATTGTTTCCAAGTTTGAGATTTAATTGTAGGAAGTTCATAATTCTTGTTTCATATTGGTTTTCAAACTCTCCTGCGATCTCATAGATGCCTGGCATGGGCTCAGTTTAAACTCTTCATTTATATATTCCCCCAGGGTTTGGAAGAAAATGCAGAACCAGCATACCCTGTGTGATTGTATTACAGTTTCTAGGATAGCTAGACACTGCCAACAAACAGCCCTTTCTACTGAGCACGCTGTTCCCTGTGACATGTATTAGAGAACCAAACAGGCCATTTGCAATCAATGTAAAAAAAGTAGGATGCTAAGCTTCAGTGAGCACTCAGATTATTGTGGATCAATTGTGCAAAGAATCTGAGGAAAGTTAAAACAGCTTTTAGTACACTAGCTGTTTACAAGAGTTTAATGCAGTGGATAAGCTGTTGATGTAATTGTGTTACTGCATTAGGCCCTGTATCCATTCCAATCTCCTTGGCCTCAGTGCAAGGATCAGCACAGTGGTGTTTGTCTCTTCTGTAGCACTCATCTCAAAACTGGCAGGGCATGTGTAATGAGCACAGGGGGTCAGCTGCTGCCTCTTACAGGATGGGGCAAACCTTTATTGGGAATGCAGGCCAGGTGCAACTGGGTGTAGCACTGGGGGTATGTATTCTGTAAATTAGCTCATAGACTCTGGTTCTCTGAGAGACTGTGAGGAAAGGTAGGTGTGTTCTTTTCTTGCTGCTGTAATTGATTCCCCCCCCCCCCCCCCCCATTGGCCTTGGTTTTAAGACAGCAGTGACCGGGGCCTTATATTGAAAATCTCTAATCTATTAAGCAGTAAGTCTTCATTTGTACCTTATTATTTACTTAGTGTGTGATTATAAAATCACATAATCAAGAGCTTGTTTCTTCACAAGATATATGAGAAACCTTATGGAGGATTAATTTCCTAAATTGCATGTTCCTACTGATCCTTTTCAGTGAGAATCCTCTGCTACCTGTAGCAGTATCAGGTCTCTTGAGAGAGATATTTTGTTTGTTTAGTTGTTTTTAAGCAGCTGTTGTGCTACTGCTCTTTCCTTTTCACAGCAGTCTCATGCTGTGGCAGCTTTGTTCAAATATGTAACACAGGTGTTATTATGTCAAGCAGCAGGAGTTTTTTGTCAAAATGCTGGAATACCAGAGTATATCTGTCTATACTTCTGTTTGCAGGACTTTTTGTTTATCATGAGCCCACAACTCTGTGCTACTGGGAATGACATTATGCATAACTGGCAATTAAAATCTTCTGAAAAAGGAGAGTCAAAACATACTTTTCATACTGTCACTGAAAGTTGGGAATAAGACTCTCTGACACTGTAATCTCGGTATTAGAGAGCAGCATCACTTTTATTTTCGGCACTGGGTCTGAGGAGAGTGTCTGCCCCAACTGACATGGAGCAGCTACCTAAGAGATAGATTTATGTATAAGTTATATAGATTTCAACTATGTAACTTATGCATATTTATTATATTTCCCCAAACTCATGCATATGTGCTAAACATTCTTGCCATTTTTTTTTAAAGACATATTTAAAGGACTTCTCAAAGCTTATTTGCATCACAGTGGAGATCTTTTGAGGGTCTCTGGTGGATGTTTGGGAAACATACCATTCCTCAAATTATTATTTTTTGCTTGCAGGTTTCCAAAAAATGTTTCTTCTCTTTGGGTGCATCCCAGTGATGTGGTCTGGCCAATAAATACCTTCTTGCCAGTGTTTCTCAGGCCTGCAGTCTTAAAGGCTAAGATAACCACTTGCTTGTATTAACACAGGATTAAGTACTGTCATTTAAAGCCGAACGCATTCATAAGACTTAAACACTATTTGTTACAATTAAAGATTGTCCCAACAATACTAAAATGTTTCTTATAGGAAAAGACAAAGCTTTTATGGTTGCCTATTTAATTTGCATAGATTTACTCTAGAATTTTGTCTTTTTCTGCTCAGATGGATTATAAAGGTCTATGTTTGTATCATCAAATATATATATATATGTAGCTCCATGTTGATGTTCACAGTAATGATGGTCAAGGTGTGTTTCTGAAGAGTAATTTAGTCCTGCTGTGGTTATAGTACTCTGTGACACACGTAAGACTTATATGTTCACCTGCTGTTCCTCCTGACAGAGTGTTCCTGTAACACAGCCAGTTTTTCCTTCCATTAAAAAGTTACTGCCTGCCTGACTTTTATTACCATTATAATGTAAAACAACATGGGTGCACTTAGTGGTGAAATATAATAATTGAGAGAAGTCCTTATCCAGTACCCCAGGATTTAAACTGATTTCAGCTGTCAATATTTCTCCACTCCACCCATCAAACTGATTTTCTTATTGGTATAGAGGAGAGATTGTCACTGTTCATTTAAAGCAGATAAATATCCAAGTATGTTTCAGGCTTGTTTGTAGTATCTAAGAATGAACATCTGAAAAGTCACTTGCCTAAATTACAATAGTAGTCACTTGAACAAAATATGTTTGTGAATATACACAGATACTTACACGTGCATATATGTACTTGGTGCTTTCTCAGGGAAAGTTTTATTTGCCTGGATTATACTGGGATTCTTTTAGTTCAGGGAAGTTAATGAATAGGACTGTTCTTAATGAGAGTGACTATCCTATAGGATTCTGTGTGTCTTAAGATACAGTACTTGCTGCTCCACTGCCTTGCAGCTTACACTGTTTTATGCTTACATAGTAGCAGTTTCAGTGCAAACCAGTACAGGCAATGGTAGAAGAATGGGCAAACGCAATACTCAAGACAAGCATGGTCCTAATTGTTTCTAGCAGTAGTATCATGCTCATAAATAAGTATAATCTATTTTGTCTACTAAACAAAGCAGAGGGGTTAATTTATTTCTTGGGATGTAGACATGATGGATCACATCTTGAGCCTTCTGATGTTGCAACAAGCTGGTGATTTATAGTTTGTCATCTATAATTAAGAGTTCCCAGCAGACGTGTTTATTACTCTTACACAGCACCATGACAGTAAGCAACACCTGCATTTAGTGGTTGCACAAGTATCTGACTGAAAGTCTCAGCACAAATGAGTTTAATCTCTAGTTCATAACTGGCTTTTTTATTGGCTTCAAATGGAACTAATTTTCTTTGAATGTAGCGTGTCAATTTTGAATTAGTGTCCTTATCTTATGTGGTTCTAAAACTGATTGACATAAACTCACATTTTTTCTTTATTTTCTATTAAACTGGGAAAATGCTTTAGGAATTCACGTCTCTAGAAGATCAGGTTTTCCTGACTCTCTTATCTGCAGTCAGTATAGTCAGATATGTGTATGATTTTCTCACTTATTTTGACAGCCTTGCCACTAATACCTGGATGGAATGGGCAAAGCTGATTTGTATTCATACACTACTCTGCAGCTACAAAGCTGAGCTGAGTGTATACATTTAAAACCCAGTATGTTATTGGTTTTCTTTTTTTGTTGTTTTTTAAAATAAATTAACTCCTGTGGGTTTTTTTAAATTCTTTTTAAAGGAGTGATGTTTGATGGGAGGGAAGTTAATTTCCAGACTAGTAGGATAGTATACTGCTGCTTTAATTATGTATTCACAGCTTCTGTCTACTATTCTTTGTTACAGAGTAAATATTTAAAAACTCATAATTTCAAAATATTTACATTTGCATTCACCATAAAATTAAATGTTTTCCATATCTAATAAAACAGATTGACTTTTTTTATTATGTGTTTCTTGGTGGAGTCAGGTACAACTATAAATTTAACACTAGGGAAAAAAACATCTAATGTGATTTCTGGAAGTACCATGTTTTCACTTTCTAGAAAGAATCAGTTATTGGTAAATAGATTTGTTTGACACTCATCCATGTTTATTCAGATTGGTTCCTGCACTTGGAATCTGCTGGCTTGTTTTCTGCTGTTGAGAGAGCAGCAGGAACTCAATATTTACTAACAGAATTAAATAATACTTATAATTTAAGGGAGACTTCCTACATTATGGCTCCTTTTTTACACTTTTCAAAATGCTATTGCCATAATGAATACCTGAGACTTTGTGAAAGTTTTCTGTGGCAGTCAGTAACTTGTGTTACTGTGCAGCACAGGAGGGATCAGTTCTTGTTGGAGAGATAAAAGTCAGTGCTGAATAAAGGGAAGGATCTCATCCTCAGTAAGCTGGTAGGACTCTTCAAATGCCTTTTATTTTTCTGCTCACTCACAGCAGAAGCCCTCCTTCTCTCATAGTATGTTATCTTAGGCTACATAAAGCAAAGTTCTCCAAATAATCACAAATAATTTTGATTAATTCAGTTCTGGCTTTGAAGACTTCTAGGGTCTGATTTCATACCAAAGCCATATAAGCCTGGTTTTACCTTGGAGTTTTTGAGCATAAAAATGCAAGGAATAATTCAAGCACATAAGTCCCATTGAACACATTTATTGGCCCCTGGCCTGGCTTTCCAACTTCCCAGGGAATCATGAGGGCAGCTCAGAGAGAGCCTCTACTTTGCATCATGGAAAGACTCTTCAACAAGATTTATCAAGCAAAGGATTTACCTAGAAAATAAATTCCTTTGAAGTAAAGCTGCAGCTTATTTTCTATTTTTGTTGACAGCTGCAAAATGCTGGCAGTTTTTCTGTTAAAGTTCTGCCCAATAGTGATATTTTGAATGGTCTTTGGTAGGGCTTGAGAAAGGTACAGGAGTGACAATAACCAGAATGTCTGCAAGTGAGCTGAGCCAAGTCAGGTAGCAAAGAACATCAGTTTGTTATGAGAGGAATTGAATTTGGAGTTGCTTTTAGAGTCCCAGTAGAGCACTTTTCTGCTGAGAAATGCTTATTCAAGTTCAATTTGAAATATTTTGCAGGAAGCTGTTTCTAAATAAAGCCCCTTTTGATAGCTAACATAATTATATTAACATTGATATATAATAACAGTTTGTGTCTAAGATAATTGAGAGAGTGACTGTTAGAGTCAATATATGAGAAATGCCTTCCAGTAGGATTTGGGAAAGAACCAACTGTCAGCATTTTGAAGTGATTAAAAGTGCATCTATACATTTGCCATCTCTTGAGGGTTGTTACAACTCAAAACAGCACTGACTGTCACCACAGGGAGTGAAAAACCTCTCTTTATGAGAAGTATATTTTTTGCTTGATACTCTTGAGTAATTTTATGCAATAATTTCTCTCAGTGGCTATGACAAGTGTACCTGTTTTATGCCTGTGACCTGTTTGTGTCCTTCCACTCACGGTGCTGTTCTGAGCCTCCTGCAAGTTGTTTGGCTTTCCCTTTCCATTTCTTATTATTGGACTGAAAAAGTCAGGAACTATGGGGCCTGTGTTACAGCTAAGTGTAGAGATGAAACTGGTTAGTGACAACTTCCTGAAGAGACAAGTGTATAAAGGGAAGGGACCTTTCTGATTTATTGATAGTTCACCCATAAGCAAAATGTCACTTGGGGATTGCTCTGTTGGGGATAGGGGCTAGATATTGGGGATTTTTGGAGGAAGAATCTGTGTTAAGGAAATAGTGGCTTTTACAGCTACAAGACCCTTTTAAAAAATGAAGGATTGATATGGAGAGGAGTACCTGACTAAATGGGGCAACAGCACCTTTGTCAACAGGCTGGCCAGCCTGATGAAGAGAGGGAAGGGGACAACTTGGGAAGTAAGGACACCCTATGTGAAGATGCAAACTGGCAGTTTGCAAGAAACAGCTCAGAAACAATAAAACAGGGCAAAATACACCTGTATGAAATGTATGTATATGAATGCATGGGGCCTGTAAAACAAATGGGAGGAACAATCACTCTGGTTGTGCTTGCAAAATCTACAGTCAAGCTGTATCACTCGAGGGGATTGGTTAGCTCTGACTTGTCGCTTGTTAGGCCATATCTGGGCTACTGCATGCAGCCTTCGACAAGCCCCTTCTCAGTGCAAGAGACATTCAGCAGAGGCCATCAGGGTGGGAACCCTTGTCCTGTAGGAAGAGGCTGAGGGACGAGCGCTTGGAGCAGGGATGCACTTTGGGGTTCCTAGCAGCAGCCCTGTATGCTTGTGGAGAGGTTACTGGGAAAAAGACCAGCCATGCATGGGCAGGATGTGAAAGGCAACTTGCAGAAGCTGAAATAGAGGATTGCATGTGAGGAACAAAGGCTTCCCCATGAGGACAGCCCAGCAGGGAAGCAGGTTGCACTTGCTTTGGTGCATTCTACTTAGTAGAAATTGGAGTAGCTGCAATTTCACAGATCTGCCTTGGTAATCTCAGGAGAGTCAGGAGTGATTGACATGTTCCTAGCTGATCTTTGTGTGTGGCTCAAATGTGCTGTGTCATCTCATGGGCTTTGGGGAATAATGTCACCAACTGCTCTATGCTTGTTGTTACATTCTTAGTCCTATGCAGAATTGTAAAGGAATGTAATGCTGGTCTTTCTGAGGCCATGTTTTTCTATTCACAAATTCAGAAACTTAGTGGATTTGCTGGCCTCTTTTAATACCTTACAAGTGTTTCAGTTTTCTGTTTTAGAAGGAAGATTATAAGAGGACTATGCTTGTAGAAGTCTGGGGAAACTAGTTCAGCATAAAGCTCTCTGCAGTTATTATTTGGTTACTAATCTGGTTTGTCTTATTTTTTAACCATAAGTGTAGAACGCACAAATTAATTTTGCTCAAATAATATCTGAATCTGTGTATGGGATTTCACAATCCCAAATATAATATTTTGATTTTTCAGTAAGTGAAACCTATATTCATTGTTCTGGGAACAGTGCCTTGATCACACACTTCACACACTTGGCATGCCATAAATTATTTAGACAATTCCATTTAAATATTAGAGATGTGACAGTTCTATCCAAAATAAAACTTCAGGACAGACAAATTGTGCCAGTCTGGCTTTAGGCCTCTGCCTAGAGCTCTAATTTAAGAGCTTGTGATGTTTCAGCTCAATTTGTAGAAGCCATGTAGGGCATTCAAAGAGATTATAGGATGGGCATATCAGACTCCTTCAATCACATCCAGTCCTCCCACAGTACTCTTTGTTCTTCTCAAGTATAAATTCAAATTAATTTCAGAGGAATAGAGATTTCAGAAAGAACTTATATTTACCTTATGCATTACAAATAAAATTTGCTGCTGCTCCATACATACTGATGAATTCACCTTGGATGTTTTGGGTTACACCAGCCAGTGAGCCAGGGGATGTAATAAAAGTTCACCTGTTTCCTCACAGCAGAGTTGGTGTAATGGAATGCTGATTGAGTTATGTCCAAAAGATGGTACCTCATTTCAGTGTAATAATTTTCTATACATTCAAATCTATTTCTCTATAGTACAGCATCGGTTTTTGCAGACCTGTTTCTTGACATCCTCACTAGTTTGATTTGGCCTTGGGATGTGTTCTTGTTCTCATCTTGCAGAGATTTAGTTGCTAATTGCTTGTTTGACAATAGAGTTAGATATTTGATACTAGAGAAAAAATCTGAAGCAGAGTTATGGAATATGGCCCTCTTTTCATATAGCTTGCACCATATCTTTGTTTTGTCAAAAGAATTTTTTCTGTATTTTTCCACTCCTTGTGACAATCTCTAAATTTTCTTATAAGTGATAACTGTTCTTGTACTCTGTCTAGAGTAGTGTACAGAGGTGAGTATTGTTTCCAAAGGGATTCACAGGGCAGTTCACACATAATTTCTTTTATAATTCTATTTTGGTTTTTGACTGGGTTTGTATTTTTAGTCTTGGTAGGAAATCTGTGCACCCCCGCATAGGCAGTTATGTGTATCTGGTGCATAGTTTGGGGACAAGGACCCCAGAACCAGATTATGCTACTCTGGTTTTTATGTACTGGAAGATGCAAAATGTCACATGCAGTAAGGCCACTGATTTATCTTTGAATTAGCATCTTCATTAAGTTACAACATATTGCTAAAGAATTCAAAACTGGAGCATCCAGGAAATTGATGCTGAAGCTCCAAACACTGTGGGAAAAATGCTGAAGATCTGTTCTGGGCCTCTTTCTTCTGCTCTGTGTACACTACACTGAAAATGAAAGAGTTTGGTCACATACTCAATAATTTTACCTTTAATATTTGAGACTTGTATCTGGCAAGAGTGACATAAAGGCTTTGGAGGACAAAAAGAGCCGATGACATAATGAGACTGTTAAAAAGTCAATGAAAAGTGAACCCAATCTTTGTGTAACCAAGATGCTCTACAAACTTAATCCCCAAAAGGAATTTGGAACTCTGAGTGTATTTTAGCTTCATGGTTTAAATGTGAACACTATTCTGATTTGCATGTGCAAAGAGTCATGCATAATAGATATTTTTCCCCTTGGCTAAATCCTGATGAGACTGTAGTTTAAATGTTAGACTCAATATCTAAAATCAGTATTTTGCAGAAGTTTGCTATCACACTGATTGCTCAGCTACCTTGATGTTTTAATTAGTTGGCTGAAGATATTTTTGGTCAGAACATAAACATGAATATGTACCTTGCTGAATTTGGCAGGCACATGAGTTTCTTCACTTTCTTAGGACTGGTGACAAGTTAAGTATGTCCTTGAATAACTTCTGTAATTGTGGAAAACTGTGGAGCAACTTTTGGTCCTTGATGAAGGAACTGGTCTAGTCAACCAACAGTGCTTTCCTGCACTTTTTTTTTTTTTTACCTGCACAGTTGGACAGGGCAAAGATGACCTTCAATTTCTAAGCTGATAGCAGTTTGCTTGATAAATAAGGTGAGGGAAATCTAAATCTCTCACACTGGAGCTTACAAAGACCTCTAGATAGCCACTTTGGATGGTAAAGTGCTGTATTTCTTGTGTGAGGGTAACCTGATGGCTTTGGTGTAGGTTACATAACATTCTCCTTTCTATATTTGCAGATGCTGCTCAGGCAGCTTAAGCACTGCCCTGACTTTGGCTGTACACAAAACACTGCCCCGACAAAGTAAATTTTGAGCCATATTTTGAATCATCTGTAATGTTTATGTATGAGTGAGAACAACTGGATTAGTTGTATTGATTTATGACAAAGTCATTCAGCTATTGATTCAATATGTTATTGGTAATTAACACACTGCATTGCAGAATTATATGCCTGCTAATCAACTCCATTGTTCACCACAAAATGATTTGGTTTTTCTTTCCAATGGAAACGAAATCCTTAGCTGGAACAGACTGAAAGCATATTTCTGTTGCTGCCTCTCAGTTTCTAACCCTGACATAATATTTGCTGTTGGCCTGGTTCTTGTCATGCAGCTGCATGCCAGGGGCAGTGCAGTTGGTGTTAGAAGTTTCACTGGGCAGAAGTTTAGAATACTTTAAAAACGTCATGATTTCCTTCTGAGAAATGGGTCACTTTTCTGATCAGCTGTGTACTGCTGGGGTGCTTGGTCCTCATGGTCCTCATCTAGTAAAACACGATGTTTTTGGATATGCAAGGAGGCAGAGCATGAACCTTAGTGTCTGCAGGTTGTTGGTGTCTGGGTGGGTGCTTCAGGGACACTTCCTCTGCAGCTGGGCTGGGCAGCATCTTTACTTCTGATCTGTACTGTTGGATAATAAATTCATGCAGAAGGCAGAGTGGACACGCTATATTAAACTAGCATTGTTCTACATTTGTCTGGCTGCTCCCGTGGGATTTCACTTGTACTTGGTTTTTAAGCAGGAAGCTGAAGGGGCAGCCCCCCACGAGTGTCAGCAATTGGCACTGAGGGTTCAGGGAACTGTGAGCTTTTAATACTTCATGTCACTTAAGAGGAATCAGAAACCACAGATGAGTGATCTTTTTTTCTTTTCTTTTTTTTTTTTTTTTTTAAGCTGTTCCCTTCTTCATTTCTTGCAATAAATTTTAGATTCTGTAAAAATAGTTCCAAGTTATTCACTATCGAGTTCAAAGGCCCTCTTGGAGAAAGTGTGAGATAGCACACTTCTGCTGGCTGTTGTACCAGTGCTTTTATCAAAGTTCTCTGAATGCTAAAAAAAAGCTGTACTTAGAGGGAGAAACTTGCCCTCAATCAGTGTGTTTGACTTTCCCGAAGGCTATTAGGCTGCTAGTACCTCAGTGAGAGACCAGGGGACAAATCATGGTACATTACTACAGGAATTCTGCATTTCTTTGGAATATGGGATGGCTGTTGCATCAAAGAAGTAATAAAGTATTTTAAATAAGAGTTTATTAGAAGTGAGATACTAAGCCTCTCCTTGTTAGAGTCTCAGTGTTTCTGTACTGAGTTATAACTGTAACAATTTCCCTTCTATGTTTCAAAATACCACAAAATGGTCATATAATAAGGGATTTTAAATTAATATTTTTCTGGTTACATTTTGTTTTAAGGGAGCATAATGTCTTGGGAAATGATTGTGTTTTGGACTAGAGGCTTTTTTTCCAATGAAAGCTTTATAAAACACAGGTTGGTGTGTTAAAGTACAAGGTTTACTTTTAATTTCCTGTTTTAGAAACTTAAGATAGATATTTGAAAGCTGAACTTCTAGAAATGGCACAAAGAGGATTTTTATTATGATAAATAATTTAAAAAGTGTGGGGTTGTCATATTTTGAAAATATATGTATGGAATGGTTGCAAGCCTTAAGTTTAGTTCAAGGTATATGTTCAATATATAAGTTGAATTAGTAGCTATTGTGTATGCAATAGAAATCTGAGGTTTTAATTGTTTCATGTAAATATTTAATTCTGAATTTGTTCAACCTCAGCTGTAATGAAGATATGAGGAGCTGAGCAGCAATTACTGCAGTTATCACAAAATTAATCATTAATGTAGGACAGGCAAAGTGAAAATTATTCTTCAGCACTTTCTCTCTGGCCTGAGAGATGCCCTTCAATTTCTGCTGCTGTTGGTTAAATATGTTCCCCTTTGCAGCGATGGATTTTCCCTTTTCAAACAACAGGCACAAGCTGAGTCTCTGCTTGCTGGTGAAGGATGCAAACCTTGCAAAGAATTCAGCTTGGCTTTTAGAGCAGGACTCTGAAGTTCTTTCTTTTGTCTCTGGCAGAGAGGTAAAAACAATGAGTGCAGTTTTTGCCTCATGAAAATAAAACAGATTTAGTGGTTATTTGCAATAACAGCTATATAGGACAGTCGGTTTTGACCTTACTGATTTATGGAAGGGGGAAGAATTAAATTCTTCATTTCAAATATATTGAAATAATTTGTTTTTTAAACCCATGTTTTTGCATGGTAACATTTTTGAGTCGCTATTTTATGCTGATTTCAGAATGAAAAAATGTTACATTAGAGTTGATTTGTTGGGAGAAATGTCTGAAAACCTTAAATCTTTCATGAATCTGAAAATTATGTCAAAAGGTTGTTTTGATTACAATTTTTTGGAAAAAAAAGAAGCTGGGAAGGGAAGGTGTCCAGAGCAAAATTTCTTCTAATCCTCCTATTTGAAAGTCCTCAACCACTTCTAAAAAAAGCAGTGATCTGGTGTCTTACTGTGCTGGCTGTTCTAGGGTCTGTCTGACAGGCGGCAAGAAGCTTTTTGATGAACAGCGAGTTGCTTTTGAAGTGGGAAAATTTGAATGACTAATAGCTGGGACCATTTTCAGTGATGTGTAGCCTAACTGAGGTCTTACAGGAATAAATATTTGATAACAGTGATGTTTCATATTTGTGTTTCCTGCTTTTAAGTGAGGTTGGCATTCCATCCACCAAGTAATCTCTTTAATTCATGTTCTGTGAGAATTTCTTGCTGAGAAATCTTTGTGTGTTTTCTTTTAATCTATTCTACCAGAAACAGCCTGGAAGAAGCAGTAGATGCTTGCAATGACTGTACTTCTTTCCTTTTTGCCTGGTGTTGAAAGTGGGAAGAGAGCTGGTTTAGATGTGTTGCTTTCTAAAAGAGGAGTTTTTGGAATTCATGAGAGCTAGGAGATACATATTGAAAAGCAGAATGGAAAATAAGGAGCAATGATAACTGTGGAGCTATAATCTGCTACTTACTTTACCTAATTTTAAAGCCATTAGCTGTTGTCTGTATGATAGCTCATACTTTCATAATGATATTGCAGGGGGTTAGTGATGATCTCTCACATTAGAAAAGGAATTGAAAAAACTGCAAGTCTTGACTCTTTCTGAAGAGCAGTCCTGGCTTTCCTCCCTGCCATCTTCTTTTGCATCAGCTTGCTGGCAGAGATTGGGAAACTGAACAGTCACTGATGTAAGGTAAGCCCTCGTTAGCAACAAACAAAAAACATCAGTGTGTTGTCATCATGATTTTCATACTAAATCCAAAGCACAGCACTGTACCAGTGACTAAGAAGAAAATTAACTCTATTCCAGCCCAAAACAGGAAAGCACTGTTGGTTGACTAGACTAGTTTCTTGCTTCACATTGGTGTTTGGGCAGAGATTTCTGAGAGATATGAGACAGAAGGATAACAAGGACTAGAACAAATCAAATCTGAAGCTGTTTTATGTATGTGTGCTGAAGTACAAACAACATTGCCTTTGTTGAGATACTTACCCCCTCTTCACACACTTGATGTGTCACTTGGAAACAAAAAGAAATCCTTCAGGTCATGAATCTCAGCTGCTCAGCCTGCAGAAGCTGTGCTGCATCAATGTTCCTGGGGGAGGTAAATGTGTGTAGGTAAAAGAATTTGAAAATTCCAACAAACTAATTTGTGTTGATAATAAACAGTCCTCCCTTGAGAACACTTGCTGACATTGCACCTGGATCATGTTTTACCTGCTTCATATAGAACTTCCTGCTTGTGTCTGATCTGAATTTTCATTTTGCTTATATAAAAGCTGAAAACAGACTAACTTAATTGTTCCATTTAAATCTGACCCTTTATACACAATTTTTAATAGAAATTTATTCTTTATTCAAACAGTGTTTTTGTAGTCCAGCCAGTTTCTAAGTTTTCATTCAATTTCTCAACTGATTATGTGAAGGTGAGCCTTAATAGAATGTGTACCACCAGTAAATCCTTGCATTGCAAATGCTTTTGTAAGACTTGTAGATATGTGCCTCAATTTCTTCCCTCTCTCTCCTAACTTTTGGGAAGTGTGGGAATTAACTTCTTTCCTGCCTGGAAGATGTTAACTATAAGCTCAAGGAGAAGTTTGGGCTGTCTTTTGACCAGCCATTCTTTAGGATTGTTGACTTATTTATGAGATCAAACTATTATTCCTCTCAATTTGTAATATGAATGGGTGGAGGGAAGAGGAAGCCTTCTAAGTAATTATTTTCAGGAGTCCATAAGAATTTATAGCTAGCTTGCTTGAGATTAGTCACTCAAGATTTTTGGCATTCAGTCCATCAATTCTGTGTATTTCTACATATAGAGGACAAACATAATTTTACATTCCTTGAAATCGTAATACTTTTAGCAAAAAAAGGTGTTTTTGTTTTAGTGTTTTCTTTTAAACTAAACTGTACATGTTTGAGTCACAACATTGTTTTTCCTTTTGGGAGGCATAATTAATATAGAGCCTCTATCTTTTTCTCATTCTAAAGTAAGAAGTACTAAACAATTATATATGCAAAGATCTTTTTTATTCAGCACAGCAGCATGCTGGTCTGCAAGCAGATCTGCTGATTTAAATGGTGTTGTTTCTGAATACTGTTAGAAGAGTTAGAACAAATTTAGAAGGTCATGTTTGATTCTGATGAGGCTACAGCTGCAGAAAAGTGTTTGAAGCATGTACAAGTTGCAGAACACAGCCTTATTACAAATGGGCAATTATGCAGATTTGAGTGTGGTCTTCCATGTGTGATGTCTTCTTTCAGGAGAGAAATGATACATTTTAGAGCTATGCCACCTTAGATCAAGATGGTGTGCAGCAGGTTTCACCTATTTTCTATTTCAGAAATTGACTATTCTTGCATTCATTTCAAAATTCTGTATGATGGGTTTGTGCATAAAATTTCAGAACAAAGGTTTTTTTCTTGGTTATCTGTTATAGGCCTTTCACAAGTAGCTTATGGAAATGAAGGTTGGAAGTCATTAGGAATAACATCTTTGTTCTCTGTCCTATTACTGGGTAATGCACTGTTTGTTGAGCAGCAGTAGTGAGCACCCAATGGCCACCAGCAGCTGATTCCCCATAGTAATGATAATACTTTCACAGATGTAAGTATTGATGTAATTTTCCCTCTGTCTTAGGGAATTATATGATGCTTATTGTTTGTTATCTCTTTGGCTAACAGATGTTGGTAGTGGA
The DNA here is from genome assembly GCF_048771995.1 of Taeniopygia guttata. NCBI lineage: Eukaryota > Metazoa > Chordata > Aves > Passeriformes > Estrildidae > Taeniopygia > Taeniopygia guttata. Next base: position 94,313,598 of record NC_133026.1, read on the forward strand.
GATACTGATAGAATAAATTCCTGAGTCTGTCAGGCACCTGGTGAAGTATTCTGTTGGATGAGCCTTTCCAAGTCCAAAGACCTCTGGATGAAGGAAACACTGCTGTGTACAGAGCTCTGGCAGCTAATTTTTTTTCCCTTTCCTATCTGTGGAGAATTATAGTAAACTTCAATGATGAACTCTCTTAATCCTGACTGGATGAGGAATTCCCTCTTGCTACCATAAATTTTTCTCTTGAGAAGTCTTTGCCATGGTGGTCTGTAATATTACTGGTTCCACAGCTATGTGTGAAAAGGGATCAGCCATCCAAATTATGGGGCTTTTTGATGCTTAAGTAGGAATAAAACAATTCTTTCCTTTACCTCCTCTCCAGTATTGAACCCAAAATATTCTCGGCCTATTGTATTTCTCTGCATTTTGACTTTCTCAGACTTGAACTTGGTTTTTTATAGTAAGTCTACCTTTTTTTCTAACCCTTCATGTCAGGGTCTGCCTTAAACTGAAGATCTTACTTGCTTCTGGTTTTTCTGGGACCTCAACTATATCCCATGCAAAATGTCTTATTTCCACAAAAGCTCAGTCTCATATTATACCTGTTGTGTCTGGACAGATTTGGGTTTACATGTCAAAAATGGTCAGAAAAATAGTTTGTAATACTCTTCTTTGTTTGCTTCATGCAGGAGAAGGTATGCTGAAGGTGTCAACTGAAGGGGGAGTTAAGCATCAGTCTTCATCATTTATTAATTTAAAGAAATGAATTTTTGTGTAGAGGCGAGGGACAATTGTTTCTTCTTTATCTGAACCTTCTGTGTGTTGCTGTGAATGCGGGCATGGGGCAAGATAAATGTCACCTGATCATTCAGGACTGGAATGTGAGCTACTAAATGTGATCTTTAGTTAGCCCTTCAAAATGCAGCAAAGGCCAGGGAGCTGGGGAGCAATACCATCTTAAGAACATGGTTGGTAGCTCTAGCTTCCCTTTTTATGTTCACTTGTTCTTGAGGCTGAACAACTGGTCTCCTTCTTGTTCATTACTTTCTTGATAATGATACTTTTTTCTACAGAGGGCTGGAAAGTCTCTCCTTTTTCCAGTAGAGTGATGTCAGAACATTTTCTTAATCAGTGGAAGGACAGAAAGAAATCTGTGAAACAATCATGGGAGTTTTTGTGGGAGAAGAGGGCTTGCTGTGACTGCTAGGTGTATATTTGTCGTAGTTTGACATGGAAAAAGAATTTTTCTGGAAGGAAGAGGTTAATTTAGACATTGACCGATTGAAGGCAGACACGCCTCTGAGAACACAGAGGGGTTAAAAGCAGAATTCTCAGGAAAACTTGCTCTCTTGGGTTCCGGTCAGCGGTCAGTGCAGGACTCTCCCCTGCCCGGCCACGAGCTGGGTGGGGGAGGGGAGAAGCCATGTGGCCTTCGGAGGTAGGCCCAAGGGTGGAGGGACTGGAACCCCCCTGCAGATGGAAGGGTGGACAAAATCTGGGATGTCTCCGTTCCCCCCAGAGTCTCTCTCTCTCCCAAGAGAGAAAGAGAGACAGCAGTGGTTTTATCAGCAGTTTGCCGCGGGGAAGGAGAAGAGCGGGGGGGCCGCAAGGTGCCCAGCCAGGCTGTGGGAGCTGGAGCCTGGGCAGTGAGCCATCTCTGGGAGTCGGGACTTTTAACCCTTCCTTGAGAAATGAAAGCTTTGTGAAATTTTTCTCCTCCTTAGTTTGAAAAGAAAGGAAGAGAGACAACTTGGGACCTGGGATGTTGGAAGGAGAAATTCTAAGTGGGAGGAGATGATAGAGTGGCTTTTTAGCTAGACTTTTTCTTAGTAGCCACAGATTAAACTAATCTTCTCCTCCAAGAGAGACTGTATTTTAAGAGGATGCTGGTGAGCCAAAGAGACCATGCTTCAGCTGGGAAAAGACAGAAGTGGAGCAAACAAAAAAAAGTTAAGGAAGTTTGTGGTAGTGCCCCCTGTCTTCGCAGAGGAAGAAGAGAAGAAGATCTCTGTTCTTGGATCCTCGGCCCCAGGGGAAAATGGGGGGGACTGTTGGTCCCAAAAATGAAAAACTGAACTGTTGTTTTTTCCCCTCTTGGCAGGGCATCCTTAAAAGAAAAAAATCCTAAAAAGCAGTCTGTCCATCCATGCATTGGTGGTGAGAGCACTGTGCATGGAAAGGAGAGGGTCACCACTGGCAAACTTTTTTCTCCGGGTGGTGCCATGTGGTGCCATGGAAGCACAGGATGTGGCAGCCATGTTTCTTAAAGGGTCTGTGGCACAGGAGGGACTCCTCTCTCCCTGCAGATGGACTGGGTGTTGATTATCTGGAGGGTAGAAACCTGATTGGGGTCCAGATTGTGTCTCACTGTAGTTTGTTAGAGTTAGGTAGTGAGAGAAGGAATGCTTTAGAAAGTTTTCATTTTAAATTGTGTGTGTTTCTTTTTTCCCCCCTCTTTTATAGTAGCATAGTGGTAGTAGTTTAATAAAGTTTTTTTCTTATTATTAAACTTAGGCCTGCTTTGCTCTGTTCTCAATCACATTTCACAGCATTCAGTTGAGAAATTGCATTTTCATGGGGGGGCACTGGCATCGTACCAGTCTCAAACCATAACAATATTACTTCCTAATGAGACAAGAAATGTATTGAAGTGTCTAGGCTTTCACATGAAGTAAGTTGGTCTAGGGACAGGATGAGAATGAGATACATTCTTATAAGTAAATTTTTATCAGTAAACAATTTTCTTCATTGAAATGAAGAGGAAGTGTGAACCAATACTATGTTAAATAGGATAAATGTTAGCTGGATGCAAATGCAAACTCAAGGGGTTTTTTAATACTTCACTGAAACACTGGATTAATGTTTAATTCTGATGACTAAATCCATTAATAGATATATTTCTTACTTACTTGGATAAATTAGTTTTTCAGGCAATTTTGTTATTCCCTCAGGACATGGTTTCTACTTGCCTGAATACTGCTCTAATTAGATGATGACACAGTATCCCAATAGTTCTTTTTAAGATATAGGACCTCTGCTACTAGACAATAAATTTAGTTCCTCTCCTTTGTTTTTAATTAATGAAAAGGGGTTCTTTTGTTTGAAGTAATCAGACAATACTCTGAGGATATGAAGTATTTAGTATCATCCCAGGTAGGGTAGAACAGACTGAATTTGGAAGACATGGAAGATCTTTACTGCAAAAGGCAGTTCCAAAAGTTCTTCTATATTTTCCATTTTTGTGTCTCTTGAAATAATTAAATTCTTATTTTATCAAATTAAGAATGACCCTACTCTCTAACTGGCTTTCAAACAAAAGTTATTGCTTGAAGTCTATTACAAAAATCAAGGGGCACTGAGAAAGTTGAACTTTTAAAAACAGTTTGGTAGGTGCAGTTAACTGAAGCCTACAGAAAGGTGGAGTAGATGGTGCAGACTGTTCTTCATATTCTGTATGATAACTCATGACTGGAATGTGAGCTACTAAATGTGTGGCTGACATGGGAGGAAACAACCTGGCTTTAGATAATGGATCTGCAAGGGAAGAAAAAAATCCTTTTGATATCAGCTACAATGACAGGATGCATTTTCCAACAACGGTTTACATAAAGGGTTTTTGCTTGACATAAGGCACTGCTGTGTTTCTTCCACCTGTTTGTGTGACATCTGTCACTACTCTCATTGCTCTGGTTCATGAGCACACCAGAATGTGAATCCCTGGGTGGGAATTACCTTGGTTTTCTTCCTACCTGCTGGATGTAGAATCATTCTCAGCACATGTCAATGCAAAATAATAACTTGTCTAGCTTTATCTAGAGAATAATATTGGGCTAACATATTTAAAAGTAAAGGCCATAAATCTTGAATTTTGGAACGATAAGGAGCCAATGAAAGTCATCTAGTCCCTGCTTGAAATAGGGGTTAACTAGCTTCAGAGTTAAGTCAGGGTGCTTAGGCCTTGTCCTGCTGAATTTTAAATAGCTCCAAGAATGTAGATCCCCAGACCTCTCAGGGCAATCTGTTCCAGTGCTTTTCCATGCTCACTGTGAGCCTTTATTCCATTTTATAGGTAGCAGTAATTTGCAGCGTCTCGACTAGTGGCTACTGTCCTTCCCCTTTCATTGTGCTCATCTGAGAAAATGGCGGCATCTTCTTTATAATAACCCACATGGTAGAAGACGCAATATTTATTCCTGAGAACTTGAAGTTAGACTTGATCTGACTAGAATAACAGGTTATATTGAGAAGGCATGAAGAATAGACATTTCAAGCAATAGAGATGGAAACAGAAGTCTGGTGATTGGCTGTTGGGATTTAGGATTCACAGGCTCAAGTTTTTGCTCAGCTTCAGTCAAAGTGTAGATCTTTCTGCCTCTGGCAAAAAGACAGTGTTAGAGCTTTAGTTTGTCACAGGCGCGGTGACAGGGTTTCAGCATGATGTGACTTTACAGAATCTCCAGTGCCAGTGTAGGGTACAATCTAACTTTAAGGACTACCTTTGGTTGACAGATGGCTTTTTATCTGTTTTCATGAGCAGTGATAGTGTGATATTAAGTAACTATTTGCTTTTATAAAACATGTGACTTGACAGGAATCTTATACAAGTTTTGACTTAGTCTTGGGGGAAATTGATAAGCCAAGAAGTTTAAAAGCAGTTAAATAGTCTTAAAATATTGAGAATAGGCTTTTTCTACTTTTTTTCCTCTTGAGTCAACTGCATATATTTCTGTTTTAATTCCATTTTCCCCAAACAAAAAAAGCCCTTTACAGTCTCATTTTGAAAGAATACAAACAGTGCGTACAGCAAATGAGGTGTATAAATGTGTGAATAGGACACAAAATGTCAGCACAGATTTGGCCTTTTTTGCATTTGCAGTTGTCACTGCCAAGGGAGTAAGTGACATTCAGCATTGGCTTCAGTATTAAAACATGGCATTCCCCTATGGCAGTATCCCAGTGAGGCAGGCAGAGTTTCAGAGTGAGAAAAGCAGAAGCAAATATCTTTTTTTTCTCTCTGATTCTTTTTAATGAGTGGTTTTATGATGTTTTTCTTTGTGTGAAGGAAATAATTTGAAACTGCAAAATCCAAGCCAAGTAAATTAACTGCTAGTGAAAGACTTTCTTCTAGGGCAAGAGTTTTCAGCAGACAAGAACATGGAGGATGCCTCAGTGGCTACAGTGCTGGTCTTGGAGAATGGGGCTCATTCAACTTGTTTCTCAGAGATTTGTCATTAAATGGTTCTTTCCTCTACCTGTGCTGTTTGACTGGTGCTGAAAAGGGAAGACTGGTTAATTATTGAGAGCTTTGTTGATACTTGTCTGATAGAAATTCTGATTTCTAGTCCCAACATTCTAGTGGAGTGCTGCAGCAGAGTTGCCCAGGTTCAATGGGCAATGATCATCCACTAGCCTTTATGCAAGGGAGTGGTACCATCTCCCAGTCTCTGGATGTACAGAAGAACCTTGAAATCATGCTAAAGAAGGAGGTCATAGTATTTTGGCAATTTCAAGGTGCACAGCCTGAATGGTGATCTGGATTCTGACATCTTACCAGTCTTGCAGAATCACTAGTAGGTGCTAAAGTGAAATGCTCCCCTGAGCAGTGCTAGATTCTACCAAACTGAATAGTGTTCAGTCTTGCACAAGACCAAGATACACCACACTGCCTTACCTTGAACTTCACTTCAAAATGTTAAAGCAAAAATTGAGGTTGTGTTCCAAAAGTTGATCTTGTGATTAAAAAGCAAAAGGATATAAGGGTCGTGAGGGCTGGTTTTTATGAGCCTCTGTGGGGAAATTTGTTTTTATTGTCTCAGTTGCAAGAATTGCAGGAAACTGTTTTTCTATCAGAGCTGGCATGCTACCATGGAATTTATTGCTTGGAATACCTGTGATTCCATCTGAGATACCTATTGAGTACATGTGCTCTTTATTTCCTGGCAAGCAAGGGAGTCATCTTTCATATAAGCCATGCTGATGCATTTTCTGGAGCACATTGGAAGAATGTGAAATTTACTTTGAAGAACAGTTAGGTAATGCACTGTTTGACCTTGGGGTTTCCCAAGTGTTGGTAGCATTGCTCATGTTGATGATAGAGTAAGCAAGAGGGTAATTTTCCCACTGTTGACCTGCTGCACAGAGTGGGGTGTGCTGTCATATGCTGGATCACCCAGCCCCTACTCATGAGTACATGCAGAATTTGACTTACTTGCTTAGTGTTACCTCCTTTTTTTATTTTTCCCCCCTAGAACATAATAAAAATATTCAACTGTTCAGGAAAGAGTTTTGTATTTGTATCTCAACAGTATGTTTGATTTCTTTTTTTAAAACTCTTGTGTCTGGCCACAATAAATTACAGAGGGTTTGCTCGTTTGAATGTGAAACTATCTGCTTTTGTCCTTAAGTTTATGCCTTATCTTTTTCATGTATTTTCAGTCCTCATAGGTGCAAAAGTTGATACTTCTATACACCTTGAGCTTGGATTTCAATAAATTTTATGTATTGTTTTGCAGCAATGAAGATCTTTTATTTTTGTCAGCTAGTCCTTAAGATTTTTCTTGAAAACTTTGGATGTTTTCAGTGATATACTGTCGTAAAAGAAGGAGGAGAACATAACTGGAATTGAGTTCAGAAGAACTTTTTGGTTTCTAGATTTGGTTTATTCTAATTGCTCAGAGAGCAAAGGTCTGACAACAGCTCTTTGATTAGGTTTTGTACTTGATAAATGTTTTCAACATGTTCATTTCTGTTTTAAAACCCAGAAAACCTGCACATCTTTTTCTTCACCCTAGTATGCAGAATTGGTGTCTTGATTTGGACTTGCTTCTGGGGAGAGCTTATTTATAAGTATTTATTTGTAGGTGAGTTCATCCCTTAATTCTGACTTGTAGGAATCTGGTTTTGAAAAGATTTCTTTTCAGTGTCATGTTTACTGACTTCCATTTCAGGGTTCCTTCTGGTGAGTTGAGTTTTCAAATGTCATGTGTTCCTTTCTTGCCCAATTATCTAAATATACTCAATAAGCTTTTAAATAGTGAATGAAAATAATAAATAATAAAAATCAAGTGCTCTGACTTGCGGCCTCATTGGATTTGTTCAGAGCTGTGTGGGAGACTTCTAAAGTGTTAAAATTTTGCTGCATTTGTGATACTTCTGTGGGGCAAGAAAATAACGGTATCTAATTTAGTTAAAAATACTGAGAAGGCTTGAATGTAGCTGTATTCTAGATGGGCAAGATTAAATCAGACCTTTACAGTTGAAATAATATGGTAAATAAACTCCCTATTTTACTGACTTGCAGAACCACCTGTATCTATTAAAATACCAGGGCCCTCCTGAAGTCAGAGAGAAGGGCTGCTGCTGGGTGGAACTGTGTCTCCTTGCTTTGCTCTGTCTCTCCCTGCAGCTGGAACGAAAATGAAATGAATGTGATAAATGCCAATTAGATATGGCTTTTTGATGCAGATGAGACTTGGAAGACTCCTGGCCCATCTCTTGCTGAAATGTTTGGGAATGAGCCTGGTGCTATATTTGGAGCATAACTGTAACTGGACAGATTATTTTCTGACTCACCCTAAGCCAGTTAAACAGCAAGGCCCTCATCCTGCTGGGTGAACATGGGGTGAATTTGGCTGCTGCTGAAGAAAGTCTGTAGATTCACTGTGCAGGAAAAGAGTGCCATTAATGCTTAATGCCATTAAGCAGTTGCTATACTTGTGACTGTTTCAGCAGTTGTAATTTAATGAAGGAGGGGTCGGCACATATGCAGATGTGATTTGTGTGTATAATTTGATGCACAGGTCTGGATTAGTTTGCCTGCAGCTGACTGAAGATCGCTTGGATGAAAGATGACCTGCTAATGTGCTGCTAAGTTTATTAATATCCAGCAGAGCAGCTATTATCCATTTTATCAACAGATTACAATGCTTGGTTAATAGCTCCTTTTTTGTCTTCTCATGACTTGTCAAATTGCTTCCAACTGAGTATCAATGTTTCAAAGCTACAATACCTGCAGAAAGCACTGCAAGTATATAAAATTAATCTTTCATGGTGCAACTAATTTTCTTTGACTGAAAAATAACAGTGCATTAATGTCTATCTACACGTGTTTTTAAGGAACTCTAGACTTTTACTGAAAACTTGATTGAGCATTGCTCTGACATATAGAACTTGCTGTATTGTATGACCTACATGTTGTACTTGTCACCCAGCAATCCAGATACATAGGGCATGCAGATCAAAACCAAGCACAGAGTTTTGCTGTGGAGTTTTCCTGCTGGAAAAAAAAAAAAAAGGAATTTTTTCTTGATGTTGCTCCTGAATTCTGAGTAATTGAATAGGAATGATTGAGCATAGATAAATTACCCATATATTAATGATTTTGCAACTAGTTTTAAAGCTTATTGAAGCTTGTCTAGTGATTAATGCAATGATCTGCATTCTTGTAAGGTGATTGGTATTTCAAATATGTTGTTTGAAATTTGACAACTTTTAGCAGAAAAGAGCTTTATATGTTACTTATGCTCTGTTTCTGTTCCTTGAGTAAAGGTACCTGAATTAATGATTTAATGAGTGAAGAGGAAAGGATATTACTCACCATGGTTAATTACTACCATATGTCCTTTGCTTGCTTTGCTACCATTAATCTTCCTAAATCTTGGGAAATTTTTTGTTGGTTGATGTGTCTCAGGATTAGCTGGGAGAGGACATCCACTTGTGGTGTAGCAGCCAAACTGCACCTACTGTGAGATCCCTTCCCAAGCAGGTTTCCTGCTGTCAGGATAGCTGCTCTCCATCTGCTCTTCCTTACTGCAGAAGAGCTTGTGCATCCGTTGCCACATCATATTCTTCTTGCTTTCTCTGGCATGATATGAAAAGGTATCTGTATGGAAATAATATTGCTCCAAGACATAATGCACAATCAGAGCTGCTGCAATAGACTGCTGCAGTTCTGTAATGGGCCCTGGCATGAAGTGTCCTGGGGACACTCCAAGAGCACTTGGAGCACTGTACTGGTTGCTAATGGCAGCAGTTTGTACTGTCATCCCTGATGGATGCTGGTTAGTAGGTCGTCTCCCTTCCAGAGCTGTATCTGGTTTTGGCACTGCTTTACTGCAAATAGAGCTGTAGACTGGTTTTACAATGGCTTGACATTTGACTAGTGGTGCACAAGCAATAACAATGTCCCAGAATTTTTTTTTAAATTTTCTTTTTTTTTAGTTTCTGTGAACTGACACAGATTCAGGGTATTTTAAGCTGCTGAAGTACCCAGACAGGACAGTTACTTCCTGCAGACAGTGTACTTCAACCTCAAAGGAAAAGCACTGTGCTAAATAAGCTTCTCAGCCTGCAATGTGAAATTTTGAGAGTCTTAAAACTACTATTAACTGCTGTTCCAGTCTGGTTTTGTAGGCTGGATATGGATCACTTGTATTACAACATTTGTGAATCATAACCCAAGTGAGTTACTACTTTATTCTTCTGGATTTAAAACAGGCTAAGATGGTAAAGAGCAAACAGGCTTCAGGATGGGAGGAGGAGGACATAAGACTACATGTTAGAAGTGGCAAAGCTTGCACTTCAAAAAATTAATTCTATTTCTGCTGTAAAATCACTTAACAGGGCACAGGAGATTTTTTTTTCATTGGAGATTTTTGAGCTCAAGGCTTTTCAGTGGTTATCACTGAAAACGCATATCAGCTAAGGCTGTTTGAAATTTCTCTACAAACTGAAGAGAGAATTGAAGAAACTGTTTCTATAATATTCCCAGTGGAAAGTGCTTTTCTGCTAGTGTGTTTACAGGGCTGAAGAGGATGGTAGACATGCATGGGCAGCCATGAATGGGATAGGATCAATGTTAAATTAGATTGCTGACTTTGAAAACTTTTGTATAGAAGTAGTGTTTTTATAATTGTATTATCCACTTGTTTAGAAACTCTAGCTGGTTGCTGGGATCTCTGTGAGTGGTAGGTGCTAGAAAATATTGAATCTTCTCTAGAGAGCTTACAAAAATTGGACTGTTCCACCTCTATGGGGAAATACACAAATGTAAATATAGACATATGTATTAAAGAAAATTAGTGATGAATGCAAATGGTAATCTAATAGAATTCCACAGCCCCACCCCTACCCCCCAACTAGTTTAGCCTTAAGTTAATTCTGTTGATTTACTTTAGTAGGGAGAAGAAATAGAGCCAAGGAGGGAAGTTTCAAAACATGTACTCCCTCAAAAAACTACAAAGTTAAGGACTTTATTAAGTTTTGTCTTAAAGGTAAGGATTTTATCTTGTCCAATAAAGGCTTCTGTATTGTCAAGTAGACCCTACAGTGCAGGAAATATCTAAAGTAAAGCTACCCTGCTGCCTTTAGTGCTTTCATATGCTCCACAATGTATCTGCTCAACTCTTTCCACTTGGAACCTTGCCTCACTTTGATGGACTGGCAAGTGAAAGAGGCAGCTGTTAATGTTTATTGTCGTCCTTCATAGAACCATAGAATGATTTGTGTTGGAAAGGACCTTAAAGATAATCTAGTTCCAATCCCCTCTTGGGACACCTTCAAATAGGCAAGAATGCTTGCTGGGACTAGGAACACATCCAGGATAGATGTTGTGTTCTAATGAAACCATAATTGCAGGGACACTGGCAAAAGGCTTGTTATGCTGTTATAGCCTGAACATCTATATAAAATAATGAGAGACTGATAATGTTTTAATGTAACTTTAGCCTAGCTAGACCTACTACTTTTTCTTTTCTATTTTTAAGTTTTCTTATTTCTTGATTTTATGAGGAGGAAAATTGAGTATCATCTTCCTGAGACAAGTGGAGGTTAGGTGAGACCATGTCTCTTGTATTTAGAGATGAACTTTACAAAATTGTTTTCTTCTTTCAAGACTGTAGGGTAAAATACATTCCTTCTGTTCTTAATTTCCAGATGTGTGCAGAGTTGCATTTGAAATTAATTAAAAAATTTGAAGATGTTATCTTGTGTAGCAATATTGAGTCAAGGTGCATGAAGACAAAAGTTCTTTGTCTGCTCAAGCCCAGCAAGCAAAGCCTGTGAATTTCTAGTGAAATCTTTCCTACTCTGTGGTATAATTGCATTGTGACAATACTAGCTTTATAAACAGTTTAATGAAATACTTCTGCATCACAGGCACTGCCACTAATATTTCCCCCTTCTTTTCTCCTGTTCCTTCTTTAATTCCATTTATCTTTTATTCTTGAATAATCTTTGGTATTTATATATTTTCTGCATTTTTTGGGTGGTATTTAGCAGTCTTACTGCAGTGCTAATTAATAACTTTTTTTTACAGTATTCAAGATGTAATATCAATAGAAAGAGGTAGAAAAGCTTTTTAAAATTTTTATTTATTTGTTTTTAAAATCCTGCACGAATCATCAAAAAGCAAGCAGATGAACTATTTTTTATGCTATTTTGCATTACTGTATTTGCCTGCCTTCCAAATTGGATTGCTTGAAAGTGTCAGTGGGAGAAAATTTCCACTTTCTGTAATCCTCAACTTTTGATTTACCCTCTTATTTTGTCACTTTACAGCTAGCTATGATATACTCTAGGCAGGCCTACTTTGAAGGAAGGAAGAGTACTGGCAACATAAAAGGCTGGAGAGGCAGAGAAGTATTTGAAGACCCCAGGCAGAAAGAAATACCTGGACAACACAATAGTGAAGAAGCAGAGATGAAAGTAGAGAGACTCATATCTCAGCCTGTAAGATAATAGTTCCTAAATCTGTAAAAGTTTAAGACCTGTGTGTCACTCTGCTCTGAAGGTTTGCTGCTCCTTACAGCAAGGGGAACATTTTCAGGACAGTAGGGGCTTCAGGACTGTGACCATGGCAGAGGAGCCTCTTTGATTTTAGTAGGGATAACTTTGGAAAGTTTGGAAAAGGTGGCAGTGGGTAGAAGATGTGAAGCCAAACAGTGAGCTGCACTCTAGGGGCACATCAACTGGTGGATGTGTAGTTTATCATGTATTACTTTGAGAATCCTTAAGACAACATTATTTTTTGTAGGGGATCAAATTACTGGGTTGCACATGTAGGAGGGGCAAGAACATGTATTCAGTCATTGAGTACTTCAAACTAGAGAAGCATCAGAAATAATCACTAATAGTCAAAATGGAGAAGTATGTTGTGCCTCTTTTCCTGCACCCCTGGAGCCTTTTACATCCATAAGGCAGCATCTTTTTGACACTGATTCCTGTCTCTTTACAGATCAGCAGGATCTTCAGGCATGATGGTAGGGTACAGGCTTTACCTATGATTATCTGTCTGCAGTTACCAGACTTTTAAAACTGTTCTGAACAAGAGATCATCACTTTACCTAACAAATGGACAGGAAATGTTAGCAAGTTGCTAAATTTGAATAAAAACCTTTTGGAGTGAGTAGTTAGCATGGCTGGCACCAGAAGGCCACTGCAGCTTTTGGTTTTTGTATTCTCTGGTGTATTGCTGCAAACTACAAGAAAAACAGAGATAAAAGGGAGGAGATGATTCCCCTAGAACATAATAGAACAGCAAAATGTTCTAATATGGCTGGCAGGTTTGCTTATCTAGTGCTATTTTAAGCTAATGAAAGCAGTATTTCATCCTTGGATCAAGGTTTATACATATTCTTACAGTTGTGAGGGTTGTCAAAGTAATTGATGTACTGCCAAAACTGCAGTGAGGATACAAATAGATTTTTGTGTGGGTTGGAGTAGATCTCATGGTAATTTAGTGGCAATTGGTGTGTGTAGGAAGACTATTTAGTCCCTTGTTCTGAGGTAAAAACAGTCCATTTGTAATGTAGATCTTGAGGAACAGGGATGTTGCCTTCCTGAAGAGGGCTAATAATTTATCTAACTTTGTATTTTGCTTGGATCAGTGGCCAAAACAACAGAGGAGGATACAACCCTTTTGAAATTTGGGCTGTTATGGATGTCCTGAACTAGCTTCTCTTTGCATCTGTCTATGAGTGTTATGTTTTTTCCCTTTAACATGAGCAAAGTTCTGGTCCCTGTGATCAGCTGCTGGTATGGATGGTTTGTGGGAAAGGGAGGAAAGTATTCACAAAGATTTCTCTGGGTACCTAGCAAGGAAGCAATGCAGCATACTGACCTTCAGAGTCCAGCATTTCCTGTGTGCCAGCAAAAAGCTGCGTGATCTTTCTGGGTGCTGTGACTGTTCTCCTCCCTGCACACTGTTGTGCTACAGTTCAACTGTTCAGTGTCTTGTCTTGTGGTGTGTTCTGACCCAGACTATTCCAGATCAAGGGCTTGGCCAGAGTACAGGGTTACCTCTTCTCTGTGCTCCTCATCATAAGAAAAATGAGGCTAAAAGGTGAGGGAGAATTGAACTCTTTCTGTCCCAGTCTGTTCTGTTACAGAACAGTACAGTTGCAGTGTGGATCAGTACTCTGAGTTCAAAACATTTCTAGGTCCCTCATTTTAGATACAGGAAAGTGTCTTTGTGCACTTGACAGAGCCATTTTGTGTTAATTTATTCTGCCTAAGGGTGCTTCTAGTTAGGAGTTAGAGAAGAATACGAGAGGTGTTTCACGTGACCACCATGAGTTTTCACTGAATCAACAGATCCTTATATCTCTCCCTAGCATCAAAAAATGTAATGGTTCTGTTGATGCTATCCTGATGAACACTGTCTTTTGCTCTCTTGAAATTCGAAACCAAGCTCTTAGATACATACAAGATGCATGATTGCTTTCTAATAATGTATGTTAATTTCTATATGATTTTCTTTATTTAGAGAAGCTTTGCTTCGTTTCTGAAGCTGTCCCTTTTGAACTAATATCCCTTCCAAGTAGAAGTGATGGGATCTTGTGATGTGCCAGAGAGAAGCAGGCAGAGAACTGGTCTAATGTTTTGGTTTTTTCTTTCCAATAGAGAATGACAGGGACACTACAGACAAGAGTGTGGGAGGACTTTGAGCCCAGTAAAATATAGGCAAGAACAGATATGGGTGTAAATGACCTGATAAAGATGAAAGAAGCAGCTTACTTTGTTCAGCGACCTTTCCTGAAGATGAACTGCATATTTTTTGTCGTTCTTGTTGCTATACACTTTAAGACAGAAGGAGTTTAAACTCTTTCTTTTTAGAATCAGCAAGGTAGAGGGAAATATATAGCATTTTGTTTGGGGAAAGCCTACCAGTGGTCTGTTTCTACTGTAAACCCCCGGCCATTACTTACTGGTGCTGCTGATACCATGTATGTTCAGGCTGATGTTTAGCAGCTCCACGGTACAGTGATGACCTATTTGCTTGTTTTTATTTTGTCTGATTTGATATGCATGTGAGTTATAAGCTTTAAATGCAAGAAAAAGTGAAATAATGGTGATATTTTTCAATAACCATGCACTATTCTTATTACTTTCCTTTTTTTTTTTTTTCTTTATTTGTTTGTTGGGGGGTGAGGGCTAGGCTTAAGGAAGCACTCTTTCAATAGTTGAACTGCGTGATTTCCATTTCCTTTCATTTGGGTACCCTTTTGCAGTTGAGGTGAAAGCACGCTAAAAGCTGATTGAAGCCTGAAAATGGATTTGCTTTTTCTTACTGCTTTCTGTGATCTTCACAGGGACGGCGTGTGCTCTTTCGCGTTTTGTTCCGCGGCGGAGAACCGCTGGAGTATCGGAATCGGCGCTGCGGGGGAAACCCACTGGTAGCAGTTAAGGGATCGGCCGGCAGATGGCGCGGTCAGAAAAACGATCCCGCCGAGACCTCGGCTGGAACGAGGAGATTTTGGGGTTCGTGACTTCCAGCAAGGTCCTCGGCTCCCGAGGCAAATTACCTGCTTGGTGTGATTTGATATTTTCTTCTGTGAAGAGAAAATGTCATGTTGCAGCCTGGTAATCTCAGCCGTGGAATTTAGAGCCAGCTATAACTGCAATAATGCTCAGAACGATGAGTTTGGGAGTAAATATGCAGCTATTCTGCTCAATGGTTGAATACGCTGCTAGATTAAATCCTGTCTACCCTATAGAGTGCAGATTTATACTATGAAAAATCTACTTTCATGCTTGGCCAAAACATTTCGAAGCTTTTAAAGATGACCTGCAGCTGGACCTTTTGACACATCAGAGTGCTCCAACTCTGTTGTCTTGTAAACCGGAGGTCGTCATACTTTAAGGACTAAGAGTCTCTGGTTAATCTGAATTTTGTCTGAGAAATACTGTTTTCCTTGGGGTACTGTGAATAATTGCTCTGAAAACATTCTTCAGCATGGCTAAATTGATAAGTTGCAGATTTTTAATGCAGCTTTTGGGTCTTGTGCTTGGAAACATTTGGTGTGAAAGATCAGCTAACTGCAGTATGTTTCAAAAATATTAGGGGGCACTATGAAGAGAAAATTCTTGGTTAGTTTTCTAGAATCTCAGAGAATCTGTTGGTAAAGAGCATTATTAATCTGAAGTTGTTGGAAGGATTTGGTTTGGAGTTTTAAGATGACATTCATAAAGGCAGAATGTATACCTCTGAGTTGGTATAAAACTGAAAGTATAGTTATTTACTGTGAATTGACTATTTATTCAAATGGTTATGCACTCAAATTAACGTTTTTGTGATTACACAATGAAAAATTCCACAGTATTTGAGAAATTCAAGGAAATATTTTATGATGACCTGCATCAGTCCTTTAGCCTGTGAAGCATGCTATTGGCCATGGAACAATCAAAGGAAAACCATTTTTCGGTTCTTGAGCACAATCTAAAAATTATAAAGCTGTGATCAATAGCTGTCCAAGTAATGTGATTTTTGTTTGTTTGAATAATTTTGTGGGTAATGTTGACTACATACTTTGGAGGGGCTGTTGACAAGGCAAGAGAAGACTGAAGTAGAAGGGAATTGTAGAGCATAAAATGAGATGAATTTTCGTAAGTTTGGCTAAAAAAATGTGTTCAGCAGTCTTGATGGTTGCTTAAATTTCTCAACATTAAGGCAAATATTTTCAAAAGCAATTATAACAGTTGCATACAATGTTATGTAGCAGGGCAGCTGTATTACACTCTTTACTCTCTATAAATGCTCAATTACTGTTTTGCCTATTATAAAAAAAGATCTATTCTTTCAAGATAATTCTAATTGACCATCTGAAAATTAAGCCACTCAGTACACTAGTAAAATCTGGTGAATTAGGCCAAGCTTGGGAAATAAGCTGATGTTGATCATTTTAGCACAAAGTGGATAGGAAAATAGTTCTTGTAAAACTACTGGTCCAGGGTTTGATTTTTTGTTGTTTGTTTGGTTTTTTAGAAAATTTAGCTGCTTTAGAAGACTCAATCCACTTTTTGACCCAGTCACACTGTCAGAGATTTGTTCAAAC
The DNA here is from genome assembly GCF_048771995.1 of Taeniopygia guttata. Taxonomy (NCBI): domain Eukaryota; kingdom Metazoa; phylum Chordata; class Aves; order Passeriformes; family Estrildidae; genus Taeniopygia; species Taeniopygia guttata. The sequence goes on from NC_133026.1 coordinate 94,329,920, forward strand.
TAGAAAGCTTTTAATGCTTCCTCTGCATGGAATTGTCTCACACAGATCTCCAGTTTATATGCTGTGTTTAAAGTCCAAGAAGCGCACCAAGTTCTGCTGTTGTTTTACCTCTGTGAAATAACCTTGCTTCCAGGATTCCTGGTCGTCTGCTGCCAGCAGAGAACACTATATACTCACCAAGACTTTCCTAACTGTGGATTGCAAGTTGCTAACTAAAAACTTGCACTGGTGTGCTAACACTGTGAATCCTGGTATGTGATACCCAAAATGACAGGGGAATTGCCTGTTTCCCCATGAAGTATTGCCTCTTCTTACACTTTGTGTTTCACTATAAATGCCATTTGCTTGGTGTTGTGAGGCTGGGAGTGAATCACAGATGCTCTGTTTGTTAGCAGGTTATGAACTTGATGTTCTTGGAGAATTTAAGGACTTTCTAAACAAAGAGCGTGTTATTTCTTTTGCAAATGTTACTTTGTCATTGTTCCAAAGATGGCAAGAAACTGTGTTTTTAATCTTCAGCCTTCTCAGCTCTTCACAAGAAGTAGATGTGCTCTTAATATCACACAGCTCCTTTAATTAGGTAATTAAGACTGGATTCACAATGCTAAGAAATCAGGAATGGGAAAAATAATTGACTTTCCAGGCCTTAACTGTCTATCTGTTACTACAGTAATCTTTTAGCTTCTTTCCCTTATGAACTAATATCCTCAGTGGTACTGTCATGTCTACAACTTTATTCCCATCAATGAAGCTGCATACTAATAGATCTGTCCCAGGTAAGCAGTTTTCACTCTGCAGAACATAGATGCTTTGCCTACTCAATGGTCCGTGTCAGCTATTAAGTACTGACAATGGGCTTCCCTGAACAGACTTTTAGCAAACAGCCTATTTCAGTGAGCTTCCCTGGTGCTACAGGAATGATGAAAGGTGGGGGTTTTTTTTTGGTTGCTCGTTGGAGTTCTTGATAATTTAATATTCAATATCAATGAAAACAACAGTTGTATCTTTATGTGACTGTATTAGGTCAAAAATACCTCCTTACTCAGCATGGCTTTTTAAAAAATTGGTGCACAAAATGCAAGTTGCTTTTAACAGTTCATCCTTCTGGTCACTGAATGCATTTATTAATCATTCAGTACATTTTTGCTATTTTGATAGCTGAGAAAACCTTTGATGATGCATTGTTTGAGTGAATTTGTTTGGCTTGGGTTTTGTTTTTTAGCTTTTTTTTCCTTTGTTTTCCAAAGGGAGAAATGGTAAAATATAGGATTTTCCTTTATGCAATGTATTCTTTGACTATCTCCAGCCTGCTGTAACTATGATGATTAATTGCTCATGCTGGAAGATAGGACTCTTTTCAGAGTCTTCTTTATCTGATAGAGGCTAAATTCATTGGGAGTGGGGAGAGGAAAATATATTGGTTTTAGCTTACAAAATAGTTTGTGCATTTTAGAAGTAAAGTTTGAAGGAATCCCAGCGTTTCTGAGAGAGGCATGAAAAAGGCATCTCCATGAAGTAAATCATGTTTGTTGTTTAGGAGCTATTGGACTACTTGGCAATGGGAAGAGTTAATTCTATATGTGTCCAGGAGACTTAATTATGCATTTACAGTAGTGCATTCATCTGCAAACTAAGCCTCTGGACTGCTTGCATGACAGCTTGTGCAAAGTC